>NC_134366.1:49404563-49707593 GCF_035582795.1 Mycteria americana
CCAGAAAGAGGAAAGCAGGTAAGTGACGGATGCACAAAGAAGGCGCTCTTGGGAACAAAGGGAAAAGTTGTCAGAAAGTGATTTTTCTCTCTTTTTTGGGGGAATGCATTTTTGTCACGTGACTTTTGATCTTGGCATCCAAAAAAACCTGCAAAGCATTCCCAAAGCTAGTTGATGATTCTTTTTGGCCTTGTGTTTCTAATTTCTCTTTTTGTTTCAGCCCGTGAGAAGGAAGGAGTATCGGCAATGTCACGTCTCACTTGGGATGAAAACCTCAAAGACCAGGGCTGAGCAGTCCCTGTTTCCGGAAGAGCAAAAACGTGAAGAACGACCCCCAGGACCGACCACACGCAAAAGAGGAGGAGGAGGCGGAGGAGGTGCGTGGTACTTTCCAAACTTCTGACACTTGTCGATGCCAAGCCTAGTTTTTGCCCTCCCAAACATGCTGCGCTGCGCTTCTTGGCCAGCGATGGGCAAGAGAGCCGAGAGAGCCAGGGCACGAGTGGTGCCTTGGAGGTGCCAGAGCAGCAGGCAAGAAGCGAGCCGAAAGGGCCCAGAGGAGCCCTGACAAGGGGCTGTGCTCCATGGAGCACAAGGGGACAAGAAGCAAGCGCCGGGGGCCAGCCTTGGGGCCCACCCTGGCGGTCTGAAAAGCTTCCTGCCCCGGGCTGCGGGGCACGAGGGCTCAGCACTCCTGTGCTGCTGAGCATGTGCAAAGCTGCTGGCCTGATTCTTTGCATGGAATGTAGTTGAAATCTTGGGCGGCCATGCTGTATCATGTGCCCAAAGGGCATGTCCTTGCCTGCTTGGTGGTCTGAGTGCTTCAGCATTCTGGAAAGGCTTGTGTGTGGCTCTGTCTACATCTTCCTTGAGAGTATTTTTACTGGTAGGGTGTATTTGGGCTGACCAGAAGATTTAGAACGCGGTCTGCGCTTCCTGAGCACAGCGTGCACGGGAGCACGAGCTCCCGAGCAGGCGCCTAGGCAAAATGGCCCAGAGCAGCCCTGTCAAGGGGCCGTGCTCAGGGCTGCAGAGGAAGGCAAAAAACCCCCGGGGAGAGTTGCTAGCCCACCTTGGGGGAAAAAAAGCCTTCCTCCCCCCAGCTGCAGGGCACGAGAGGCCGTCTCGGTGGTGCATGAGCAGCAGGCAGTAGCCTAGCCGAAAGGGAGCGGAGGAGCCCTGACAAGCGGTGGTGCTCAGTGCTGCAGAGGAAGGCAAAAAACCCCCGGGGAGCCGTGCCAATCTTCCCCGGGGGAAAATTCCTTCCTGACCCCAGAGCTGGCGATCGGCTATTCCCTGAGCACGTGAGCAAGACCTGCCTCCTCGTCCCACAGGCCTGTCATGCCTCCCAGGAGATGCCCAAGCCCTATTCTCCCTCAACCTGGAGCCATCTCAGGGGCTTCTGAGAGTGGCCACATGCCCCCGGCCTGATGGACCTTGGGGGCAAGAATCCTTCCCGCGCCTGGCAGGACACCAGTGGGTGCTCCAAAGCGCTGGGACCCCTTGCAACATCTCTGCGTGCCATTGCTTACGGCTGCTGCTGCCCCTGGCTCTGCAGGGGATGAGGACAGAGAGCTCGGCAGTGCTCCTCCAGTGCTCCTGCACAAGGCGTGCCCTTGGTCTTGCCACGGGGCTTGGTGCTCCTCCTCATCTCGTGAGGAGCTGGCGTGCGGTGTTCCCTGAGGGCTGCAGCAGGATTTCCATGCATCAGCTGGGCTTGGAACGTGGCCCTGCCAGCATGTTGCCTTGCAGGGAAGAACCTCCAGCAGCCTTGTCAGGCCTCCAGACCTCCTCCCTCCAAGTCACCCCACCGGCTCCTCAAAGACTTCTTCTCGGATGTCTTCGGGCTGCCTGCCAGGCAGACTGGCCACGGGACATGGGAGGATGCCCCTTTTATCCTGCCGCGGGGCATTGTGACTGCTGCGTTGCCGGGTGGTGGCACTGTGACACGGGGGTGACAGGGTCCCCCGTGTGCAGCCCTGCCCACCACCCCTGCGCCCAGCATCCTTCCTGGAATCATGGAATCCTTGAGCTTGGAAAAGACCTTGAAGATCATCGAGTCCATCCATTAAGCTAACACCGCCAAGTCCACCGCTAAACCGTGTCCCTAAGCACCACAAGCACAGGTCTTGGAAAGACCTGGAAAGACCTTGGACAAGTCTTGGAAAGACTCCAGGGGTGGTGCCTCAACCACTTCCCTGGGCAGCCGCTTCCAATGCTTGGCAAGCCTTTTGGTGAAGAAATGTTTCCTAACAAGCAATCTAAAGCTCCTCTGGGGCAACTTGAAGCCGTTTCCTCTTGTCCTATCTCCCGTTTCTTGGGAGAAGAGAGCGACACCCACCTCGCTACAAGCTCCTTTCAGGGAGTTGTAGAGAGCGGGGAGGTCTCCCCTGAGCCTCCTTTCCTCCAGGCTAAACAACTCCAGTTCCCTCCGGTGTCCTCGTAAGGCTTGTGCTCTGGACCCTTCAGCAGCTTCGTTGCTCTTCTAAAGGGAGGCCTGCTCTTCAGAGGAAGGCCGCTGGGGTGCTGGCCCTGAGGCAGTCCCCATGCCCAGGAGGCGCAGGGGGCTGTCCCTGCCCTTGGTGGCCATGCAGTGGGCAGAGCTGAAAGCACCTGGGAATGGCGGTGGCATGAAGTGACTGAGGAGGTGATTGAGATGCAAAGGAACATCTTTTTCCTTCTTTTCCATGAATAAAGGCAAAGATGGAAAACAATCCTCTAGCACATGCTTGGTAATGAATGGGTGTGCCAAAGTGGTGCAAGGAGTGCAGCAAGCTGCCAGAGTCTGTCTGTTCAGTGAAAGAATCTCAACCTTTTGATGCCAGCTGCGTGTGAAGAGACAGGCCCTGGCACCTGTCCACACGGGGATGTGATGGATCAGCAGGCAGAGCCAGGCTAGAGACGGATCCCCTTGCCAGGAGTGCCCCCTGTCCAGAGGGCTTTTAGGAAAAAGACAGTCTGTCAGGGGCAAGGACTTCATCTGCAATGGATCAGCTCAAACCTGTGTTTTGAGTCAGGCTTGAAAACAAACCGGTAGCCAGTGCGTTTTAAGAGCATGCTTTCCTCTTTGCAGAGGGCCTGCAAGGCAAAGGGATGCTGAAATAGCCCATGCGGAAAGAATGAGCTCTTGCTGTCCTAATTGCATGCCCACATAGTGCTGTATGTAGCCACAAGCCAGGCTGGAAGTATCAACTGCCTTGCTAGTGGCACTGGCTGCCGCATCAAAACAGACCGGTCATGTCTTTTAGCCACTGTAGATGGAGAGTTTTTTGGAAGTGCAGGTGTAACTTGGCTGTCTTCTTGCTTTAACAATCCTTCTCCTGCTCTTTTCTCTGCCCTTTTCCTTTCTTAGGAGGGGCAGATCTTGGGTTTCTACCTCATCCCAAGTGCCTTGCAGTCTCACCATACAGAAGAGATGGAAAACCTCTCCCTCTGATTCCTCCTCCCACCTCCCCACACCCATCACACAGCTCTGTCTTTCAAGCCGTCTGGATCGCCAGGCACTGTCTGAATGCTGATTTAGCCTTTCCTAATGACACAGGAAGAGCAGCTTTTTTCTCCACTTCTACCTGCAAGTAGGCAGGGGTTGCCATCCTCTTTGAGGAAGGAAAGACTTTTGAAAAGAGTTACAACAGCAAGTGGCAAGCAAATGGTGTCAACTCAGGTCATAAATATGCCGTAAGCCTGCTTGCACGGGGGTTCGCGGGTACAGATACTCGAAAGGGAAGGGGAACAGAGGAGAGCATGGCCAAAGGCAATCGGTTCTGTAAATGGTGCAAAGAAATCTGTAAGTAGGCTTAAGATGGCATTTCAGGAATCAAGAGTTGTAACAGGGGGTCCTTCTCGTGCTCCCAGCCCAGAGGCACCTTTATTGCTGGCAAGAGAAAGAGGGTTTAGCTAGCGCGTACTTCTGCTGCCTTATTTTTCCCGCTACCCGCGCACAAACTAGAAGAAAAAGGCAAGGAAATGCCTTTCGGTAACACCGGCATGGCTAAATAAGCCTGCCATTTCCTTTCCCCTTCCCCTTCCCCTTCCCTTCTCTTCCCCTTCCCCTTCCCCTTCCCTCCCAAAGAGTCAAATAATGATGAGACTCTTCTTTCCCTGAAATGCCAGGGCTTTTCAGCTCCAAAACCACTTTCAAGGACACAGAGCACAAAGGTTACACGTGGTAACAGGATTTTATTTTCTTTGTCTCCATCTCTTTCAGAGCAGATGCTCACAAGCATTGCCAGGCTGCGCACGTGCAGCCAGGAGCAGCCCGATGCAATCCTGGCTTGAGCTGGCAAAAACATCACTTGAAGCTGGGCAAAGGCAAGCGAGAGGCACAGCAAGTCGCAAATCCCCTACGCCGTGTGGAGAGCCGGCTGCATGATGCGTATGGTTAATCAAATCTTAAGCTTGGCCAGAAAGAGGAAAGCAGGTAAGTGACGGATGCACAAAGAAGGTGCTCTTGGGAACAAAGGGAAAAGTTGTCAGAAAGTGATTTTTCTCTCTTTTTTGGGGGAATGCATTTTTGTCACGTGACTTTTGATCTTGGCATCCAAAAAAACCTGCAAAGCATTCCCAAAGCTAGTTGATGATTCTTTTTGGCCTTGTGTTTCTAATTTCTCTTTTTGTTTCAGCCCGTGAGAAGGAAGGAGTATCGGCAATGTCACGTCTCACTTGGGATGAAAACCTCAAAGACCAGGGCTGAGCAGTCCCTGTTTCCGGAAGAGCAAAAACGTGAAGAACGACCCCCAGGACCGACCACACGCAAAAGAGGAGGAGGAGGCGGAGGAGGTGCGTGGTACTTTCCAAACTTCTGACACTTGTCGATGCCAAGCCTAGTTTTTGCCCTCCCAAACATGCTGCGCTGCGCTTCTTGGCCAGCGATGGGCAAGAGAGCCGAGAGAGCCAGGGCACGAGTGGTGCCTTGGAGGTGCCAGAGCAGCAGGCAAGAAGCGAGCCGAAAGGGCCCAGAGGAGCCCTGACAAGGGGCTGTGCTCCATGGAGCACAAGGGGACAAGAAGCAAGCGCCGGGGGCCAGCCTTGGGGCCCACCCTGGCGGTCTGAAAAGCTTCCTGCCCCGGGCTGCGGGGCACGAGGGCTCAGCACTCCTGTGCTGCTGAGCATGTGCAAAGCTGCTGGCCTGATTCTTTGCATGGAATGTAGTTGAAATCTTGGGCGGCCATGCTGTATCATGTGCCCAAAGGGGATGTCCTTGCCTGCTTGGTGGTCTGAGTGCTTCAGCATTCTGGAAAGGCTTGTGTGTGGCTCTGTCTACATCTTCCTTGAGAGTATTTTTACTGGTAGGGTGTATTTGGGCTGACCAGAAGATTTAGAACGCGGTCTGCGCTTCCTGAGCACAGCGTGCACGGGAGCACGAGCTCCCGAGCAGGCGCCTAGGCAAAATGGCCCAGAGCAGCCCTGTCAAGGGGCCGTGCTCAGGGCTGCAGAGGAAGGCAAAAAACCCCCGGGGAGAGTTGCTAGCCCACCTTGGGGGAAAAAAAGCCTTCCTCCCCCCAGCTGCAGGGCACGAGAGGCCGTCTCGGTGGTGCATGAGCAGCAGGCAGTAGCCTAGCCGAAAGGGAGCGGAGGAGCCCTGACAAGCGGTGGTGCTCAGTGCTGCAGAGGAAGGCAAAAAACCCCCGGGGAGCCGTGCCAATCTTCCCCGGGGGAAAATTCCTTCCTGACCCCAGAGCTGGCGATCGGCTATTCCCTGAGCACGTGAGCAAGACCTGCCTCCTCGTCCCACAGGCCTGTCATGCCTCCCAGGAGATGCCCAAGCCCTATTCTCCCTCAACCTGGAGCCATCTCAGGGGCTTCTGAGAGTGGCCACATGCCCCCAGCCTGATGGACCTTGGGGGCAAGAATCCTTCCCGCGCCTGGCAGGACACCAGTGGGTGCTCCAAAGCGCTGGGACCCCTTGCAACATCTCTGCGTGCCATTGCTTACGAATGCTGCTGCTGCCCCTGGCTCTGCAGGGGATGAGGACAGAGAGCTCGGCAGTGCTCCTCCAGTGCTCCTGCACAAGGCGTGCCCTTGGTCTTGCCACGGGGCTTGGTGCTCCTTCTCATCTCGTGAGGAGCTGGCGTGCGGTGTTCCCTGAGGGCTGCAGCAGGATTTCCATGCATCAGCTGGGCTTGGAACGTGGCCCTGCCAGCATGTTGCCTTGCAGGGAAGAACCTCCAGCAGCCTTGTCAGGCCTCCAGACCTCCTCCCTCCAAGTCACCCCACCGGCTCCTCAAAGACTTCTTCTCGGATGTCTTCGGGCTGCCTGCCAGGCAGACTGGCCACGGGACATGGGAGGATGCCCCTTTTATCCTGCCGCGGGGCATTGTGACTGCTGCGTTGCCGGGTGGTGGCACTGTGACACGGGGGTGACGGGGTCCCCCGTGTGCAGCCCTGCCCACCACCCCTGCGCCCAGCATCCTTGCTGGAATCATGGAATCCTTGAGCTTGGAAAAGACCTTGAAGATCATCGAGTCCATCCATTAAGCTAACACCGCCAAGTCCACCGCTAAACCGTGTCCCTAAGCACCACAAACACAGGTCTTGGAAAGACCTCCAGGGGTGGTGCCTCAACCACTTCCCTGGGCAGCCGCTTCCAATGCTTGGCAAGCCTTTTGGTGAAGAAATGTTTCCTAACAAGCAATCTAAAGCTCCTCTGGCGCAACTTGAAGCCGTTTCCTCTTGTCCTATCGCCCGTTTCTTGGGAGAAGAGAGCGACACCCACCTCGCTACAAGCTCCTTTCAGGGAGTTGTAGAGAGCGGGGAGGTCTCCCCTGAGCCTCCTTTCCTCCAGGCTAAACAACTCCAGTTCCCTCCGGTGTCCTCGTAAGGCTTGTGCTCTGGACCCTTCAGCAGCTTCGTTGCTCTTCTAAAGGGAGGCCTGCTCTTCAGAGGAAGGCCGCTGGGGTGCTGGCCCTGAGGCAGTCCCCATGCCCAGGAGGCGCAGGGGGCTGTCCCTGCCCTTGGTGGCCATGCACTGGGCAGAGCTGAAACCGCCTGGGAATGGCGGTGGCATGAAGTGACTGAGGAGGTGACTGAGATGCAAAGGAGCATCTTTTTCCTTCTTTTCCATGAATAAAGGCAAAGATGGAAAACAATCCTCTAGCACATGCTTGGTAATGAATGGGTGTGCCAAAGTGGTGCAAGGAGTGCAGCAAGCTGCCAGAGTCTGTCTGTTCAGTGAAAGAATCTCAACCTTTTGATGCCAGCTGCGTGTGAAGAGACAGGCCCTGGCACGTGTCCACACGGGGATGTGATGGATCAGCAGGCAGAGCCAGGCTAGAGACGGATCCCCTTGCCAGGAGTGCCCCCTGTCCAGAGGGCTGTTAGGAAAAAGACAGTCTGTCAGGGGCAAGGACTTCATCTGGAATGGATCAGCTCAAACCGGTGTTTTGAGTCAGGCTTGAAAACAAACCGGTAGCCAGTGCGTTTTAAGAGCATGCTTTCCTCTTTGCAGAGGGCCTGCAAGGCAAAGGGATGCTGAAATAGCCCATGCGGAAAGAATGAGCTCTTGCTGTCCTAATTGCATGCCCACATAGTGCTGTATGTAGCAACAAGCCAGGCTGGAAGTATCAACTGCCTTGCTAGTGGCACTGGCTGCCGCATCAAAACAGACCGGTCATGTCTTTTAGCCACTGTAGATGGAGAGTTTTTTGGAAGTGCAGGTGTAACTTGGCTGTCTTCTTGCTTTAACAATCCTTCTCCTGCTCTTTTCTCTGCCCTTTTCCTTTCTTAGGAGGGGCAGATCTTGGGTTTCTACCTCATCCCAAGTGCCTTGCAGTCTCACCATACAGAAGAGATGGAAAACCTCTCCCTCTGATTCCTCCTCCCACCTCCCCACACCCATCACACAGCTCTGTCTTTCAAGCCGTCTGGATCGCCAGGCACTGTCTGAATGCTGATTTAGCCTTTCCTAATGACACAGGAAGAGCAGCTTTTTTCTCCACTTCTACCTGCAAGTAGGCAGGGGTTGCCATCCTCTTTGAGGAAGGAAAGACTTTTGAAAAGAGTTACAACAGCAAGTTGCAAGCAAATGGTGTCAACTCAGGTCATAAATATGCCGTAAGCCTGCTTGCACGGGGGTTCGCGGGTACAGATACTCGAAAGGGAAGGGGAACAGAGGAGAGCATGGCCAAAGGCAATCGGTTCTGTAAATGGTGCAAAGAAATCTGTAAGTAGGCTTAAGATGGCATTTCAGGAATCAAGAGTTGTAACAGGGGGTCCTTCTCGTGCTCCCAGCCCAGAGGCACCTTTATTGCTGGCAAGAGAAAGAGGGTTTAGCTAGCGCGTACTTCTGCTGCCTTATTTTTCCCGCTACCCGCGCACAAACTAGAAGAAAAAGGCAAGGAAATGCCTTTCGGTAACACCGGCATGGCTAAATAAGCCTGCCATTTCCTTTCCCCTTCCCCTTCCCCTTCCCTTCTCTTCCCCTTCCCCTTCCCCTTCCCTCCCAAAGAGTCAAATAATGATGAGACTCTTCTTTCCCTGAAATGCCAGGGCTTTTCAGCTCCAAAACCACTTTCAAGGACACAGAGCACAAAGGTTACACGTGGTAACAGGATTTTATTTTCTTTGTCTCCATCTCTTTCAGAGCAGATGCTCACAAGCATGCCCAGGCTGCGCACGTGCAGCCAGGAGCAGCCCGATGCAATCCTGGCTTGAGCTGGCAAAAACATCACTTGAAGCCGGGCAAAGGCAAGCGAGAGGCACAGCAAGTCGCAAATCCCCTACGCCGTGTGGAGAGCCGGCTGCATGATGCGTATGGTTAATCAAATCTTAAGCTTGGCCAGAAAGAGGAAAGCAGGTAAGTGACGGATGCACAAAGAAGGCGCTCTTGGGAACAAAGGGAAAAGTTGTCAGAAAGTGATTTTTCTCTCTTTTTTGGGGGAATGCATTTTTGTCACGTGACTTTTGATCTTGGCATCCAAAAAAACCTGCAAAGCATTCCCAAAGCTAGTTGATGATTCTTTTTGGCCTTGTGTTTCTAATTTCTCTTTTTGTTTCAGCCCGTGAGAAGGAAGGAGTATCGGCAATGTCACGTCTCACTTGGGATGAAAACCTCAAAGACCAGGGCTGAGCAGTCCCTGTTTCCGGAAGAGCAAAAACGTGAAGAACGACCCCCAGGACCGACCACACGCAAAAGAGGAGGAGGAGGCGGAGGAGGTGCGTGGTACTTTCCAAACTTCTGACACTTGTCGATGCCAAGCCTAGTTTTTGCCCTCCCAAACATGCTGCGCTGCGCTTCTTGGCCAGCGATGGGCAAGAGAGCCGAGAGAGCCAGGGCACGAGTGGTGCCTTGGAGGTGCCAGAGCAGCAGGCAAGAAGCGAGCCGAAAGGGCCCAGAGGAGCCCTGACAAGGGGCTGTGCTCCATGGAGCACAAGGGGACAAGAAGCAAGCGCCGGGGGCCAGCCTTGGGGCCCACCCTGGCGGTCTGAAAAGCTTCCTGCCCCGGGCTGCGGGGCACGAGGGCTCAGCACTCCTGTGCTGCTGAGCATGTGCAAAGCTGCTGGCCTGATTCTTTGCATGGAATGTAGTTGAAATCTTGGGCGGCCATGCTGTATCATGTGCCCAAAGGGCATGTCCTTGCCTGCTTGGTGGTCTGAGTGCTTCAGCATTCTGGAAAGGCTTGTGTGTGGCTCTGTCTACATCTTCCTTGAGAGTATTTTTACTGGTAGGGTGTATTTGGGCTGACCAGAAGATTTAGAACGCGGTCTGCGCTTCCTGAGCACAGCGTGCACGGGAGCACGAGCTCCCGAGCAGGCGCCTAGGCAAAATGGCCCAGAGCAGCCCTGTCAAGGGGCCGTGCTCAGGGCTGCAGAGGAAGGCAAAAAACCCCCGGGGAGAGTTGCTAGCCCACCTTGGGGGAAAAAAAGCCTTCCTCCCCCCAGCTGCAGGGCACGAGAGGCCGTCTCGGTGGTGCATGAGCAGCAGGCAGTAGCCTAGCCGAAAGGGAGCGGAGGAGCCCTGACAAGCGGTGGTGCTCAGTGCTGCAGAGGAAGGCAAAAAACCCCCGGGGAGCCGTGCCAATCTTCCCCGGGGGAAAATTCCTTCCTGACCCCAGAGCTGGCGATCGGCTATTCCCTGAGCACGTGAGCAAGACCTGCCTCCTCGTCCCACAGGCCTGTCATGCCTCCCAGGAGATGCCCAAGCCCTATTCTCCCTCAACCTGGAGCCATCTCAGGGGCTTCTGAGAGTGGCCACATGCCCCCGGCCTGATGGACCTTGGGGGCAAGAATCCTTCCCGCGCCTGGCAGGACACCAGTGGGTGCTCCAAAGCGCTGGGACCCCTTGCAACATCTCTGCGTGCCATTGCTTACGAATGCTGCTGCTGCCCCTGGCTCTGCAGGGGATGAGGACAGAGAGCTCGGCAGTGCTCCTCCAGTGCTCCTGCACAAGGCGTGCCCTTGGTCTTGCCACGGGGCTTGGTGCTCCTTCTCATCTCGTGAGGAGCTGGCGTGCGGTGTTCCCTGAGGGCTGCAGCAGGATTTCCATGCATCAGCTGGGCTTGGAACGTGGCCCTGCCAGGATGTTGCCTTGCAGGGAAGAACCTCCAGCAGCCTTGTCAGGCCTCCAGACCTCCTCCCTCCAAGTCACCCCACCGGCTCCTCAAAGACTTCTTCTCGGATGTCTTCGGGCTGCCTGCCAGGCAGACTGGCCACGGGACATGGGAGGATGCCCCTTTTATCCTGCCGCGGGGCATTGTGACTGCTGCGTTGCCGGGTGGTGGCACTGTGACACGGGGGTGACGGGGTCCCCCGTGTGCAGCCCTGCCCACCACCCCTGCGCCCAGCATCCTTGCTGGAATCATGGAATCCTTGAGCTTGGAAAAGACCTTGAAGATCATCGAGTCCATCCATTAAGCTAACACCGCCAAGTCCACCGCTAAACCGTGTCCCTAAGCACCACAAACACAGGTCTTGGAAAGACCTCCAGGGGTGGTGCCTCAACCACTTCCCTGGGCAGCCGCTTCCAATGCTTGGCAAGCCTTTTGGTGAAGAAATGTTTCCTAACAAGCAATCTAAAGCTCCTCTGGCGCAACTTGAAGCCGTTTCCTCTTGTCCTATCGCCCGTTTCTTGGGAGAAGAGAGCGACACCCACCTCGCTACAAGCTCCTTTCAGGGAGTTGTAGAGAGCGGGGAGGTCTCCCCTGAGCCTCCTTTCCTCCAGGCTAAACAACTCCAGTTCCCTCCGGTGTCCTCGTAAGGCTTGTGCTCTGGACCCTTCAGCAGCTTCGTTGCTCTTCTAAAGGGAGGCCTGCTCTTCAGAGGAAGGCCGCTGGGGTGCTGGCCCTGAGGCAGTCCCCATGCCCAGGAGGCGCAGGGGGCTGTCCCTGCCCTTGGTGGCCATGCACTGGGCAGAGCTGAAACCGCCTGGGAATGGCGGTGGCATGAAGTGACTGAGGAGGTGACTGAGATGCAAAGGAGCATCTTTTTCCTTCTTTTCCATGAATAAAGGCAAAGATGGAAAACAATCCTCTAGCACATGCTTGGTAATGAATGGGTGTGCCAAAGTGGTGCAAGGAGTGCAGCAAGCTGCCAGAGTCTGTCTGTTCAGTGAAAGAATCTCAACCTTTTGATGCCAGCTGCGTGTGAAGAGACAGGCCCTGGCGCCTGTCCACACGGGGATGTGATGGATCAGCAGGCAGAGCCAGGCTAGAGACGGATCCCCTTGCCAGGAGTGCCCCCTGTCCAGAGGGCTGTTAGGAAAAAGACAGTCTGTCAGGGGCAAGGACTTCATCTGGAATGGATCAGCTCAAACCTGTGTTTTGAGTCAGGCTTGAAAACAAACCGGTAGCCAGTGCGTTTTAAGAGCATGCTTTCCTCTTTGCAGAGGGCCTGCAAGGCAAAGGGATGCTGAAATAGCCCATGCGGAAAGAATGAGCTCTTGCTGTCCTAATTGCATGCCCACATAGTGCTGTATGTAGCCACAAGCCAGGCTGGAAGTATCAACTGCCTTGCTAGTGGCACTGGCTGCCGCATCAAAACAGACCGGTCATGTCTTTTAGCCACTGTAGATGGAGAGTTTTTTGGAAGTGCAGGTGTAACTTGGCTGTCTTCTTGCTTTAACAATCCTTCTCCTGCTCTTTTCTCTGCCCTTTTCCTTTCTTAGGAGGGGCAGATCTTGGGTTTCTACCTCATCCCAAGTGCCTTGCAGTCTCACCATACAGAAGAGATGGAAAACCTCTCCCTCTGATTCCTCCTCCCACCTCCCCACACCCATCACACAGCTCTGTCTTTCAAGCCGTCTGGATCGCCAGGCACTGTCTGAATGCTGATTTAGCCTTTCCTAATGACACAGGAAGAGCAGCTTTTTTCTCCACTTCTACCTGCAAGTAGGCAGGGGTTGCCATCCTCTTTGAGGAAGGAAAGACTTTTGAAAAGAGTTACAACAGCAAGTTGCAAGCAAATGGTGTCAACTCAGGTCATAAATATGCCGTAAGCCTGCTTGCACGGGGGTTCGCGGGTACAGATACTCGAAAGGGAAGGGGAACAGAGGAGAGCATGGCCAAAGGCAATCGGTTCTGTAAATGGTGCAAAGAAATCTGTAAGTAGGCTTAAGATGGCATTTCAGGAATCAAGAGTTGTAACAGGGGGTCCTTCTCGTGCTCCCAGCCCAGAGGCACCTTTATTGCTGGCAAGAGAAAGAGGGTTTAGCTAGCGCGTACTTCTGCTGCCTTATTTTTCCCGCTACCCGCGCACAAACTAGAAGAAAAAGGCAAGGAAATGCCTTTCGGTAACACCGGCATGGCTAAATAAGCCTGCCATTTCCTTTCCCCTTCCCCTTCCCCTTCCCTTCTCTTCCCCTTCCCCTTCCCCTTCCCTCCCAAAGAGTCAAATAATGATGAGACTCTTCTTTCCCTGAAATGCCAGGGCTTTTCAGCTCCAAAACCACTTTCAAGGACACAGAGCACAAAGGTTACACGTGGTAACAGGATTTTATTTTCTTTGTCTCCATCTCTTTCAGAGCAGATGCTCACAAGCATGCCCAGGCTGCGCACGTGCAGCCAGGAGCAGCCCGATGCAATCCTGGCTTGAGCTGGCAAAAACATCACTTGAAGCCGGGCAAAGGCAAGCGAGAGGCACAGCAAGTCGCAAATCCCCTACGCCGTGTGGAGAGCCGGCTGCATGATGCGTATGGTTAATCAAATCTTAAGCTTGGCCAGAAAGAGGAAAGCAGGTAAGTGACGGATGCACAAAGAAGGCGCTCTTGGGAACAAAGGGAAAAGTTGTCAGAAAGTGATTTTTCTCTCTTTTTTGGGGGAATGCATTTTTGTCACGTGACTTTTGATCTTGGCATCCAAAAAAACCTGCAAAGCATTCCCAAAGCTAGTTGATGATTCTTTTTGGCCTTGTGTTTCTAATTTCTCTTTTTGTTTCAGCCCGTGAGAAGGAAGGAGTATCGGCAATGTCACGTCTCACTTGGGATGAAAACCTCAAAGACCAGGGCTGAGCAGTCCCTGTTTCCGGAAGAGCAAAAACGTGAAGAACGACCCCCAGGACCGACCACACGCAAAAGAGGAGGAGGAGGCGGAGGAGGTGCGTGGTACTTTCCAAACTTCTGACACTTGTCGATGCCAAGCCTAGTTTTTGCCCTCCCAAACATGCTGCGCTGCGCTTCTTGGCCAGCGATGGGCAAGAGAGCCGAGAGAGCCAGGGCACGAGTGGTGCCTTGGAGGTGCCAGAGCAGCAGGCAAGAAGCGAGCCGAAAGGGCCCAGAGGAGCCCTGACAAGGGGCTGTGCTCCATGGAGCACAAGGGGACAAGAAGCAAGCGCCGGGGGCCAGCCTTGGGGCCCACCCTGGCGGTCTGAAAAGCTTCCTGCCCCGGGCTGCGGGGCACGAGGGCTCAGCACTCCTGTGCTGCTGAGCATGTGCAAAGCTGCTGGCCTGATTCTTTGCATGGAATGTAGTTGAAATCTTGGGCGGCCATGCTGTATCATGTGCCCAAAGGGCATGTCCTTGCCTGCTTGGTGGTCTGAGTGCTTCAGCATTCTGGAAAGGCTTGTGTGTGGCTCTGTCTACATCTTCCTTGAGAGTATTTTTACTGGTAGGGTGTATTTGGGCTGACCAGAAGATTTAGAACGCGGTCTGCGCTTCCTGAGCACAGCGTGCACGGGAGCACGAGCTCCCGAGCAGGCGCCTAGGCAAAATGGCCCAGAGCAGCCCTGTCAAGGGGCCGTGCTCAGGGCTGCAGAGGAAGGCAAAAAACCCCCGGGGAGAGTTGCTAGCCCACCTTGGGGGAAAAAAAGCCTTCCTCCCCCCAGCTGCAGGGCACGAGAGGCCGTCTCGGTGGTGCATGAGCAGCAGGCAGTAGCCTAGCCGAAAGGGAGCGGAGGAGCCCTGACAAGCGGTGGTGCTCAGTGCTGCAGAGGAAGGCAAAAAACCCCCGGGGAGCCGTGCCAATCTTCCCCGGGGGAAAATTCCTTCCTGACCCCAGAGCTGGCGATCGGCTATTCCCTGAGCACGTGAGCAAGACCTGCCTCCTCGTCCCACAGGCCTGTCATGCCTCCCAGGAGATGCCCAAGCCCTATTCTCCCTCAACCTGGAGCCATCTCAGGGGCTTCTGAGAGTGGCCACATGCCCCCGGCCTGATGGACCTTGGGGGCAAGAATCCTTCCCGCGCCTGGCAGGACACCAGTGGGTGCTCCAAAGCGCTGGGACCCCTTGCAACATCTCTGCGTGCCATTGCTTACGAATGCTGCTGCTGCCCCTGGCTCTGCAGGGGATGAGGACAGAGAGCTCGGCAGTGCTCCTCCAGTGCTCCTGCACAAGGCGTGCCCTTGGTCTTGCCACGGGGCTTGGTGCTCCTTCTCATCTCGTGAGGAGCTGGCGTGCGGTGTTCCCTGAGGGCTGCAGCAGGATTTCCATGCATCAGCTGGGCTTGGAACGTGGCCCTGCCAGGATGTTGCCTTGCAGGGAAGAACCTCCAGCAGCCTTGTCAGGCCTCCAGACCTCCTCCCTCCAAGTCACCCCACCGGCTCCTCAAAGACTTCTTCTCGGATGTCTTCGGGCTGCCTGCCAGGCAGACTGGCCACGGGACATGGGAGGATGCCCCTTTTATCCTGCCGCGGGGCATTGTGACTGCTGCGTTGCCGGGTGGTGGCACTGTGACACGGGGGTGACGGGGTCCCCCGTGTGCAGCCCTGCCCACCACCCCTGCGCCCAGCATCCTTGCTGGAATCATGGAATCCTTGAGCTTGGAAAAGACCTTGAAGATCATCGAGTCCATCCATTAAGCTAACACCGCCAAGTCCACCGCTAAACCGTGTCCCTAAGCACCACAAACACAGGTCTTGGAAAGACCTCCAGGGGTGGTGCCTCAACCACTTCCCTGGGCAGCCGCTTCCAATGCTTGGCAAGCCTTTTGGTGAAGAAATGTTTCCTAACAAGCAATCTAAAGCTCCTCTGGCGCAACTTGAAGCCGTTTCCTCTTGTCCTATCGCCCGTTTCTTGGGAGAAGAGAGCGACACCCACCTCGCTACAAGCTCCTTTCAGGGAGTTGTAGAGAGCGGGGAGGTCTCCCCTGAGCCTCCTTTCCTCCAGGCTAAACAACTCCAGTTCCCTCCGGTGTCCTCGTAAGGCTTGTGCTCTGGACCCTTCAGCAGCTTCGTTGCTCTTCTAAAGGGAGGCCTGCTCTTCAGAGGAAGGCCGCTGGGGTGCTGGCCCTGAGGCAGTCCCCATGCCCAGGAGGCGCAGGGGGCTGTCCCTGCCCTTGGTGGCCATGCACTGGGCAGAGCTGAAACCGCCTGGGAATGGCGGTGGCATGAAGTGACTGAGGAGGTGACTGAGATGCAAAGGAGCATCTTTTTCCTTCTTTTCCATGAATAAAGGCAAAGATGGAAAACAATCCTCTAGCACATGCTTGGTAATGAATGGGTGTGCCAAAGTGGTGCAAGGAGTGCAGCAAGCTGCCAGAGTCTGTCTGTTCAGTGAAAGAATCTCAACCTTTTGATGCCAGCTGCGTGTGAAGAGACAGGCCCTGGCGCCTGTCCACACGGGGATGTGATGGATCAGCAGGCAGAGCCAGGCTAGAGACGGATCCCCTTGCCAGGAGTGCCCCCTGTCCAGAGGGCTGTTAGGAAAAAGACAGTCTGTCAGGGGCAAGGACTTCATCTGGAATGGATCAGCTCAAACCTGTGTTTTGAGTCAGGCTTGAAAACAAACCGGTAGCCAGTGCGTTTTAAGAGCATGCTTTCCTCTTTGCAGAGGGCCTGCAAGGCAAAGGGATGCTGAAATAGCCCATGCGGAAAGAATGAGCTCTTGCTGTCCTAATTGCATGCCCACATAGTGCTGTATGTAGCCACAAGCCAGGCTGGAAGTATCAACTGCCTTGCTAGTGGCACTGGCTGCCGCATCAAAACAGACCGGTCATGTCTTTTAGCCACTGTAGATGGAGAGTTTTTTGGAAGTGCAGGTGTAACTTGGCTGTCTTCTTGCTTTAACAATCCTTCTCCTGCTCTTTTCTCTGCCCTTTTCCTTTCTTAGGAGGGGCAGATCTTGGGTTTCTACCTCATCCCAAGTGCCTTGCAGTCTCACCATACAGAAGAGATGGAAAACCTCTCCCTCTGATTCCTCCTCCCAGCTCCCCACACCCATCACACAGCTCTGTCTTTCAAGCCGTCTGGATCGCCAGGCACTGTCTGAATGCTGATTTAGCCTTTCCTAATGACACAGGAAGAGCAGCTTTTTTCTCCACTTCTACCTGCAAGTAGGCAGGGGTTGCCATCCTCTTTGAGGAAGGAAAGACTTTTGAAAAGAGTTACAACAGCAAGTTGCAAGCAAATGGTGTCAACTCAGGTCATAAATATGCCGTAAGCCTGCTTGCACGGGGGTTCGCGGGTACAGATACTCGAAAGGGAAGGGGAACAGAGGAGAGCATGGCCAAAGGCAATCGGTTCTGTAAATGGTGCAAAGAAATCTGTAAGTAGGCTTAAGATGGCATTTCAGGAATCAAGAGTTGTAACAGGGGGTCCTTCTCGTGCTCCCAGCCCAGAGGCACCTTTATTGCTGGCAAGAGAAAGAGGGTTTAGCTAGCGCGTACTTCTGCTGCCTTATTTTTCCCGCTACCCGCGCACAAACTAGAAGAAAAAGGCAAGGAAATGCCTTTCGGTAACACCGGCATGGCTAAATAAGCCTGCCATTTCCTTTCCCCTTCCCCTTCCCCTTCCCTTCTCTTCCCCTTCCCCTTCCCCTTCCCTCCCAAAGAGTCAAATAATGATGAGACTCTTCTTTCCCTGAAATGCCAGGGCTTTTCAGCTCCAAAACCACTTTCAAGGACACAGAGCACAAAGGTTACACGTGGTAACAGGATTTTATTGTCTTTTTCTCCATCTCTTTCAGAGCAGATGCTCACAAGCATGCCCAGGCTGCGCACGTGCAGCCAGGAGCAGCCCGATGCAATCCTGGCTTGAGCTGGCAAAAACATCACTTGAAGCCGGGCAAAGGCAAGCGAGAGGCACAGCAAGTCGCAAATCCCCTACGCCGTGTGGAGAGCCGGCTGCATGATGCGTATGGTTAATCAAATCTTAAGCTTGGCCAGAAAGAGGAAAGCAGGTAAGTGACGGATGCACAAAGAAGGCGCTCTTGGGAACAAAGGGAAAAGTTGTCAGAAAGTGATTTTTCTCTCTTTTTTGGGGGAATGCATTTTTGTCACGTGACTTTTGATCTTGGCATCCAAAAAAACCTGCAAAGCATTCCCAAAGCTAGTTGATGATTCTTTTTGGCCTTGTGTTTCTAATTTCTCTTTTTGTTTCAGCCCGTGAGAAGGAAGGAGTATCGGCAATGTCACGTCTCACTTGGGATGAAAACCTCAAAGACCAGGGCTGAGCAGTCCCTGTTTCCGGAAGAGCAAAAACGTGAAGAACGACCCCCAGGACCGACCACACGCAAAAGAGGAGGAGGAGGCGGAGGAGGTGCGTGGTACTTTCCAAACTTCTGACACTTGTCGATGCCAAGCCTAGTTTTTGCCCTCCCAAACATGCTGCGCTGCGCTTCTTGGCCAGCGATGGGCAAGAGAGCCGAGAGAGCCAGGGCACGAGTGGTGCCTTGGAGGTGCCAGAGCAGCAGGCAAGAAGCGAGCCGAAAGGGCCCAGAGGAGCCCTGACAAGGGGCTGTGCTCCATGGAGCACAAGGGGACAAGAAGCAAGCGCCGGGGGCCAGCCTTGGGGCCCACCCTGGCGGTCTGAAAAGCTTCCTGCCCCGGGCTGCGGGGCACGAGGGCTCAGCACTCCTGTGCTGCTGAGCATGTGCAAAGCTGCTGGCCTGATTCTTTGCATGGAATGTAGTTGAAATCTTGGGCGGCCATGCTGTATCATGTGCCCAAAGGGCATGTCCTTGCCTGCTTGGTGGTCTGAGTGCTTCAGCATTCTGGAAAGGCTTGTGTGTGGCTCTGTCTACATCTTCCTTGAGAGTATTTTTACTGGTAGGGTGTATTTGGGCTGACCAGAAGATTTAGAACGCGGTCTGCGCTTCCTGAGCACAGCGTGCACGGGAGCACGAGCTCCCGAGCAGGCGCCTAGGCAAAATGGCCCAGAGCAGCCCTGTCAAGGGGCCGTGCTCAGGGCTGCAGAGGAAGGCAAAAAACCCCCGGGGAGAGTTGCTAGCCCACCTTGGGGGAAAAAAAGCCTTCCTCCCCCCAGCTGCAGGGCACGAGAGGCCGTCTCGGTGGTGCATGAGCAGCAGGCAGTAGCCTAGCCGAAAGGGAGCGGAGGAGCCCTGACAAGCGGTGGTGCTCAGTGCTGCAGAGGAAGGCAAAAAACCCCCGGGGAGCCATGCCAATCTTCCCCGGGGGAAAATTCCTTCCTGACCCCAGAGCTGGCGATCGGCTATTCCCTGAGCACGTGAGCAAGACCTGCCTCCTCGTCCCACAGGCCTGTCATGCCTCCCAGGAGATGCCCAAGCCCTATTCTCCCTCAACCTGGAGCCATCTCAGGGGCTTCTGAGAGTGGCCACATGCCCCCGGCCTGATGGACCTTGGGGGCAAGAATCCTTCCCACGCCTGGCAGGACACCAGTGGGTGCTCCAAAGCGCTGGGACCCCTTGCAACATCTCTGCGTGCCATTGCTTACGAATGCTGCTGCTGCCCCTGGCTCTGCAGGGGATGAGGACAGAGAGCTCGGCAGTGCTCCTCCAGTGCTCCTGCACAAGGCGTGCCCTTGGTCTTGCCACGGGGCTTGGTGCTCCTTCTCATCTCGTGAGGAGCTGGCGTGCGGTGTTCCCTGAGGGCTGCAGCAGGATTTCCATGCATCAGCTGGGCTTGGAACGTGGCCCTGCCAGGATGTTGCCTTGCAGGGAAGAAGCTCCAGCAGCCTTGTCAGGCCTCCAGACCTCCTCCCTCCAAGTCACCCCACCGGCTCCTCAAAGACTTCTTCTCGGATGTCTTCGGGCTGCCTGCCAGGCAGACTGGCCACGGGACATGGGAGGATGCCCCTTTTATCCTGCCGCGGGGCATTGTGACTGCTGCGTTGCCGGGTGGTGGCACTGTGACACGGGGGTGACGGGGTCCCCCGTGTGCAGCCCTGCCCACCACCCCTGCGCCCAGCATCCTTCCTGGAATCATGGAATCCTTGAGCTTGGAAAAGACCTTGAAGATCATCGAGTCCATCCATTAAGCTAACACCGCCAAGTCCACCGCTAAACCGTGTCCCTAAGCACCACAAGCACAGGTCTTGGAAAGACCTGGAAAGACCTTGGACAAGTCTTGGAAAGACTCCAGGGGTGGTGCCTCAACCACTTCCCTGGGCAGCCGCTTCCAATGCTTGGCAAGCCTTTTGGTGAAGAAATGTTTCCTAACAAGCAATCTAAAGCTCCTCTGGCGCAACTTGAAGCCGTTTCCTCTTGTCCTATCGCCCGTTTCTTGGGAGAAGAGAGCGACACCCACCTCGCTACAAGCTCCTTTCAGGGAGTTGTAGAGAGCGGGGAGGTCTCCCCTGAGCCTCCTTTCCTCCAGGCTAAACAACTCCAGTTCCCTCCGGTGTCCTCGTAAGGCTTGTGCTCTGGACCCTTCAGCAGCTTCGTTGCTCTTCTAAAGGGAGGCCTGCTCTTCAGAGGAAGGCCGCTGGGGTGCTGGCCCTGAGGCAGTCCCCATGCCCAGGAGGCGCAGGGGGCTGTCCCTGCCCTTGGTGGCCATGCACTGGGCAGAGCTGAAACCGCCTGGGAATGGCGGTGGCATGAAGTGACTGAGGAGGTGACTGAGATGCAAAGGAGCATCTTTTTCCTTCTTTTCCATGAATAAAGGCAAAGATTGAAAACAATCCTCTAGCACATGCTTGGTAATGAATGGGTGTGTCAAAGTGGTGCAAGGAGTGCAGCAAGCTGCCAGAGTCTGTCTGTTCAGTGAAAGAATCTCAACCTTTTGATGCCAGCTGCGTGTGAAGAGACAGGCCCTGGCACGTGTCCACACGGGGATGTGATGGATCAGCAGGCAGAGCCAGGCTAGAGACGGATCCCCTTGCCAGGAGTGCCCCCTGTCCAGAGGGCTGTTAGGAAAAAGACAGTCTGTCAGGGGCAAGGACTTCATCTGGAATGGATCAGCTCAAACCTGTGTTTTGAGTCAGGCTTGAAAACAAACCGGTAGCCAGTGCGTTTTAAGAGCATGCTTTCCTCTTTGCAGAGGGCCTGCAAGGCAAAGGGATGCTGAAATAGCCCATGCGGAAAGAATGAGCTCTTGCTGTCCTAATTGCATGCCCACATAGTGCTGTATGTAGCAACAAGCCAGGCTGGAAGTATCAAATGCCTTGCTAGTGGCACTGGCTGCCGCATCAAAACAGACCGGTCATGTCTTTTAGCCACTGTAGATGGAGAGTTTTTTGGAAGTGCAGGTGTAACTTGGCTGTCTTCTTGCTTTAACAATCCTTCTCCTGCTCTTTTCTCTGCCCTTTTCCTTTCTTAGGAGGGGCAGATCTTGGGTTTCTACCTCATCCCAAGTGCCTTGCAGTCTCACCATACAGAAGAGATGGAAAACCTCTCCCTCTGATTCCTCCTCCCACCTCCCCACACCCATCACACAGCTCTGTCTTTCAAGCCGTCTGGATCGCCAGGCACTGTCTGAATGCTGATTTAGCCTTTCCTAATGACACAGGAAGAGCAGCTTTTTTCTCCACTTCTACCTGCAAGTAGGCAGGGGTTGCCATCCTCTTTGAGGAAGGAAAGACTTTTGAAAAGAGTTACAACAGCAAGTTGCAAGCAAATGGTGTCAACTCAGGTCATAAATATGCCGTAAGCCTGCTTGCACGGGGGTTCGCGGGTACAGATACTCGAAAGGGAAGGGGAACAGAGGAGAGCATGGCCAAAGGCAATCGGTTCTGTAAATGGTGCAAAGAAATCTGTAAGTAGGCTTAAGATGGCATTTCAGGAATCAAGAGTTCTAACAGGGGGTCCTTCTCGTGCTCCCAGCCCAGAGGCACCTTTATTGCTGGCAAGAGAAAGAGGGTTTAGCTAGCGCGTACTTCTGCTGCCTTATTTTTCCCGCTACCCGCGCACAAACTAGAAGAAAAAGGCAAGGAAATGCCTTTCGGTAACACCGGCATGGCTAAATAAGCCTGCCATTTCCTTTCCCCTTCCCCTTCCCCTTCCCTTCTCTTCCCCTTCCCCTTCCCCTTCCCTCCCAAAGAGTCAAATAATGATGAGACTCTTCTTTCCCTGAAATGCCAGGGCTTTTCAGCTCCAAAACCACTTTCAAGGACACAGAGCACAAAGGTTACACGTGGTAACAGGATTTTATTGTCTTTGTCTCCATCTCTTTCAGAGCAGATGCTCACAAGCATGCCCAGGCTGCGCACGTGCAGCCAGGAGCAGCCCGATGCAATCCTGGCTTGAGCTGGCAAAAACATCACTTGAAGCCGGGCAAAGGCAAGCGAGAGGCACAGCAAGTCGCAAATCCCCTACGCCGTGTGGAGAGCCGGCTGCATGATGCGTATGGTTAATCAAATCTTAAGCTTGGCCAGAAAGAGGAAAGCAGGTAAGTGACGGATGCACAAAGAAGGCGCTCTTGGGAACAAAGGGAAAAGTTGTCAGAAAGTGATTTTTCTCTCTTTTTTGGGGGAATGCATTTTTGTCACGTGACTTTTGATCTTGGCATCCAAAAAAACCTGCAAAGCATTCCCAAAGCTAGTTGATGATTCTTTTTGGCCTTGTGTTTCTAATTTCTCTTTTTGTTTCAGCCCGTGAGAAGGAAGGAGTATCGGCAATGTCACGTCTCACTTGGGATGAAAACCTCAAAGACCAGGGCTGAGCAGTCCCTGTTTCCGGAAGAGCAAAAACGTGAAGAACGACCCCCAGGACCGACCACATGCAAAAGAGGAGGAGGAGGCGGAGGAGGTGCGTGGTACTTTCCAAACTTCTGACACTTGTCGATGCCAAGCCTAGTTTTTGCCCTCCCAAACATGCTGCGCTGTGCTTCTTGGCCAGCGATGGGCAAGAGAGCCGAGAGAGCCAGGGCACGAGTGGTGCCTTGGAGGTGCCAGAGCAGCAGGCAAGAAGCGAGCCGAAAGGGCCCAGAGGAGCCCTGACAAGGGGCTGTGCTCCATGGAGCACAAGGGGACAAGAAGCAAGCGCCGGGGGCCAGCCTTGGGGCCCACCCTGGCGGTCTGAAAAGCTTCCTGCCCCGGGCTGCGGGGCACGAGGGCTCAGCACTCCTGTGCTGCTGAGCATGTGCAAAGCTGCTGGCCTGATTCTTTGCATGGAATGTAGTTGAAATCTTGGGCGGCCATGCTGTATCATGTGCCCAAAGGGCATGTCCTTGCCTGCTTGGTGGTCTGAGTGCTTCAGCATTCTGGAAAGGCTTGTGTGTGGCTCTGTCTACATCTTCCTTGAGAGTATTTTTACTGGTAGGGTGTATTTGGGCTGACCAGAAGATTTAGAACGCGGTCTGCGCTTCCTGAGCACAGCGTGCACGGGAGCACGAGCTCCCGAGCAGGCGCCTAGGCAAAATGGCCCAGAGCAGCCCTGTCAAGGGGCCGTGCTCAGGGCTGCAGAGGAAGGCAAAAAACCCCCGGGGAGAGTTGCTAGCCCACCTTGGGGGAAAAAAAGCCTTCCTCCCCCCAGCTGCAGGGCACGAGAGGCCGTCTCGGTGGTGCATGAGCAGCAGGCAGTAGCCTAGCCGAAAGGGAGCGGAGGAGCCCTGACAAGCGGTGGTGCTCAGTGCTGCAGAGGAAGGCAAAAAACCCCCGGGGAGCCGTGCCAATCTTCCCCGGGGGAAAATTCCTTCCTGACCCCAGAGCTGGCGATCGGCTATTCCCTGAGCACGTGAGCAAGACCTGCCTCCTCGTCCCACAGGCCTGTCATGCCTCCCAGGAGATGCCCAAGCCCTATTCTCCCTCAACCTGGAGCCATCTCAGGGGCTTCTGAGAGTGGCCACATGCCCCCGGCCTGATGGACCTTGGGGGCAAGAATCCTTCCCACGCCTGGCAGGACACCAGTGGGTGCTCCAAAGCGCTGGGACCCCTTGCAACATCTCTGCGTGCCATTGCTTACGAATGCTGCTGCTGCCCCTGGCTCTGCAGGGGATGAGGACAGAGAGCTCGGCAGTGCTCCTCCAGTGCTCCTGCACAAGGCGTGCCCTTGGTCTTGCCACGGGGCTTGGTGCTCCTTCTCATCTCGTGAGGAGCTGGCGTGCGGTGTTCCCTGAGGGCTGCAGCAGGATTTCCATGCATCAGCTGGGCTTGGAACGTGGCCCTGCCAGCATGTTGCCTTGCAGGGAAGAAGCTCCAGCAGCCTTGTCAGGCCTCCAGACCTCCTCCCTCCAAGTCACCCCACCGGCTCCTCAAAGACTTCTTCTCGGATGTCTTCGGGCTGCCTGCCAGGCAGACTGGCCACGGGACATGGGAGGATGCCCCTTTTATCCTGCCGCGGGGCATTGTGACTGCTGCGTTGCCGGGTGGTGGCACTGTGACACGGGGGTGACGGGGTCCCCCGTGTGCAGCCCTGCCCACCACCCCTGCGCCCAGCATCCTTCCTGGAATCATGGAATCCTTGAGCTTGGAAAAGACCTTGAAGATCATCGAGTCCATCCATTAAGCTAACACCGCCAAGTCCACCGCTAAACCATGTCCCTAAGCACCACAAGCACAGGTCTTGGAAAGACCTGGAAAGACCTTGGACAAGTCTTGGAAAGACTCCAGGGGTGGTGCCTCAACCACTTCCCTGGGCAGCCGCTTCCAATGCTTGGCAAGCCTTTTGGTGAAGAAATGTTTCCTAACAAGCAATCTAAAGCTCCTCTGGCGCAACTTGAAGCCGTTTCCTCTTGTCCTATCGCCCGTTTCTTGGGAGAAGAGAGCGACACCCACCTCGCTACAAGCTCCTTTCAGGGAGTTGTAGAGAGCGGGGAGGTCTCCCCTGAGCCTCCTTTCCTCCAGGCTAAACAACTCCAGTTCCCTCCGGTGTCCTCGTAAGGCTTGTGCTCTGGACCCTTCAGCAGCTTCGTTGCTCTTCTAAAGGGAGGCCTGCTCTTCAGAGGAAGGCCGCTGGGGTGCTGGCCCTGAGGCAGTCCCCATGCCCAGGAGGCGCAGGGGGCTGTCCCTGCCCTTGGTGGCCATGCACTGGGCAGAGCTGAAACCGCCTGGGAATGGCGGTGGCATGAAGTGACTGAGGAGGTGACTGAGATGCAAAGGAGCATCTTTTTCCTTCTTTTCCATGAATAAAGGCAAAGATGGAAAACAATCCTCTAGCACATGCTTGGTAATGAATGGGTGTGCCAAAGTGGTGCAAGGAGTGCAGCAAGCTGCCAGAGTCTGTCTGTTCAGTGAAAGAATCTCAACCTTTTGATGCCAGCTGCGTGTGAAGAGACAGGCCCTGGCACGTGTCCACACGGGGATGTGATGGATCAGCAGGCAGAGCCAGGCTAGAGACGGATCCCCTTGCCAGGAGTGCCCCCTGTCCAGAGGGCTGTTAGGAAAAAGACAGTCTGTCAGGGGCAAGGACTTCATCTGGAATGGATCAGCTCAAACCTGTGTTTTGAGTCAGGCTTGAAAACAAACCGGTAGCCAGTGCATTTTAAGAGCATGCTTTCATCTTTGCAGAGGGCCTGCAAGGCAAAGGGATGCTGAAATAGCCCATGCGGAAAGAATGAGCTCTTGCTGTCCTAATTGCATGCCCACATAGTGCTGTATGTAGCAACAAGCCAGGCTGGAAGTATCAACTGCCTTGCTAGTGGCACTGGCTGCCGCATCAAAACAGACCGGTCATGTCTTTTAGCCACTGTAGATGGAGAGTTTTTTGGAAGTGCAGGTGTAACTTGGCTGTCTTCTTGCTTTAACAATCCTTCTCCTGCTCTTTTCTCTGCCCTTTTCCTTTCTTAGGAGGGGCAGATCTTGGGTTTCTACCTCATCCCAAGTGCCTTGCAGTCTCACCATACAGAAGAGATGGAAAACCTCTCCCTCTGATTCCTCCTCCCACCTCCCCACACCCATCACACAGCTCTGTCTTTCAAGCCGTCTGGATCGCCAGGCACTGTCTGAATGCTGATTTAGCCTTTCCTAATGACACAGGAAGAGCAGCTTTTTTCTCCACTTCTACCTGCAAGTAGGCAGGGGTTGCCATCCTCTTTGAGGAAGGAAAGACTTTTGAAAAGAGTTACAACAGCAAGTTGCAAGCAAATGGTGTCAACTCAGGTCATAAATATGCCGTAAGCCTGCTTGCACGGGGGTTCGCGGGTACAGATACTCGAAAGGGAAGGGGAACAGAGGAGAGCATGGCCAAAGGCAATCGGTTCTGTAAATGGTGCAAAGAAATCTGTAAGTAGGCTTAAGATGGCATTTCAGGAATCAAGAGTTGTAACAGGGGGTCCTTCTCGTGCTCCCAGCCCAGAGGCACCTTTATTGCTGGCAAGAGAAAGAGGGTTTAGCTAGCGCGTACTTCTGCTGCCTTATTTTTCCCGCTACCCGCGCACAAACTAGAAGAAAAAGGCAAGGAAATGCCTTTCGGTAACACCGGCATGGCTAAATAAGCCTGCCATTTCCTTTCCCCTTCCCCTTCCCCTTCCCTTCTCTTCCCCTTCCCCTTCCCCTTCCCTCCCAAAGAGTCAAATAATGATGAGACTCTTCTTTCCCTGAAATGCCAGGGCTTTTCAGCTCCAAAACCACTTTCAAGGACACAGAGCACAAAGGTTACACGTGGTAACAGGATTTTATTTTCTTTGTCTCCATCTCTTTCAGAGCAGATGCTCACAAGCATGCCCAGGCTGCGCACGTGCAGCCAGGAGCAGCCCGATGCAATCCTGGCTTGAGCTGGCAAAAACATCACTTGAAGCCGGGCAAAGGCAAGCGAGAGGCACAGCAAGTCGCAAATCCCCTACGCCGTGTGGAGAGCCGGCTGCATGATGCGTATGGTTAATCAAATCTTAAGCTTGGCCAGAAAGAGGAAAGCAGGTAAGTGACGGATGCACAAAGAAGGCGCTCTCGGGAACAAAGGGAAAAGTTGTCAGAAAGTGATTTTTCTCTCTTTTTTGGGGGAATGCATTTTTGTCACGTGACTTTTGATCTTGGCATCCAAAAAAACCTGCAAAGCATTCCCAAAGCTAGTTGATGATTCTTTTTGGCCTTGTGTTTCTAATTTCTCTTTTTGTTTCAGCCCGTGAGAAGGAAGGAGTATCGGCAATGTCACGTCTCACTTGGGATGAAAACCTCAAAGACCAGGGCTGAGCAGTCCCTGTTTCCGGAAGAGCAAAAACGTGAAGAACGACCCCCAGGACCGACCACACGCAAAAGAGGAGGAGGAGGCGGAGGAGGTGCGTGGTACTTTCCAAACTTCTGACACTTGTCGATGCCAAGCCTAGTTTTTGCCCTCCCAAACATGCTGCGCTGCGCTTCTTGGCCAGCGATGGGCAAGAGAGCCGAGAGAGCCAGGGCACGAGTGGTGCCTTGGAGGTGCCAGAGCAGCAGGCAAGAAGCGAGCCGAAAGGGCCCAGAGGAGCCCTGACAAGGGGCTGTGCTCCATGGAGCACAAGGGGACAAGAAGCAAGCGCCGGGGGCCAGCCTTGGGGCCCACCCTGGCGGTCTGAAAAGCTTCCTGCCCCGGGCTGCGGGGCACGAGGGCTCAGCACTCCTGTGCTGCTGAGCATGTGCAAAGCTGCTGGCCTGATTCTTTGCATGGAATGTAGTTGAAATCTTGGGCGGCCATGCTGTATCATGTGCCCAAAGGGCATGTCCTTGCCTGCTTGGTGGTCTGAGTGCTTCAGCATTCTGGAAAGGCTTGTGTGTGGCTCTGTCTACATCTTCCTTGAGAGTATTTTTACTGGTAGGGTGTATTTGGGCTGACCAGAAGATTTAGAACGCGGTCTGCGCTTCCTGAGCACAGCGTGCACGGGAGCACGAGCTCCCGAGCAGGCGCCTAGGCAAAATGGCCCAGAGCAGCCCTGTCAAGGGGCCGTGCTCAGGGCTGCAGAGGAAGGCAAAAAACCCCCGGGGAGAGTTGCTAGCCCACCTTGGGGGAAAAAAAGCCTTCCTCCCCCCAGCTGCAGGGCACGAGAGGCCGTCTCGGTGGTGCATGAGCAGCAGGCAGTAGCCTAGCCGAAAGGGAGCGGAGGAGCCCTGACAAGCGGTGGTGCTCAGTGCTGCAGAGGAAGGCAAAAAACCCCCGGGGAGCCGTGCCAATCTTCCCCGGGGGAAAATTCCTTCCTGACCCCAGAGCTGGCGATCGGCTATTCCCTGAGCACGTGAGCAAGACCTGCCTCCTCGTCCCACAGGCCTGTCATGCCTCCCAGGAGATGCCCAAGCCCTATTCTCCCTCAACCTGGAGCCATCTCAGGGGCTTCTGAGAGTGGCCACATGCCCCCGGCCTGATGGACCTTGGGGGCAAGAATCCTTCCCGCGCCTGGCAGGACACCAGTGGGTGCTCCAAAGCGCTGGGACCCCTTGCAACATCTCTGCGTGCCATTGCTTACGAATGCTGCTGCTGCCCCTGGCTCTGCAGGGGATGAGGACAGAGAGCTCGGCAGTGCTCCTCCAGTGCTCCTGCACAAGGCGTGCCCTTGGTCTTGCCACGGGGCTTGGTGCTCCTTCTCATCTCGTGAGGAGCTGGCGTGCGGTGTTCCCTGAGGGCTGCAGCAGGATTTCCATGCATCAGCTGGGCTTGGAACGTGGCCCTGCCAGCATGTTGCCTTGCAGGGAAGAACCTCCAGCAGCCTTGTCAGGCCTCCAGACCTCCTCCCTCCAAGTCACCCCACCGGCTCCTCAAAGACTTCTTCTCGGATGTCTTCGGGCTGCCTGCCAGGCAGACTGGCCACGGGACATGGGAGGATGCCCCTTTTATCCTGCCGCGGGGCATTGTGACTGCTGCGTTGCCGGGTGGTGGCACTGTGACACGGGGGTGACGGGGTCCCCCGTGTGCAGCCCTGCCCACCACCCCTGCGCCCAGCATCCTTCCTGGAATCATGGAATGCTTGAGCTTGGAAAAGACCTTGAAGATCATCGAGTCCATCCATTAAGCTAACACCGCCAAGTCCACCGCTAAACCGTGTCCCTAAGCACCACAAACACAGGTCTTGGAAAGACCTCCAGGGGTGGTGCCTCAACCACTTCCCTGGGCAGCCGCTTCCAATGCTTGGCAAGCCTTTTGGTGAAGAAATGTTTCCTAACAAGCAATCTAAAGCTCCTCTGGCGCAACTTGAAGCCGTTTCCTCTTGTCCTATCACCCGTTTCTTGGGAGAAGAGAGCGACACCCACCTCGCTACAAGCTCCTTTCAGGGAGTTGTAGAGAGCGGGGAGGTCTCCCCTGAGCCTCCTTTCCTCCAGGCTAAACAACTCCAGTTCCCTCCGGTGTCCTCGTAAGGCTTGTGCTCTGGACCCTTCAGCAGCTTCGTTGCTCTTCTAAAGGGAGGCCTGCTCTTCAGAGGAAGGCCGCTGGGGTGCTGGCCCTGAGGCAGTCCCCATGCCCAGGAGGCGCAGGGGGCTGTCCCTGCCCTTGGTGGCCATGCACTGGGCAGAGCTGAAACCGCCTGGGAATGGCGGTGGCATGAAGTGACTGAGGAGGTGACTGAGATGCAAAGGAGCATCTTTTTCCTTCTTTTCCATGAATAAAGGCAAAGATGGAAAACAATCCTCTAGCACATGCTTGGTAATGAATGGGTGTGCCAAAGTGGTGCAAGGAGTGCAGCAAGCTGCCAGAGTCTGTCTGTTCAGTGAAAGAATCTCAACCTTTTGATGCCAGCTGCGTGTGAAGAGACAGGCCCTGGCACGTGTCCACACGGGGATGTGATGGATCAGCAGGCAGAGCCAGGCTAGAGACGGATCCCCTTGCCAGGAGTGCCCCCTGTCCAGAGGGCTGTTAGGAAAAAGACAGTCTGTCAGGGGCAAGGACTTCATCTGGAATGGATCAGCTCAAACCTGTGTTTTGAGTCAGGCTTGAAAACAAACCGGTAGCCAGTGCGTTTTAAGAGCATGCTTTCCTCTTTGCAGAGGGCCTGCAAGGCAAAGGGATGCTGAAATAGCCCATGCGGAAAATGAGCTCTTGCTGTCCTAATTGCATGCCCACATAGTGCTGTATGTAGCAACAAGCCAGGCTGGAAGTATCAACTGCCTTGCTAGTGGCACTGGCTGCCGCATCAAAACAGACTGGTCATGTCTTTTAGCCACTGTAGATGGAGAGTTTTTTGGAAGTGCAGGTGTAACTTGGCTGTCTTCTTGCTTTAACAATCCTTCTCCTGCTCTTTTCTTTGCCCTTTTCCTTTCTTAGGAGGGGCAGATCTTGGGTTTCTACCTCATCCCAAGTGCCTTGCAGTCTCACCATACAGAAGAGATGGAAAACCTCTCCCTCTGATTCCTCCTCCCACCTCCCCACACCCATCACACAGCTCTGTCTTTCAAGCCGTCTGGATCGCCAGGCACTGTCTGAATGCTGATTTAGCCTTTCCTAATGACACAGGAAGAGCAGCTTTTTTCTCCACTTCTACCTGCAAGTAGGCAGGGGTTGCCATCCTCTTTGAGGAAGGAAAGACTTTTGAAAAGAGTTACAACAGCAAGTTGCAAGCAAATGGTGTCAACTCAGGTCATAAATATGCCGTAAGCCTGCTTGCACGGGGGTTCGCGGGTACAGATACTCGAAAGGGAAGGGGAACAGAGGAGAGCATGGCCAAAGGCAATCGGTTCTGTAAATGGTGCAAAGAAATCTGTAAGTAGGCTTAAGATGGCATTTCAGGAATCAAGAGTTGTAACAGGGGGTCCTTCTCGTGCTCCCAGCCCAGAGGCACCTTTATTGCTGGCAAGAGAAAGAGGGTTTAGCTAGCGCGTACTTCTGCTGCCTTATTTTTCCCGCTACCCGCGCACAAACTAGAAGAAAAAGGCAAGGAAATGCCTTTCGGTAACACCGGCATGGCTAAATAAGCCTGCCATTTCCTTTCCCCTTCCCCTTCCCCTTCCCTTCTCTTCCCCTTCCCCTTCCCCTTCCCTCCCAATGAGTCAAATAATGATGAGACTCTTCTTTCCCTGAAATGCCAGGGCTTTTCAGCTCCAAAACCACTTTCAAGGACACAGAGCACAAAGGTTACACGTGGTAACAGGATTTTATTGTCTTTTTCTCCATCTCTTTCAGAGCAGATGCTCACAAGCATGCCCAGGCTGCGCACGTGCAGCCAGGAGCAGCCCGATGCAATCCTGGCTTGAGCTGGCAAAAACATCACTTGAAGCCGGGCAAAGGCAAGCGAGAGGCACAGCAAGTCGCAAATCCCCTACGCCGTGTGGAGAGCCGGCTGCATGATGCGTATGGTTAATCAAATCTTAAGCTTGGCCAGAAAGAGGAAAGCAGGTAAGTGACGGATGCACAAAGAAGGCGCTCTCGGGAACAAAGGGAAAAGTTGTCAGAAAGTGATTTTTCTCTCTTTTTTGGGGGAATGCATTTTTGTCACGTGACTTTTGATCTTGGCATCCAAAAAAACCTGCAAAGCATTCCCAAAGCTAGTTGATGATTCTTTTTGGCCTTGTGTTTCTAATTTCTCTTTTTGTTTCAGCCCGTGAGAAGGAAGGAGTATCGGCAATGTCACGTCTCACTTGGGATGAAAACCTCAAAGACCAGGGCTGAGCAGTCCCTGTTTCCGGAAGAGCAAAAACGTGAAGAACGACCCCCAGGACCGACCACACGCAAAAGAGGAGGAGGAGGCGGAGGAGGTGCGTGGTACTTTCCAAACTTCTGACACTTGTCGATGCCAAGCCTAGTTTTTGCCCTCCCAAACATGCTGCGCTGCGCTTCTTGGCCAGCGATGGGCAAGAGAGCCGAGAGAGCCAGGGCACGAGTGGTGCCTTGGAGGTGCCAGAGCAGCAGGCAAGAAGCGAGCCGAAAGGGCCCAGAGGAGCCCTGACAAGGGGCTGTGCTCCATGGAGCACAAGGGGACAAGAAGCAAGCGCCGGGGGCCAGCCTTGGGGCCCACCCTGGCGGTCTGAAAAGCTTCCTGCCCCGGGCTGCGGGGCACGAGGGCTCAGCACTCCTGTGCTGCTGAGCATGTGCAAAGCTGCTGGCCTGATTCTTTGCATGGAATGTAGTTGAAATCTTGGGCGGCCATGCTGTATCATGTGCCCAAAGGGGATGTCCTTGCCTGCTTGGTGGTCTGAGTGCTTCAGCATTCTGGAAAGGCTTGTGTGTGGCTCTGTCTACATCTTCCTTGAGAGTATTTTTACTGGTGGGGTGTATTTGGGCTGACCAGAAGATTTAGAACGCGGTCTGCGCTTCCTGAGCACAGCGTGCACGGGAGCACGAGCTCCCGAGCAGGCGCCTAGGCAAAATGGCCCAGAGCAGCCCTGTCAAGGGGCCGTGCTCAGGGCTGCAGAGGAAGGCAAAAAACCCCCGGGGAGAGTTGCTAGCCCACCTTGGGGGAAAAAAAGCCTTCCTCCCCCCAGCTGCAGGGCACGAGAGGCCGTCTCGGTGGTGCATGAGCAGCAGGCAGTAGCCTAGCCGAAAGGGAGCGGAGGAGCCCTGACAAGCGGTGGTGCTCAGTGCTGCAGAGGAAGGCAAAAAACCCCCGGGGAGCCGTGCCAATCTTCCCCGGGGGAAAATTCCTTCCTGACCCCAGAGCTGGCGATCGGCTATTCCCTGAGCACGTGAGCAAGACCTGCCTCCTCGTCCCACAGGCCTGTCATGCCTCCCAGGAGATACCCAAGCCCTATTCTCCCTCAACCTGGAGCCATCTCAGGGGCTTCTGAGAGTGGCCACATGCCCCCGGCCTGATGGACCTTGGGGGCAAGAATCCTTCCCGCGCCTGGCAGGACACCAGTGGGTGCTCCAAAGCGCTGGGACCCCTTGCAACATCTCTGCGTGCCATTGCTTACGAATGCTGCTGCCCCTGGCTCTGCAGGGGATGAGGACAGAGAGCTCGGCAGTGCTCCTCCAGTGCTCCTGCACAAGGCGTGCCCTTGGTCTTGCCACGGGGCTTGGTGCTCCTTCTCATCTCGTGAGGAGCTGGCGTGCGGTGTTCCCTGAGGGCTGCAGCAGGATTTCCATGCATCAGCTGGGCTTGGAACGTGGCCCTGCCAGCATGTTGCCTTGCAGGGAAGAACCTCCAGCAGCCTTGTCAGGCCTCCAGACCTCCTCCCTCCAAGTCACCCCACCGGCTCCTCAAAGACTTCTTCTCGGATGTCTTCGGGCTGCCTGCCAGGCAGACTGGCCACGGGACATGGGAGGATGCCCCTTTTATCCTGCCGCGGGGCATTGTGACTGCTGCGTTGCCGGGTGGTGGCACTGTGACACGGGGGTGACGGGGTCCCCCGTGTGCAGCCCTGCCCACCACCCCTGCGCCCAGCATCCTTCCTGGAATCATGGAATCCTTGAGCTTGGAAAAGACCTTGAAGATCATCGAGTCCATCCATTAAGCTAACACCGCCAAGTCCACCGCTAAACCATGTCCCTAAGCACCACAAGCACAGGTCTTGGAAAGACCTGGAAAGACCTTGGACAAGTCTTGGAAAGACTCCAGGGGTGGTGCCTCAACCACTTCCCTGGGCAGCCGCTTCCAATGCTTGGCAAGCCTTTTGGTGAAGAAATGTTTCCTAACAAGCAATCTAAAGCTCCTCTGGCGCAACTTGAAGCCGTTTCCTCTTGTCCTATCTCCCGTTTCTTGGGAGAAGAGAGCGACACCCACCTCGCTACAAGCTCCTTTCAGGGAGTTGTAGAGAGCGGGGAGGTCTCCCCTGAGCCTCCTTTCCTCCAGGCTAAACAACTCCAGTTCCCTCCGGTGTCCTCGTAAGGCTTGTGCTCTGGACCCTTCAGCAGCTTCGTTGCTCTTCTAAAGGGAGGCCTGCTCTTCAGAGGAAGGCCGCTGGGGTGCTGGCCCTGAGGCAGTCCCCATGCCCAGGAGGCGCAGGGGGCTGTCCCTGCCCTTGGTGGCCATGCAGTGGGCAGAGCTGAAAGCACCTGGGAATGGCGGTGGCATGAAGTGACTGAGGAGGTGATTGAGATGCAAAGGAACATCTTTTTCCTTCTTTTCCATGAATAAAGGCAAAGATGGAAAACAATCCTCTAGCACATGCTTGGTAATGAATGGGTGTGCCAAAGTGGTGCAAGGAGTGCAGCAAGCTGCCAGAGTCTGTCTGTTCAGTGAAAGAATCTCAACCTTTTGATGCCAGCTGCGTGTGAAGAGACAGGCCCTGGCACGTATCCGCACGGGGGTGTGATGGATCAGCAGGCAGAGCCAGGCTAGAGATGGATCCCCTTGCCAGGAGTGCCCCCTGTCCAGAGGGCTGTTAGGAAAAAGACAGTCTGTCAGGGGCAAGGACTTCATCTGGAATGGATCAGCTCAAACCTGTGTTTTGAGTCAGGCTTGAAAACAAACCGGTAGCCAGTGCGTTTTAAGAGCATGCTTTCCTCTTTGCAGAGGGCCTGCAAGGCAAAGGGATGCTGAAATAGCCCATCCGGAAAGAATGAGCTCTTGCTGTCCTAATTGCATGCCCACATAGTGCTGTATGTAGCCACAAGCCAGGCTGGAAGTATCAACTGCCTTGCTAGTGGCACTGGCTGCCGCATCAAAACAGACCGGTCATGTCTTTTAGCCACTGTAGATGGAGAGTTTTTTGGAAGTGCAGGTGTAACTTGGCTGTCTTCTTGCTTTAACAATCCTTCTCCTGCTCTTTTCTCTGCCCTTTTCCTTTCTTAGGAGGGGCAGATCTTGGGTTTCTACCTCATCCCAAGTGCCTTGCAGTCTCACCATACAGAAGAGATGGAAAACCTCTCCCTCTGATTCCTCCTCCCACCTCCCCACACCCATCACACAGCTCTGTCTTTCAAGCCGTCTGGATCGCCAGGCACTGTCTGAATGCTGATTTAGCCTTTCCTAATGACACAGGAAGAGCAGCTTTTTTCTCCACTTCTACCTGCAAGTAGGCAGGGGTTGCCATCCTCTTGGAGGAAGGAAAGACTTTTGAAAAGAGTTACAACAGCAAGTTGCAAGCAAATGGTGTCGACTCAGGTCATAAATATGCCGTAAGCCTGCTTGCACGGGGGTTCGCGGGTACAGATACTCGAAAGGGAAGGGGAACAGAGGAGAGCATGGCCAAAGGCAATCGGTTCTGTAAATGGTGCAAAGAAATCTGAAAGTAGGCTTAAGATGGCATTTCAGGAATCAAGAGTTCTAACAGGGGGTCCTTCTCGTGCTCCCAGCCCAGAGGCACCTTTATTGCTGGCAAGAGAAAGAGGGTTTAGCTAGTGCGTACTTCTGCTGCCTTATTTTTCCCGCTACCCGCGCACAAACTAGAAGAAAAAGGCAAGGAAATGCCTTTCGGTAACACCGGCATGGCTAAATAAGCCTGCCATTTCCTTTCCCCTTCCCCTTCCCCTTCCCTTCTCTTTCCCCTTCCCCTTCCCCTTCCCCTTCCCTCCCAAAGAGTCAAATAATGATGAGACTCTTCTTTCCCTGAAATGCCAGGGCTTTTCAGCTCCAAAACCACTTTCAAGGACACAGAGCACAAAGGTTACACGTGGTAACAGGATTTTATTGTCTTTTTCTCCATCTCTTTCAGAGCAGATGCTCACAAGCATGCCCAGGCTGCGCACGTGCAGCCAGGAGCAGCCCGATGCAATCCTGGCTTGAGCTGGCAAAAACATCACTTGAAGCCGGGCAAAGGCAAGCGAGAGGCACAGCAAGTCGCAAATCCCCTACGCCGTGTGGAGAGCCGGCTGCATGATGCGTATGGTTAATCAAATCTTAAGCTTGGCCAGAAAGAGGAAAGCAGGTAAGTGACGGATGCACAAAGAAGGCGCTCTCGGGAACAAAGGGAAAAGTTGTCAGAAAGTGATTTTTCTCTCTTTTTTGGGGGAATGCATTTCTGTCACGTGACTTTTGATCTTGGCATCCAAAAAAACCTGCAAAGCATTCCCAAAGCTAGTTGATGATTCTTTTTGGCCTTGTGTTTCTAATTTCTCTTTTTGTTTCAGCCCGTGAGAAGGAAGGAGTATCGGCAATGTCACGTCTCACTTGGGATGAAAACCTCAAAGACCAGGGCTGAGCAGTCCCTGTTTCCGGAAGAGCAAAAACGTGAAGAACGACCCCCAGGACCGACCACACGCAAAAGAGGAGGAGGAGGCGGAGGAGGTGCGTGGTACTTTCCAAACTTCTGACACTTGTCGATGCCAAGCCTAGTTTTTGCCCTCCCAAACATGCTGCGCTGCGCTTCTTGGCCAGCGATGGGCAAGAGAGCCAGAGAGAGCCAGGGCACGAGTGGTGCCTTGGAGGTGCCAGAGCAGCAGGCAAGAAGCGAGCCGAAAGGGCCCAGAGGAGCCCTGACAAGGGGCTGTGCTCCATGGAGCACAAGGGGACAAGAAGCAAGCGCCGGGGGCCAGCCTTGGGGCCCACCCTGGCGGTCTGAAAAGCTTCCTGCCCCGGGCTGCGGGGCACGAGGGCTCAGCACTCCTGTGCTGCTGAGCATGTGCAAAGCTGCTGGCCTGATTCTTTGCATGGAATGTAGTTGAAATCTTGGGCGGCCATGCTGTATCATGTGCCCAAAGGGCATGTCCTTGCCTGCTTGGTGGTCTGAGTGCTTCAGCATTCTGGAAAGGCTTGTGTGTGGCTCTGTCTACATCTTCCTTGAGAGTATTTTTACTGGTAGGGTGTATTTGGGCTGACCAGAAGATTTAGAACGCGGTCTGCGCTTCCTGAGCACAGCGTGCACGGGAGCACGAGCTCCCGAGCAGGCGCCTAGGCAAAATGGCCCAGAGCAGCCCTGTCAAGGGGCCGTGCTCAGGGCTGCAGAGGAAGGCAAAAAACCCCCGGGGAGAGTTGCTAGCCCACCTTGGGGGAAAAAAAGCCTTCCTCCCCCCAGCTGCAGGGCACGAGAGGCCGTCTCGGTGGTGCATGAGCAGCAGGCAGTAGCCTAGCCGAAAGGGAGCGGAGGAGCCCTGACAAGCGGTGGTGCTCAGTGCTGCAGAGGAAGGCAAAAAACCCCCGGGGAGCCGTGCCAATCTTCCCCGGGGGAAAATTCCTTCCTGACCCCAGAGCTGGCGATCGGCTATTCCCTGAGCACGTGAGCAAGACCTGCCTCCTCGTCCCACAGGCCTGTCATGCCTCCCAGGAGATGCCCAAGCCCTATTCTCCCTCAACCTGGAGCCATCTCAGGGGCTTCTGAGAGTGGCCACATGCCCCCGGCCTGATGGACCTTGGGGGCAAGAATCCTTCCCGCGCCTGGCAGGACACCAGTGGGTGCTCCAAAGCGCTGGGACCCCTTGCAACATCTCTGCGTGCCATTGCTTACGAATGCTGCTGCTGCCCCTGGCTCTGCAGGGGATGAGGACAGAGAGCTCGGCAGTGCTCCTCCAGTGCTCCTGCACAAGGCGTGCCCTTGGTCTTGCCACGGGGCTTGGTGCTCCTTCTCATCTCGTGAGGAGCTGGCGTGCGGTGTTCCCTGAGGGCTGCAGCAGGATTTCCATGCATCAGCTGGGCTTGGAACGTGGCCCTGCCAGCATGTTGCCTTGCAGGGAAGAACCTCCAGCAGCCTTGTCAGGCCTCCAGACCTCCTCCCTCCAAGTCACCCCACCGGCTCCTCAAAGACTTCTTCTCGGATGTCTTCGGGCTGCCTGCCAGGCAGACTGGCCACGGGACATGGGAGGATGCCCCTTTTATCCTGCCGCGGGGCATTGTGACTGCTGCGTTGCCGGGTGGTGGCACTGTGACACGGGGGTGACGGGGTCCCCCGTGTGCAGCCCTGCCCACCACCCCTGCGCCCAGCATCCTTCCTGGAATCATGGAATGCTTGAGCTTGGAAAAGACCTTGAAGATCATCGAGTCCATCCATTAAGCTAACACCGCCAAGTCCACCGCTAAACCATGTCCCTAAGCACCACAAGCACAGGTCTTGGAAAGACCTGGAAAGACCTTGGACAAGTCTTGGAAAGACTCCAGGGGTGGTGCCTCAACCACTTCCCTGGGCAGCCGCTTCCAATGCTTGGCAAGCCTTTTGGTGAAGAAATGTTTCCTAACAAGCAATCTAAAGCTCCTCTGGCGCAACTTGAAGCCGTTTCCTCTTGTCCTATCTCCCGTTTCTTGGGAGAAGAGAGCGACACCCACCTCGCTACAAGCTCCTTTCAGGGAGTTGTAGAGAGCGGGGAGGTCTCCCCTGAGCCTCCTTTCCTCCAGGCTAAACAACTCCAGTTCCCTCCGGTGTCCTCGTAAGGCTTGTGCTCTGGACCCTTCAGCAGCTTCGTTGCTCTTCTAAAGGGAGGCCTGCTCTTCAGAGGAAGGCCGCTGGGGTGCTGGCCCTGAGGCAGTCCCCATGCCCAGGAGGCGCAGGGGGCTGTCCCTGCCCTTGGTGGCCATGCAGTGGGCAGAGCTGAAAGCACCTGGGAATGGCGGTGGCATGAAGTGACTGAGGAGGTGATTGAGATGCAAAGGAACATCTTTTTCCTTCTTTTCCATGAATAAAGGCAAAGATGGAAAACAATCCTCTAGCACATGCTTGGTAATGAATGGGTGTGCCAAAGTGGTGCAAGGAGTGCAGCAAGCTGCCAGAGTCTGTCTGTTCAGTGAAAGAATCTCAACCTTTTGATGCCAGCTGCGTGTGAAGAGACAGGCCCTGGCACGTATCCGCACGGGGGTGTGATGGATCAGCAGGCAGAGCCAGGCTAGAGACGGATCCCCTTGCCAGGAGTGCCCCCTGTCCAGAGGGCTGTTAGGAAAAAGACAGTCTGTCAGGGGCAAGGACTTCATCTGGAATGGATCAGCTCAAACCTGTGTTTTGAGTCAGGCTTGAAAACAAACCGGTAGCCAGTGCGTTTTAAGAGCATGCTTTCCTCTTTGCAGAGGGCCTGCAAGGCAAAGGGATGCTGAAATAGCCCATGCGGAAAGAATGAGCTCTTGCTGTCCTAATTGCATGCCCACATAGTGCTGTATGTAGCCACAAGCCAGGCTGGAAGTATCAACTGCCTTGCTAGTGGCACTGGCTGCCGCATCAAAACAGACCGGTCATGTCTTTTAGCCACTGTAGATGGAGAGTTTTTTGGAAGTGCAGGTGTAACTTGGCTGTCTTCTTGCTTTAACAATCCTTCTCCTGCTCTTTTCTCTGCCCTTTTCCTTTCTTAGGAGGGGCAGATCTTGGGTTTCTACCTCATCCCAAGTGCCTTGCAGTCTCACCATACAGAAGAGATGGAAAACCTCTCCCTCTGATTCCTCCTCCCACCTCCCCACACCCATCACACAGCTCTGTCTTTCAAGCCGTCTGGATCGCCAGGCACTGTCTGAATGCTGATTTAGCCTTTCCTAATGACACAGGAAGAGCAGCTTTTTTCTCCACTTCTACCTGCAAGTAGGCAGGGGTTGCCATCCTCTTGGAGGAAGGAAAGACTTTTGAAAAGAGTTACAACAGCAAGTTGGAAGCAAATGGTGTCGACTCAGGTCATAAATATGCCGTAAGCCTGCTTGCACGGGGGTTCGCGGGTACAGATACTCGAAAGGGAAGGGGAACAGAGGAGAGCATGGCCAAAGGCAATCGGTTCTGTAAATGGTGCAAAGAAATCTGAAAGTAGGCTTAAGATGGCATTTCAGGAATCAAGAGTTCTAACAGGGGGTCCTTCTCGTGCTCCCAGCCCAGAGGCACCTTTATTGCTGGCAAGAGAAAGAGGGTTTAGCTAGTGCGTACTTCTGCTGCCTTATTTTTCCCGCTACCCGCGCACAAACTAGAAGAAAAAGGCAAGGAAATGCCTTTCGGTAACACCGGCATGGCTAAATAAGCCTGCCATTTCCTTTCCCCTTCCCCTTCCCCTTCCCTTCTCTTCCCCTTCCCCTTCCCCTTCCCCTTCCCTCCCAAAGAGTCAAATAATGATGAGACTCTTCTTTCCCTGAAATGCCAGGGCTTTTCAGCTCCAAAACCACTTTCAAGGACACAGAGCACAAAGGTTACACGTGGTAACAGGATTTTATTGTCTTTTTCTCCATCTCTTTCAGAGCAGATGCTCACAAGCATGCCCAGGCTGCGCACGTGCAGCCAGGAGCAGCCCGATGCAATCCTGGCTTGAGCTGGCAAAAACATCACTTGAAGCCGGGCAAAGGCAAGCGAGAGGCACAGCAAGTCGCAAATCCCCTACGCCGTGTGGAGAGCCGGCTGCATGATGCGTATGGTTAATCAAATCTTAAGCTTGGCCAGAAAGAGGAAAGCAGGTAAGTGACGGATGCACGAAGAAGGCGCTCTCGGGAACAAAGGGAAAAGTTGTCAGAAAGTGATTTTTCTCTCTTTTTTGGGGGAATGCATTTTTGTCACGTGACTTTTGATCTTGGCATCCAAAAAAACCTGCAAAGCATTCCCAAAGCTAGTTGATGATTCTTTTTGGCCTTGTGTTTCTAATTTCTCTTTTTGTTTCAGCCCGTGAGAAGGAAGGAGTATCGGCAATGTCACGTCTCACTTGGGATGAAAACCTCAAAGACCAGGGCTGAGCAGTCCCTGTTTCCGGAAGAGCAAAAACGTGAAGAACGACCCCCAGGACCGACCACACGCAAAAGAGGAGGAGGAGGCGGAGGAGGTGCGTGGTACTTTCCAAACTTCTGACACTTGTCGATGCCAAGCCTAGTTTTTGCCCTCCCAAACATGCTGCGCTGCGCTTCTTGGCCAGCGATGGGCAAGAGAGCCGAGAGAGCCAGGGCACGAGTGGTGCCTTGGAGGTGCCAGAGCAGCAGGCAAGAAGCGAGCCGAAAGGGCCCAGAGGAGCCCTGACAAGGGGCTGTGCTCCATGGAGCACAAGGGGACAAGAAGCAAGCGCCGGGGGCCAGCCTTGGGGCCCACCCTGGCGGTCTGAAAAGCTTCCTGCCCCGGGCTGCGGGGCACGAGGGCTCAGCACTCCTGTGCTGCTGAGCATGTGCAAAGCTGCTGGCCTGATTCTTTGCATGGAATGTAGTTGAAATCTTGGGCGGCCATGCTGTATCATGTGCCCAAAGGGGATGTCCTTGCCTGCTTGGTGGTCTGAGTGCTTCAGCATTCTGGAAAGGCTTGTGTGTGGCTCTGTCTACATCTTCCTTGAGAGTATTTTTACTGGTAGGGTGTATTTGGGCTGACCAGAAGATTTAGAACGCGGTCTGCGCTTCCTGAGCACAGCGTGCACGGGAGCACGAGCTCCCGAGCAGGCGCCTAGGCAAAATGGCCCAGAGCAGCCCTGTCAAGGGGCCGTGCTCAGGGCTGCAGAGGAAGGCAAAAAACCCCCGGGGAGAGTTGCTAGCCCACCTTGGGGGAAAAAAAGCCTTCCTCCCCCCAGCTGCAGGGCACGAGAGGCCGTCTCGGTGGTGCATGAGCAGCAGGCAGTAGCCTAGCCGAAAGGGAGCGGAGGAGCCCTGACAAGCGGTGGTGCTCAGTGCTGCAGAGGAAGGCAAAAAACCCCCGGGGAGCCGTGCCAATCTTCCCCGGGGGAAAATTCCTTCCTGACCCCAGAGCTGGCGATCGGCTATTCCCTGAGCACGTGAGCAAGACCTGCCTCCTCGTCCCACAGGCCTGTCATGCCTCCCAGGAGATGCCCAAGCCCTATTCTCCCTCAACCTGGAGCCATCTCAGGGGCTTCTGAGAGTGGCCACATGCCCCCGGCCTGATGGACCTTGGGGGCAAGAATCCTTCCCGCGCCTGGCAGGACACCAGTGGGTGCTCCAAAGCGCTGGGACCCCTTGCAACATCTCTGCGTGCCATTGCTTACGGCTGCTGCTGCCCCTGGCTCTGCAGGGGATGAGGACAGAGAGCTCGGCAGTGCTCCTCCAGTGCTCCTGCACAAGGCGTGCCCTTGGTCTTGCCACGGGGCTTGGTGCTCCTTCTCATCTCGTGAGGAGCTGGCGTGCGGTGTTCCCTGAGGGCTGCAGCAGGATTTCCATGCATCAGCTGGGCTTGGAACGTGGCCCTGCCAGGATGTTGCCTTGCAGGGAAGAACCTCCAGCAGCCTTGTCAGGCCTCCAGACCTCCTCCCTCCAAGTCACCCCACCGGCTCCTCAAAGACTTCTTCTCGGATGTCTTCGGGCTGCCTGCCAGGCAGACTGGCCACGGGACATGGGAGGATGCCCCTTTTATCCTGCCGCGGGGCATTGTGACTGCTGCGTTGCCGGGTGGTGGCACTGTGACACGGGGGTGACGGGGTCCCCCGTGTGCAGCCCTGCCCACCACCCCTGCGCCCAGCATCCTTCCTGGAATCATGGAATGCTTGAGCTTGGAAAAGACCTTGAAGATCATCGAGTCCATCCATTAAGCTAACACCGCCAAGTCCACCGCTAAACCATGTCCCTAAGCACCACAAGCACAGGTCTTGGAAAGACCTGGAAAGACCTTGGACAAGTCTTGGAAAGACTCCAGGGGTGGTGCCTCAACCACTTCCCTGGGCAGCCGCTTCCAATGCTTGGCAAGCCTTTTGGTGAAGAAATGTTTCCTAACAAGCAATCTAAAGCTCCTCTGGCGCAACTTGAAGCCGTTTCCTCTTGTCCTATCTCCCGTTTCTTGGGAGAAGAGAGCGACACCCACCTCGCTACAAGCTCCTTTCAGGGAGTTGTAGAGAGCGGGGAGGTCTCCCCTGAGCCTCCTTTCCTCCAGGCTAAACAACTCCAGTTCCCTCCGGTGTCCTCGTAAGGCTTGTGCTCTGGACCCTTCAGCAGCTTCGTTGCTCTTCTAAAGGGAGGCCTGCTCTTCAGAGGAAGGCCGCTGGGGTGCTGGCCCTGAGGCAGTCCCCATGCCCAGGAGGCGCAGGGGGCTGTCCCTGCCCTTGGTGGCCATGCAGTGGGCAGAGCTGAAAGCACCTGGGAATGGCGGTGGCATGAAGTGACTGAGGAGGTGATTGAGATGCAAAGGAACATCTTTTTCCTTCTTTTCCATGAATAAAGGCAAAGATGGAAAACAATCCTCTAGCACATGCTTGGTAATGAATGGGTGTGCCAAAGTGGTGCAAGGAGTGCAGCAAGCTGCCAGAGTCTGTCTGTTCAGTGAAAGAATCTCAACCTTTTGATGCCAGCTGCGTGTGAAGAGACAGGCCCTGGCACGTATCCGCACGGGGGTGTGATGGATCAGCAGGCAGAGCCAGGCTAGAGACGGATCCCCTTGCCAGGAGTGCCCCCTGTCCAGAGGGCTGTTAGGAAAAAGACAGTCTGTCAGGGGCAAGGACTTCATCTGGAATGGATCAGCTCAAACCTGTGTTTTGAGTCAGGCTTGAAAACAAACCGGTAGCCAGTGCGTTTTAAGAGCATGCTTTCCTCTTTGCAGAGGGCCTGCAAGGCAAAGGGATGCTGAAATAGCCCATCCGGAAAGAATGAGCTCTTGCTGTCCTAATTGCATGCCCACATAGTGCTGTATGTAGCCACAAGCCAGGCTGGAAGTATCAACTGCCTTGCTAGTGGCACTGGCTGCCGCATCAAAACAGACCGGTCATGTCTTTTAGCCACTGTAGATGGATAGTTTTTTGGAAGTGCAGGTGTAACTTGGCTGTCTTCTTGCTTTAACAATCCTTCTCCTGCTCTTTTCTCTGCCCTTTTCCTTTCTTAGGAGGGGCAGATCTTGGGTTTCTACCTCATCCCAAGTGCCTTGCAGTCTCACCATACAGAAGAGATGGAAAACCTCTCCCTCTGATTCCTCCTCCCACCTCCCCACACCCATCACACAGCTCTGTCTTTCAAGCCGTCTGGATCGCCAGGCACTGTCTGAATGCTGATTTAGCCTTTCCTAATGACACAGGAAGAGCAGCTTTTTTCTCCACTTCTACCTGCAAGTAGGCAGGGGTTGCCATCCTCTTGGAGGAAGGAAAGACTTTTGAAAAGAGTTACAACAGCAAGTTGGAAGCAAATGGTGTCGACTCAGGTCATAAATATGCCGTAAGCCTGCTTGCACGGGGGTTCGCGGGTACAGATACTCGAAAGGGAAGGGGAACAGAGGAGAGCATGGCCAAAGGCAATCGGTTCTGTAAATGGTGCAAAGAAATCTGAAAGTAGGCTTAAGATGGCATTTCAGGAATCAAGAGTTCTAACAGGGGGTCCTTCTCGTGCTCCCAGCCCAGAGGCACCTTTATTGCTGGCAAGAGAAAGAGGGTTTAGCTAGCGCGTACTTCTGCTGCCTTATTTTTCCCGCTACCCGCGCACAAACTAGAAGAAAAAGGCAAGGAAATGCCTTTCGGTAACACCGGCATGGCTAAATAAGCCTGCCATTTCCTTTCCCCTTCCCCTTCCCCTTCCCTTCTCTTCCCCTTCCCCTTCCCCTTCCCCTTCCCTCCCAAAGAGTCAAATAATGATGAGACTCTTCTTTCCCTGAAATGCCAGGGCTTTTCAGCTCCAAAACCACTTTCAAGGACACAGAGCACAAAGGTTACACGTGGTAACAGGATTTTATTGTCTTTTTCTCCATCTCTTTCAGAGCAGATGCTCACAAGCATGCCCAGGCTGCGCACGTGCAGCCAGGAGCAGCCCGATGCAATCCTGGCTTGAGCTGGCAAAAACATCACTTGAAGCCGGGCAAAGGCAAGCGAGAGGCACAGCAAGTCGCAAATCCCCTACGCCGTGTGGAGAGCCGGCTGCATGATGCGTATGGTTAATCAAATCTTAAGCTTGGCCAGAAAGAGGAAAGCAGGTAAGTGACGGATGCACAAAGAAGGCGCTCTCGGGAACAAAGGGAAAAGTTGTCAGAAAGTGATTTTTCTCTCTTTTTTGGGGGAATGCATTTTTGTCACGTGACTTTTGATCTTGGCATCCAAAAAAACCTGCAAAGCATTCCCAAAGCTAGTTGATGATTCTTTTTGGCCTTGTGTTTCTAATTTCTCTTTTTGTTTCAGCCCGTGAGAAGGAAGGACTATCGGCAATGTCACGTCTCACTTGGGATGAAAACCTCAAAGACCAGGGCTGAGCAGTCCCTGTTTCCGGAAGAGCAAAAACGTGAAGAACGACCCCCAGGACCGACCACACGCAAAAGAGGAGGAGGAGGCGGAGGAGGTGCGTGGTACTTTCCAAACTTCTGACACTTGTCGATGCCAAGCCTAGTTTTTGCCCTCCCAAACATGCTGCGCTGCGCTTCTTGGCCAGCGATGGGCAAGAGAGCCGAGAGAGCCAGGGCACGAGTGGTGCCTTGGAGGTGCCAGAGCAGCAGGCAAGAAGCGAGCCGAAAGGGCCCAGAGGAGCCCTGACAAGGGGCTGTGCTCCATGGAGCACAAGGGGACAAGAAGCAAGCGCCGGGGGCCAGCCTTGGGGCCCACCCTGGCGGTCTGAAAAGCTTCCTGCCCCGGGCTGCGGGGCACGAGGGCTCAGCACTCCTGTGCTGCTGAGCATGTGCAAAGCTGCTGGCCTGATTCTTTGCATGGAATGTAGTTGAAATCTTGGGCGGCCATGCTGTATCATGTGCCCAAAGGGGATGTCCTTGCCTGCTTGGTGGTCTGAGTGCTTCAGCATTCTGGAAAGGCTTGTGTGTGGCTCTGTCTACATCTTCCTTGAGAGTATTTTTACTGGTAGGGTGTATTTGGGCTGACCAGAAGATTTAGAACGCGGTCTGCGCTTCCTGAGCACAGCGTGCACGGGAGCACGAGCTCCCGAGCAGGCGCCTAGGCAAAATGGCCCAGAGCAGCCCTGTCAAGGGGCCGTGCTCAGGGCTGCAGAGGAAGGCAAAAAACCCCCGGGGAGAGTTGCTAGCCCACCTTGGGGGAAAAAAAGCCTTCCTCCCCCCAGCTGCAGGGCACGAGAGGCCGTCTCGGTGGTGCATGAGCAGCAGGCAGTAGCCTAGCCGAAAGGGAGCGGAGGAGCCCTGACAAGCGGTGGTGCTCAGTGCTGCAGAGGAAGGCAAAAAACCCCCGGGGAGCCGTGCCAATCTTCCCCGGGGGAAAATTCCTTCCTGACCCCAGAGCTGGCGATCGGCTATTCCCTGAGCACGTGAGCAAGACCTGCCTCCTCGTCCCACAGGCCTGTCATGCCTCCCAGGAGATGCCCAAGCCCTATTCTCCCTCAACCTGGAGCCATCTCAGGGGCTTCTGAGAGTGGCCACATGCCCCCGGCCTGATGGACCTTGGGGGCAAGAATCCTTCCCGCGCCTGGCAGGACACCAGTGGGTGCTCCAAAGCGCTGGGACCCCTTGCAACATCTCTGCGTGCCATTGCTTACGAATGCTGCTGCTGCCCCTGGCTCTGCAGGGGATGAGGACAGAGAGCTCGGCAGTGCTCCTCCAGTGCTCCTGCACAAGGCGTGCCCTTGGTCTTGCCACGGGGCTTGGTGCTCCTTCTCATCTCGTGAGGAGCTGGCGTGCGGTGTTCCCTGAGGGCTGCAGCAGGATTTCCATGCATCAGCTGGGCTTGGAACGTGGCCCTGCCAGCATGTTGCCTTGCAGGGAAGAACCTCCAGCAGCCTTGTCAGGCCTCCAGACCTCCTCCCTCCAAGTCACCCCACCGGCTCCTCAAAGACTTCTTCTCGGATGTCTTCGGGCTGCCTGCCAGGCAGACTGGCCACGGGACATGGGAGGATGCCCCTTTTATCCTGCCGCGGGGCATTGTGACTGCTGCGTTGCCGGGTGGTGGCACTGTGACACGGGGGTGACGGGGTCCCCCGTGTGCAGCCCTGCCCACCACCCCTGCGCCCAGCATCCTTCCTGGAATCATGGAATCCTTGAGCTTGGAAAAGACCTTGAAGATCATCGAGTCCATCCATTAAGCTAACACCGCCAAGTCCACCGCTAAACCGTGTCCCTAAGCACCACAAGCACAGGTCTTGGAAAGACCTCCAGGGGTGGTGCCTCAACCACTTCCCTGGGCAGCCGCTTCCAATGCTTGGCAAGCCTTTTGGTGAAGAAATGTTTCCTAACAAGCAATCTAAAGCTCCTCTGGCGCAACTTGAAGCCGTTTCCTCTTGTCCTATCGCCCATTTCTTGGGAGAAGAGAGCGACACCCACCTCGCTACAAGCTCCTTTCAGGGAGTTGTAGAGAGCGGGGAGGTCTCCCCTGAGCCTCCTTTCCTCCAGGCTAAACAACTCCAGTTCCCTCCGGTGTCCTCATAAGGCTTGTGCTCTGGACCCTTCAGCAGCTTCGTTGCTCTTCTAAAGGGAGGCCTGCTCTTCAGAGGAAGGCCGCTGGGGTGCTGGCCCTGAGGCAGTCCCCATGCCCAGGAGGCGCAGGGGGCTGTCCCTGCCCTTGGTGGCCATGCACTGGGCAGAGCTGAAACCGCCTGGGAATGGCGGTGGCATGAAGTGACTGAGGAGGTGACTGAGATGCAAAGGAGCATCTTTTTCCTTCTTTTCCATGAATAAAGGCAAAGATGGAAAACAATCCTCTAGCACATGCTTGGTAATGAATGGGTGTGCCAAAGTGGTGCAAGGAGTGCAGCAAGCTGCCAGAGTCTGTCTGTTCAGTGAAAGAATCTCAACCTTTTGATGCCAGCTGCGTGTGAAGAGACAGGCCCTGGCACCTGTCCACACGGGGATGTGATGGATCAGCAGGCAGAGCCAGGCTAGAGACGGATCCCCTTGCCAGGAGTGCCCCCTGTCCAGAGGGGGCACTTTCAAGGACACAGAGCACAAAGGTTACACGTGGTAACAGGATTTTATTGTCTTTTTCTCCATCTCTTTCAGAGCAGATGCTCACAAGCATGCCCAGGCTGCGCACGTGCAGCCAGGAGCAGCCCGATGCAATCCTGGCTTGAGCTGGCAAAAACATCACTTGAAGCCGGGCAAAGGCAAGCGAGAGGCACAGCAAGTCGCAATTTCCTGTTAGGAAAAAGACAGTCTGTCAGGGGCAAGGACTTCATCTGGAATGGATCAGCTCAAACCTGTGTTTTGAGTCAGGCTTGAAAACAAACCGGTAGCCAGTGCGTTTTAAGAGCATGCTTTCCTCTTTGCAGAGGGCCTGCAAGGCAAAGGGATGCTGAAATAGCCCATGCGGAAAGAATGAGCTCTTGCTGTCCTAATTGCATGCCCACATAGTGCTGTATGTAGCCACAAGCCAGGCTGGAAGTATCAACTGCCTTGCTAGTGGCACTGGCTGCCGCATCAAAACAGACCGGTCATGTCTTTTAGCCACTGTAGATGGAGAGTTTTTTGGAAGTGCAGGTGTAACTTGGCTGTCTTCTTGCTTTAACAATCCTTCTCCTGCTCTTTTCTCTGCCCTTTTCCTTTCTTAGGAGGGGCAGATCTTGGGTTTCTACCTCATCCCAAGTGCCTTGCAGTCTCACCATACAGAAGAGATGGAAAACCTCTCCCTCTGATTCCTCCTCCCACCTCCCCACACCCATCACACAGCTCTGTCTTTCAAGCCGTCTGGATCGCCAGGCACTGTCTGAATGCTGATTTAGCCTTTCCTAATGACACAGGAAGAGCAGCTTTTTTCTCCACTTCTACCTGCAAGTAGGCAGGGGTTGCCATCCTCTTTGAGGAAGGAAAGACTTTTGAAAAGAGTTACAACAGCAAGTTGCAAGCAAATGGTGTCAACTCAGGTCATAAATATGCCGTAAGCCTGCTTGCACGGGGGTTCGCGGGTACAGATACTCGAAAGGGAAGGGGAACAGAGGAGAGCATGGCCAAAGGCAATCGGTTCTGTAAATGGTGCAAAGAAATCTGTAAGTAGGCTTAAGATGGCATTTCAGGAATCAAGAGTTGTAACAGGGGGTCCTTCTCGTGCTCCCAGCCCAGAGGCACCTTTATTGCTGGCAAGAGAAAGAGGGTTTAGCTAGCGCGTACTTCTGCTGCCTTATTTTTCCCGCTACCCGCGCACAAACTAGAAGAAAAAGGCAAGGAAATGCCTTTCGGTAACACCGGCATGGCTAAATAAGCCTGCCATTTCCTTTCCCCTTCCCCTTCCCCTTCCCTTCTCTTCCCCTTCCCCTTCCCCTTCCCTCCCAAAGAGTCAAATAATGATGAGACTCTTCTTTCCCTGAAATGCCAGGGCTTTTCAGCTCCAAAACCACTTTCAAGGACACAGAGCACAAAGGTTACACGTGGTAACAGGATTTTATTGTCTTTTTCTCCATCTCTTTCAGAGCAGATGCTCACAAGCATGCCCAGGCTGCGCACGTGCAGCCAGGAGCAGCCCGATGCAATCCTGGCTTGAGCTGGCAAAAACATCACTTGAAGCCGGGCAAAGGCAAGCGAGAGGCACAGCAAGTCGCAAATCCCCTACGCCGTGTGGAGAGCCGGCTGCATGATGCGTATGGTTAATCAAATCTTAAGCTTGGCCAGAAAGAGGAAAGCAGGTAAGTGACGGATGCACGAAGAAGGCGCTCTCGGGAACAAAGGGAAAAGTTGTCAGAAAGTGATTTTTCTCTCTTTTTTGGGGGAATGCATTTTTGTCACGTGACTTTTGATCTTGGCATCCAAAAAAACCTGCAAAGCATTCCCAAAGCTAGTTGATGATTCTTTTTGGCCTTGTGTTTCTAATTTCTCTTTTTGTTTCAGCCCGTGAGAAGGAAGGACTATCGGCAATGTCACGTCTCACTTGGGATGAAAACCTCAAAGACCAGGGCTGAGCAGTCCCTGTTTCCGGAAGAGCAAAAACGTGAAGAACGACCCCCAGGACCGACCACACGCAAAAGAGGAGGAGGAGGCGGAGGAGGTGCGTGGTACTTTCCAAACTTCTGACACTTGTCGATGCCAAGCCTAGTTTTTGCCCTCCCAAACATGCTGCGCTGCGCTTCTTGGCCAGCGATGGGCAAGAGAGCCGAGAGAGCCAGGGCACGAGTGGTGCCTTGGAGGTGCCAGAGCAGCAGGCAAGAAGCGAGCCGAAAGGGCCCAGAGGAGCCCTGACAAGGGGCTGTGCTCCATGGAGCACAAGGGGACAAGAAGCAAGCGCCGGGGGCCAGCCTTGGGGCCCACCCTGGCGGTCTGAAAAGCTTCCTGCCCCGGGCTGCGGGGCACGAGGGCTCAGCACTCCTGTGCTGCTGAGCATGTGCAAAGCTGCTGGCCTGATTCTTTGCATGGAATGTAGTTGAAATCTTGGGCGGCCATGCTGTATCATGTGCCCAAAGGGCATGTCCTTGCCTGCTTGGTGGTCTGAGTGCTTCAGCATTCTGGAAAGGCCTGTGTGTGGCTCTGTCTACATCTTCCTTGAGAGTATTTTTACTGGTAGGGTGTATTTGGGCTGACCAGAAGATTTAGAACGCGGTCTGCGCTTCCTGAGCACAGCGTGCACGGGAGCACGAGCTCCCGAGCAGGCGCCTAGGCAAAATGGCCCAGAGCAGCCCTGTCAAGGGGCCGTGCTCAGGGCTGCAGAGGAAGGCAAAAAACCCCCGGGGAGAGTTGCTAGCCCACCTTGGGGGAAAAAAAGCCTTCCTCCCCCCAGCTGCAGGGCACGAGAGGCCGTCTCGGTGGTGCATGAGCAGCAGGCAGTAGCCTAGCCGAAAGGGAGCGGAGGAGCCCTGACAAGCGGTGGTGCTCAGTGCTGCAGAGGAAGGCAAAAAACCCCCGGGGAGCCGTGCCAATCTTCCCCGGGGGAAAATTCCTTCCTGACCCCAGAGCTGGCGATCGGCTATTCCCTGAGCACGTGAGCAAGACCTGCCTCCTCGTCCCACAGGCCTGTCATGCCTCCCAGGAGATGCCCAAGCCCTATTCTCCCTCAACCTGGAGCCATCTCAGGGGCTTCTGAGAGTGGCCACATGCCCCCGGCCTGATGGACCTTGGGGGCAAGAATCCTTCCCGCGCCTGGCAGGACACCAGTGGGTGCTCCAAAGCGCTGGGACCCCTTGCAACATCTCTGCGTGCCATTGCTTACGAATGCTGCTGCTGCCCCTGGCTCTGCAGGGGATGAGGACAGAGAGCTCGGCAGTGCTCCTCCAGTGCTCCTGCACAAGGCGTGCCCTTGGTCTTGCCACGGGGCTTGGTGCTCCTTCTCATCTCGTGAGGAGCTGGCGTGCGGTGTTCCCTGAGGGCTGCAGCAGGATTTCCATGCATCAGCTGGGCTTGGAACGTGGCCCTGCCAGCATGTTGCCTTGCAGGGAAGAACCTCCAGCAGCCTTGTCAGGCCTCCAGACCTCCTCCCTCCAAGTCACCCCACCGGCTCCTCAAAGACTTCTTCTCGGATGTCTTCGGGCTGCCTGCCAGGCAGACTGGCCACGGGACATGGGAGGATGCCCCTTTTATCCTGCCGCGGGGCATTGTGACTGCTGCGTTGCCGGGTGGTGGCACTGTGACACGGGGGTGATGGGGTCCCCCGTGTGCAGCCCTGCCCACCACCCCTGCGCCCAGCATCCTTCCTGGAATCATGGAATCCTTGAGCTTGGAAAAGACCTTGAAGATCATCGAGTCCATCCATTAAGCTAACACCGCCAAGTCCACCGCTAAACCGTGTCCCTAAGCACCACAAGCACAGGTCTTGGAAAGACCTGGAAAGACCTTGGACAAGTCTTGGAAAGACTCCAGGGGTGGTGCCTCAACCACTTCCCTGGGCAGCCGCTTCCAATGCTTGGCAAGCCTTTTGGTGAAGAAATGTTTCCTAACAAGCAATCTAAAGCTCCTCTGGCGCAACTTGAAGCCGTTTCCTCTTGTCCTATCGCCCGTTTCTTGGGAGAAGAGAGCGACACCCACCTCGCTACAAGCTCCTTTCAGGGAGTTGTAGAGAGCGGGGAGGTCTCCCCTGAGCCTCCTTTCCTCCAGGCTAAACAACTCCAGTTCCCTCCGGTGTCCTCGTAAGGCTTGTGCTCTGGACCCTTCAGCAGCTTCGTTGCTCTTCTAAAGGGAGGCCTGCTCTTCAGAGGAAGGCCGCTGGGGTGCTGGCCCTGAGGCAGTCCCCATGCCCAGGAGGCGCAGGGGGCTGTCCCTGCCCTTGGTGGCCATGCAGTGGGCAGAGCTGAAAGCACCTGGGAATGGCGGTGGCATGAAGTGACTGAGGAGGTGATTGAGATGCAAAGGAACATCTTTTTCCTTCTTTTCCATGAATAAAGGCAAAGATGGAAAACAATCCTCTAGCACATGCTTGGTAATGAATGGGTGTGCCAAAGTGGTGCAAGGAGTGCAGCAAGCTGCCAGAGTCTGTCTGTTCAGTGAAAGAATCTCAACCTTTTGATGCCAGCTGCGTGTGAAGAGACAGGCCCTGGCACGTGTCCACACGGGGATGTGATGGATCAGCAGGCAGAGCCAGGCTAGAGACGGATCCCCTTGCCAGGAGTGCCCCCTGTCCAGAGGGCTGTTAGGAAAAAGACAGTCTGTCAGGGGCAAGGACTTCATCTGGAATGGATCAGCTCAAACCTGTGTTTTGAGTCAGGCTTGAAAACAAACCGGTAGCCAGTGCGTTTTAAGAGCATGCTTTCCTCTTTGCAGAGGGCCTGCAAGGCAAAGGGATGCTGAAATAGCCCATGCGGAAAGAATGAGCTCTTGCTGTCCTAATTGCATGCCCACATAGTGCTGTATGTAGCCACAAGCCAGGCTGGAAGTATCAACTGCCTTGCTAGTGGCACTGGCTGCCGCATCAAAACAGACCGGTCATGTCTTTTAGCCACTGTAGATGGAGAGTTTTTTGGAAGTGCAGGTGTAACTTGGCTGTCTTCTTGCTTTAACAATCCTTCTCCTGCTCTTTTCTCTGCCCTTTTCCTTTCTTAGGAGGGGCAGATCTTGGGTTTCTACCTCATCCCAAGTGCCTTGCAGTCTCACCATACAGAAGAGATGGAAAACCTCTCCCTCTGATTCCTCCTCCCACCTCCCCACACCCATCACACAGCTCTGTCTTTCAAGCCGTCTGGATCGCCAGGCACTGTCTGAATGCTGATTTAGCCTTTCCTAATGACACAGGAAGAGCAGCTTTTTTCTCCACTTCTACCTGCAAGTAGGCAGGGGTTGCCATCCTCTTTGAGGAAGGAAAGACTTTTGAAAAGAGTTACAACAGCAAGTTGCAAGCAAATGGTGTCGACTCAGGTCATAAATATGCCGTAAGCCTGCTTGCACGGGGGTTCGCGGGTACAGATACTCGAAAGGGAAGGGGAACAGAGGAGAGCATGGCCAAAGGCAATCGGTTCTGTAAATGGTGCAAAGAAATCTGTAAGTAGGCTTAAGATGGCATTTCAGGAATCAAGAGTTGTAACAGGGGGTCCTTCTCGTGCTCCCAGCCCAGAGGCACCTTTATTGCTGGCAAGAGAAAGAGGGTTTAGCTAGCGCGTACTTCTGCTGCCTTATTTTTCCCGCTACCCGCGCACAAACTAGAAGAAAAAGGCAAGGAAATGCCTTTCGGTAACACCGGCATGGCTAAATAAGCCTGCCATTTCCTTTCCCCTTCCCCTTCCCCTTCCCTTCTCTTCCCCTTCCCCTTCCCCTTCCCTCCCAAAGAGTCAAATAATGATGAGACTCTTCTTTCCCTGAAATGCCAGGGCTTTTCAGCTCCAAAACCACTTTCAAGGACACAGAGCACAAAGGTTACACGTGGTAACAGGATTTTATTGTCTTTTTCTCCATCTCTTTCAGAGCAGATGCTCACAAGCATGCCCAGGCTGCGCACGTGCAGCCAGGAGCAGCCCGATGCAATCCTGGCTTGAGCTGGCAAAAACATCACTTGAAGCCGGGCAAAGGCAAGCGAGAGGCACAGCAAGTCGCAAATCCCCTACGCCATGTGGAGAGCCGGCTGCATGATGCGTATGGTTAATCAAATCTTAAGCTTGGCCAGAAAGAGGAAAGCAGGTAAGTGACGGATGCACGAAGAAGGCGCTCTCGGGAACAAAGGGAAAAGTTGTCAGAAAGTGATTTTTCTCTCTTTTTTGGGGGAATGCATTTTTGTCACGTGACTTTTGATCTTGGCATCCAAAAAAACCTGCAAAGCATTCCCAAAGCTAGTTGATGATTCTTTTTGGCCTTGTGTTTCTAATTTCTGTTTTTGTTTCAGCCCGTGAGAAGGAAGGAGTATCGGCAATGTCACGTCTCACTTGGGATGAAAACCTCAAAGACCAGGGCTGAGCAGTCCCTGTTTCCGGAAGAGCAAAAACGTGAAGAACGACCCCCAGGACCGACCACACGCAAAAGAGGAGGAGGAGGCGGAGGAGGTGCGTGGTACTTTCCAAACTTCTGACACTTGTCGATGCCAAGCCTAGTTTTTGCCCTCCCAAAGATGCTGCGCTGCGCTTCTTGGCCAGCGATGGGCAAGAGAGCCGAGAGAGCCAGGGCACGAGTGGTGCCTTGGAGGTGCCAGAGCAGCAGGCAAGAAGCGAGCCGAAAGGGCCCAGAGGAGCCCTGACAAGGGGCTGTGCTCCATGGAGCACAAGGGGACAAGAAGCAAGCGCCGGGGGCCAGCCTTGGGGCCCACCCTGGCGGTCTGAAAAGCTTCCTGCCCCGGGCTGCGGGGCACGAGGGCTCAGCACTCCTGTGCTGCTGAGCATGTGCAAAGCTGCTGGCCTGATTCTTTGCATGGAATGTAGTTGAAATCTTGGGCGGCCATGCTGTATCATGTGCCCAAAGGGGATGTCCTTGCCTGCTTGGTGGTCTGAGTGCTTCAGCATTCTGGAAAGGCTTGTGTGTGGCTCTGTCTACATCTTCCTTGAGAGTATTTTTACTGGTAGGGTGTATTTGGGCTGACCAGAAGATTTAGAACGCGGTCTGCGCTTCCTGAGCACAGCGTGCACGGGAGCACGAGCTCCCGAGCAGGCGCCTAGGCAAAATGGCCCAGAGCAGCCCTGTCAAGGGGCCGTGCTCAGGGCTGCAGAGGAAGGCAAAAAACCCCCGGGGAGAGTTGCTAGCCCACCTTGGGGGAAAAAAAGCCTTCCTCCCCCCAGCTGCAGGGCACGAGAGGCCGTCTCGGTGGTGCATGAGCAGCAGGCAGTAGCCTAGCCGAAAGGGAGCGGAGGAGCCCTGACAAGCGGTGGTGCTCAGTGCTGCAGAGGAAGGCAAAAAACCCCCGGGGAGCCGTGCCAATCTTCCCCGGGGGAAAATTCCTTCCTGACCCCAGAGCTGGCGATCGGCTATTCCCTGAGCACGTGAGCAAGACCTGCCTCCTCGTCCCACAGGCCTGTCATGCCTCCCAGGAGATGCCCAAGCCCTATTCTCCCTCAACCTGGAGCCATCTCAGGGGCTTCTGAGAGTGGCCACATGCCCCCGGCCTGATGGACCTTGGGGGCAAGAATCCTTCCCGCGCCTGGCAGGACACCAGTGGGTGCTCCAAAGCGCTGGGACCCCTTGCAACATCTCTGCGTGCCATTGCTTACGAATGCTGCTGCTGCCCCTGGCTCTGCAGGGGATGAGGACAGAGAGCTCGGCAGTGCTCCTCCAGTGCTCCTGCACAAGGCGTGCCCTTGGTCTTGCCACGGGGCTTGGTGCTCCTTCTCATCTCGTGAGGAGCTGGCGTGCGGTGTTCCCTGAGGGCTGCAGCAGGATTTCCATGCATCAGCTGGGCTTGGAACGTGGCCCTGCCAGCATGTTGCCTTGCAGGGAAGAACCTCCAGCAGCCTTGTCAGGCCTCCAGACCTCCTCCCTCCAAGTCACCCCACCGGCTCCTCAAAGACTTCTTCTCGGATGTCTTCGGGCTGCCTGCCAGGCAGACTGGCCACGGGACATGGGAGGATGCCCCTTTTATCCTGCCGCGGGGCATTGTGACTGCTGCGTTGCCGGGTGGTGGCACTGTGACACGGGGGTGACGGGGTCCCCCGTGTGCAGCCCTGCCCACCACCCCTGCGCCCAGCATCCTTCCTGGAATCATGGAATCCTTGAGCTTGGAAAAAACCTTGAAGATCATCGAGTCCATCCATTAAGCTAACACCGCCAAGTCCACCGCTAAACCGTGTCCCTAAGCACCACAAGCACAGGTCTTGGAAAGACCTCCAGGGGTGGTGCCTCAACCACTTCCCTGGGCAGCCGCTTCCAATGCTTGGCAAGCCTTTTGGTGCAGAAATGTTTCCTAACAAGCAATCTAAAGCTCCTCTGGCGCAACTTGAAGCCGTTTCCTCTTGTCCTATCGCCCGTTTCTTGGGAGAAGAGAGCGACACCCACCTCGCTACAAGCTCCTTTCAGGGAGTTGTAGAGAGCGGGGAGGTCTCCCCTGAGCCTCCTTTCCTCCAGGCTAAACAACTCCAGTTCCCTCCGGTGTCCTCGTAAGGCTTGTGCTCTGGACCCTTCAGCAGCTTCGTTGCTCTTCTAAAGGGAGGCCTGCTCTTCAGAGGAAGGCCGCTGGGGTGCTGGCCCTGAGGCAGTCCCCATGCCCAGGAGGCGCAGGGGGCTGTCCCTGCCCTTGGTGGCCATGCACTGGGCAGAGCTGAAACCGCCTGGGAATGGCGGTGGCATGAAGTGACTGAGGAGGTGACTGAGATGCAAAGGAACATCTTTTTCCTTCTTTTCCATTAATAAAGGCAAAGATGGAAAACAATCCTCTAGCACATGCTTGGTAATGAATGGGTGTGCCAAAGTGGTGCAAGGAGTGCAGCAAGCGGCCAGAGTCTGTCTGTTCAGTGAAAGAATCTCAACCTTTTGATGCCAGCTGCGTGTGAAGAGACAGGCCCTGGCACCTGTCCACACGGGGATGTGATGGATCAGCAGGCAGAGCCAGGCTAGAGACGGATCCCCTTGCCAGGAGTGCCCCCTGTCCAGAGGGCTGTTAGGAAAAAGACAGTCTGTCAGGGGCAAGGACTTCATCTGGAATGGATCAGCTCAAACCTGTGTTTTGAGTCAGGCTTGAAAACAAACCGGTAGCCAGTGCGTTTTAAGAGCATGCTTTCCTCTTTGCAGAGGGCCTGCAAGGCAAAGGGATGCTGAAATAGCCCATCCGGAAAGAATGAGCTCTTGCTGTCCTAATTGCATGCCCACATAGTGCTGTATGTAGCCACAAGCCAGGCTGGAAGTATCAACTGCCTTGCTAGTGGCACTGGCTGCCGCATCAAAACAGACCGGTCATGTCTTTTAGCCACTGTAGATGGATAGTTTTTTGGAAGTGCAGGTGTAACTTGGCTGTCTTCTTGCTTTAACAATCCTTCTCCTGCTCTTTTCTTTGCCCTTTTCCTTTCTTAGGAGGGGCAGATCTTGGGTTTCTACCTCATCCCAAGTGCCTTGCAGTCTCACCATACAGAAGAGATGGAAAACCTCTCCCTCTGATTCCTCCTCCCACCTCCCCACACCCATCACACAGCTCTGTCTTTCAAGCCGTCTGGATCGCCAGGCACTGTCTGAATGCTGATTTAGCCTTTCCTAATGACACAGGAAGAGCAGCTTTTTTCTCCACTTCTACCTGCAAGTAGGCAGGGGTTGCCATCCTCTTTGAGGAAGGAAAGACTTTTGAAAAGAGTTACAACAGCAAGTTGCAAGCAAATGGTGTCAACTCAGGTCATAAATATGCCGTAAGCCTGCTTGCACGGGGGTTCGCGGGTACAGATACTCGAAAGGGAAGGGGAACAGAGGAGAGCATGGCCAAAGGCAATCGGTTCTGTAAATGGTGCAAAGAAATCTGTAAGTAGGCTTAAGATGGCATTTCAGGAATCAAGAGTTGTAACAGGGGGTCCTTCTCGTGCTCCCAGCCCAGAGGCACCTTTATTGCTGGCAAGAGAAAGAGGGTTTAGCTAGCGCGTACTTCTGCTGCCTTATTTTTCCCGCTACCCGCGCACAAACTAGAAGAAAAAGGCAAGGAAATGCCTTTCGGTAACACCGGCATGGCTAAATAAGCCTGCCATTTCCTTTCCCCTTCCCCTTCCCCTTCCCTTCTCTTCCCCTTCCCCTTCCCCTTCCCCTTCCCCTTCCCCTTCCCTCCCAAAGAGTCAAATAATGATGAGACTCTTCTTTCCCTGAAATGCCAGGGCTTTTCAGCTCCAAAACCACTTTCAAGGACACAGAGCACAAAGGTTACACGTGGTAACAGGATTTTATTGTCTTTTTCTCCATCTCTTTCAGAGCAGATGCTCACAAGCATGCCCAGGCTGCGCACGTGCAGCCAGGAGCAGCCCGATGCAATCCTGGCTTGAGCTGGCAAAAACATCACTTGAAGCCGGGCAAAGGCAAGCGAGAGGCACAGCAAGTCGCAAATCCCCTACGCCGTGTGGAGAGCCGGCTGCATGATGCGTATGGTTAATCAAATCTTAAGCTTGGCCAGAAAGAGGAAAGCAGGTAAGTGACGGATGCACGAAGAAGGCGCTCTCGGGAACAAAGGGAAAAGTTGTCAGAAAGTGATTTTTCTCTCTTTTTTGGGGGAATGCATTTTTGTCACGTGACTTTTGATCTTGGCATCCAAAAAAACCTGCAAAGCATTCCCAAAGCTAGTTGATGATTCTTTTTGGCCTTGTGTTTCTAATTTCTCTTTTTGTTTCAGCCCGTGAGAAGGAAGGAGTATCGGCAATGTCACGTCTCACTTGGGATGAAAACCTCAAAGACCAGGGCTGAGCAGTCCCTGTTTCCGGAAGAGCAAAAACGTGAAGAACGACCCCCAGGACCGACCACACGCAAAAGAGGAGGAGGAGGCGGAGGAGGTGCGTGGTACTTTCCAAACTTCTGACACTTGTCGATGCCAAGCCTAGTTTTTGCCCTCCCAAAGATGCTGCGCTGCGCTTCTTGGCCAGCGATGGGCAAGAGAGCCGAGAGAGCCAGGGCACGAGTGGTGCCTTGGAGGTGCCAGAGCAGCAGGCAAGAAGCGAGCCGAAAGGGCCCAGAGGAGCCCTGACAAGGGGCTGTGCTCCATGGAGCACAAGGGGACAAGAAGCAAGCGCCGGGGGCCACCCTTGGGGCCCACCCTGGCGGTCTGAAAAGCTTCCTGCCCCGGGCTGCGGGGCACGAGGGCTCAGCACTCCTGTGCTGCTGAGCATGTGCAAAGCTGCTGGCCTGATTCTTTGCATGGAATGTAGTTGAAATCTTGGGCGGCCATGCTGTATCATGTGCCCAAAGGGCATGTCCTTGCCTGCTTGGTGGTCTGAGTGCTTCAGCATTCTGGAAAGGCTTGTGTGTGGCTCTGTCTACATCTTCCTTGAGAGTATTTTTACTGGTAGGGTGTATTTGGGCTGACCAGAAGATTTAGAACGCGGTCTGCGCTTCCTGAGCACAGCGTGCACGGGAGCACGAGCTCCCGAGCAGGCGCCTAGGCAAAATGGCCCAGAGCAGCCCTGTCAAGGGGCCGTGCTCAGGGCTGCAGAGGAAGGCAAAAAACCCCCGGGGAGAGTTGCTAGCCCACCTTGGGGGAAAAAAAGCCTTCCTCCCCCCAGCTGCAGGGCACGAGAGGCCGTCTCGGTGGTGCATGAGCAGCAGGCAGTAGCCTAGCCGAAAGGGAGCGGAGGAGCCCTGACAAGCGGTGGTGCTCAGTGCTGCAGAGGAAGGCAAAAAACCCCCGGGGAGCCGTGCCAATCTTCCCCGGGGGAAAATTCCTTCCTGACCCCAGAGCTGGCGATCGGCTATTCCCTGAGCACGTGAGCAAGACCTGCCTCCTCGTCCCACAGGCCTGTCATGCCTCCCAGGAGATGCCCAAGCCCTATTCTCCCTCAACCTGGAGCCATCTCAGGGGCTTCTGAGAGTGGCCACATGCCCCCGGCCTGATGGACCTTGGGGGCAAGAATCCTTCCCGCGCCTGGCAGGACACCAGTGGGTGCTCCAAAGCGCTGGGACCCCTTGCAACATCTCTGCGTGCCATTGCTTACGAATGCTGCTGCTGCCCCTGGCTCTGCAGGGGATGAGGACAGAGAGCTCGGCAGTGCTCCTCCAGTGCTCCTGCACAAGGCGTGCCCTTGGTCTTGCCACGGGGCTTGGTGCTCCTTCTCATCTCGTGAGGAGCTGGCGTGCGGTGTTCCCTGAGGGCTGCAGCAGGATTTCCATGCATCAGCTGGGCTTGGAACGTGGCCCTGCCAGCATGTTGCCTTGCAGGGAAGAACCTCCAGCAGCCTTGTCAGGCCTCCAGACCTCCTCCCTCCAAGTCACCCCACCGGCTCCTCAAAGACTTCTTCTCGGATGTCTTCGGGCTGCCTGCCAGGCAGACTGGCCACGGGACATGGGAGGATGCCCCTTTTATCCTGCCGCGGGGCATTGTGACTGCTGCGTTGCCGGGTGGTGGCACTGTGACACGGGGGTGACGGGGTCCCCCGTGTGCAGCCCTGCCCACCACCCCTGCGCCCAGCATCCTTCCTGGAATCATGGAATCCTTGAGCTTGGAAAAGACCTTGAAGATCATCGAGTCCATCCATTAAGCTAACACCGCCAAGTCCACCGCTAAACCGTGTCCCTAAGCACCACAAGCACAGGTCTTGGAAAGACCTGGAAAGACCTTGGACAAGTCTTGGAAAGACTCCAGGGGTGGTGCCTCAACCACTTCCCTGGGCAGCCGCTTCCAATGCTCGGCAAGCCTTTTGGTGAAGAAATGTTTCCTAACAAGCAATCTAAAGCTCCTCTGGCGCAACTTGAAGCCGTTTCCTCTTGTCCTATCTCCCGTTTCTTGGGAGAAGAGAGCGACACCCACCTCGCTACAAGCTCCTTTCAGGGAGTTGTAGAGAGCGGGGAGGTCTCCCCTGAGCCTCCTTTCCTCCAGGCTAAACAACTCCAGTTCCCTCCGGTGTCCTCGTAAGGCTTGTGCTCTGGACCCTTCAGCAGCTTCGTTGCTCTTCTAAAGGGAGGCCTGCTCTTCAGAGGAAGGCCGCTGGGGTGCTGGCCCTGAGGCAGTCCCCATGCCCAGGAGGCGCAGGGGGCTGTCCCTGCCCTTGGTGGCCATGCAGTGGGCAGAGCTGAAAGCACCTGGGAATGGCGGTGGCATGAAGTGACTGAGGAGGTGATTGAGATGCAAAGGAACATCTTTTTCCTTCTTTTCCATGAATAAAGGCAAAGATGGAAAACAATCCTCTAGCACATGCTTGGTAATGAATGGGTGTGCCAAAGTGGTGCAAGGAGTGCAGCAAGCTGCCAGAGTCTGTCTGTTCAGTGAAAGAATCTCAACCTTTTGATGCCAGCTGCGTGTGAAGAGACAGGCCCTGGCACCTGTCCACACGGGGATGTGATGGATCAGCAGGCAGAGCCAGGCTAGAGACGGATCCCCTTGCCAGGAGTGCCCCCTGTCCAGAGGGCTGTTAGGAAAAAGACAGTCTGTCAGGGGCAAGGACTTCATCTGCAATGGATCAGCTCAAACCTGTGTTTTGAGTCAGGCTTGAAAACAAACCGGTAGCCAGTGCGTTTTAAGAGCATGCTTTCCTCTTTGCAGAGGGCCTGCAAGGCAAAGGGATGCTGAAATAGCCCATCCGGAAAGAATGAGCTCTTGCTGTCCTAATTGCATGCCCACATAGTGCTGTATGTAGCAACAAGCCAGGCTGGAAGTATCAACTGCCTTGCTAGTGGCACTGGCTGCCGCATCAAAACAGACCGGTCATGTCTTTTAGCCACTGTAGATGGATAGTTTTTTGGAAGTGCAGGTGTAACTTGGCTGTCTTCTTGCTTTAACAATCCTTCTCCTGCTCTTTTCTTTGCCCTTTTCCTTTCTTAGGAGGGGCAGATCTTGGGTTTCTACCTCATCCCAAGTGCCTTGCAGTCTCACCATAGAGAAGAGATGGAAAACCTCTCCCTCTGATTCCTCCTCCCACCTCCCCACACCCATCACACAGCTCTGTCTTTCAAGCCGTCTGGATCGCCAGGCACTGTCTGAATGCTGATTTAGCCTTTCCTAATGACACAGGAAGAGCAGCTTTTTTCTCCACTTCTACCTGCAAGTAGGCAGGGGTTGCCATCCTCTTTGAGGAAGGAAAGACTTTTGAAAAGAGTTACAACAGCAAGTTGCAAGCAAATGGTGTCAACTCAGGTCATAAATATGCCGTAAGCCTGCTTGCACGGGGGTTCGCGGGTACAGATACTCGAAAGGGAAGGGGAACAGAGGAGAGCATGGCCAAAGGCAATCGGTTCTGTAAATGGTGCAAAGAAATCTGTAAGTAGGCTTAAGATGGCATTTCAGGAATCAAGAGTTGTAACAGGGGGTCCTTCTCGTGCTCCCAGCCCAGAGGCACCTTTATTGCTGGCAAGAGAAAGAGGGTTTAGCTAGCGCGTACTTCTGCTGCCTTATTTTTCCCGCTACCCGCGCACAAACTAGAAGAAAAAGGCAAGGAAATGCCTTTCGGTAACACCGGCATGGCTAAATAAGCCTGCCATTTCCTTTCCCCTTCCCCTTCCCCTTCCCTTCTCTTCCCCTTCCCCTTCCCCTTCCCTCCCAAAGAGTCAAATAATGATGAGACTCTTCTTTCCCTGAAATGCCAGGGCTTTTCAGCTCCAAAACCACTTTCAAGGACACAGAGCACAAAGGTTACACGTGGTAACAGGATTTTATTGTCTTTTTCTCCATCTCTTTCAGAGCAGATGCTCACAAGCATGCCCAGGCTGCGCACGTGCAGCCAGGAGCAGCCCGATGCAATCCTCGCTTGAGCTGGCAAAAACATCACTTGAAGCCGGGCAAAGGCAAGCGAGAGGCACAGCAAGTCGCAAATCCCCTACGCCGTGTGGAGAGCCGGCTGCATGATGCGTATGGTTAATCAAATCTTAAGCTTGGCCAGAAAGAGGAAAGCAGGTAAGTGACGGATGCACGAAGAAGGCGCTCTCGGGAACAAAGGGAAAAGTTGTCAGAAAGTGATTTTTCTCTCTTTTTTGGGGGAATGCATTTTTGTCACGTGACTTTTGATCTTGGCATCCAAAAAAACCTGCAAAGCATTCCCAAAGCTAGTTGATGATTCTTTTTGGCCTTGTGTTTCTAATTTCTCTTTTTGTTTCAGCCCGTGAGAAGGAAGGACTATCGGCAATGTCACGTCTCACTTGGGATGAAAACCTCAAAGACCAGGGCTGAGCAGTCCCTGTTTCCGGAAGAGCAAAAACGTGAAGAACGACCCCCAGGACCGACCACACGCAAAAGAGGAGGAGGAGGCGGAGGAGGTGCGTGGTACTTTCCAAACTTCTGACACTTGTCGATGCCAAGCCTAGTTTTTGCCCTCCCAAACATGCTGCGCTGCGCTTCTTGGCCAGCGATGGGCAAGAGAGCCGAGAGAGCCAGGGCACGAGTGGTGCCTTGGAGGTGCCAGAGCAGCAGGCAAGAAGCGAGCCGAAAGGGCCCAGAGGAGCCCTGACAAGGGGCTGTGCTCCATGGAGCACAAGGGGACAAGAAGCAAGCGCCGGGGGCCAGCCTTGGGGCCCACCCTGGCGGTCTGAAAAGCTTCCTGCCCCGGGCTGCGGGGCACGAGGGCTCAGCACTCCTGTGCTGCTGAGCATGTGCAAAGCTGCTGGCCTGATTCTTTGCATGGAATGTAGTTGAAATCTTGGGCGGCCATGCTGTATCATGTGCCCAAAGGGGATGTCCTTGCCTGCTTGGTGGTCTGAGTGCTTCAGCATTCTGGAAAGGCTTGTGTGTGGCTCTGTCTACATCTTCCTTGAGAGTATTTTTACTGGTAGGGTGTATTTGGGCTGACCAGAAGATTTAGAACGCGGTCTGCGCTTCCTGAGCACAGCGTGCACGGGAGCACGAGCTCCCGAGCAGGCGCCTAGGCAAAATGGCCCAGAGCAGCCCTGTCAAGGGGCCGTGCTCAGGGCTGCAGAGGAAGGCAAAAAACCCCCGGGGAGAGTTGCTAGCCCACCTTGGGGGAAAAAAAGCCTTCCTCCCCCCAGCTGCAGGGCACGAGAGGCCGTCTCGGTGGTGCATGAGCAGCAGGCAGTAGCCTAGCCGAAAGGGAGCGGAGGAGCCCTGACAAGCGGTGGTGCTCAGTGCTGCAGAGGAAGGCAAAAAACCCCCGGGGAGCCGTGCCAATCTTCCCCGGGGGAAAATTCCTTCCTGACCCCAGAGCTGGCGATCGGCTATTCCCTGAGCACGTGAGCAAGACCTGCCTCCTCGTCCCACAGGCCTGTCATGCCTCCCAGGAGATGCCCAAGCCCTATTCTCCCTCAACCTGGAGCCATCTCAGGGGCTTCTGAGAGTGGCCACATGCCCCCGGCCTGATGGACCTTGGGGGCAAGAATCCTTCCCGCGCCTGGCAGGACACCAGTGGGTGCTCCAAAGCGCTGGGACCCCTTGCAACATCTCTGCGTGCCATTGCTTACGAATGCTGCTGCTGCCCCTGGCTCTGCAGGGGATGAGGACAGAGAGCTCGGCAGTGCTCCTCCAGTGCTCCTGCACAAGGCGTGCCCTTGGTCTTGCCACGGGGCTTGGTGCTCCTTCTCATCTCGTGAGGAGCTGGCGTGCGGTGTTCCCTGAGGGCTGCAGCAGGATTTCCATGCATCAGCTGGGCTTGGAACGTGGCCCTGCCAGCATGTTGCCTTGCAGGGAAGAACCTCCAGCAGCCTTGTCAGGCCTCCAGACCTCCTCCCTCCAAGTCACCCCACCGGCTCCTCAAAGACTTCTTCTCGGATGTCTTCGGGCTGCCTGCCAGGCAGACTGGCCACGGGACATGGGAGGATGCCCCTTTTATCCTGCCGCGGGGCATTGTGACTGCTGCGTTGCCGGGTGGTGGCACTGTGACACGGGGGTGACAGGGTCCCCCGTGTGCAGCCCTGCCCACCACCCCTGCGCCCAGCATCCTTCCTGGAATCATGGAATCCTTGAGCTTGGAAAAGACCTTGAAGATCATCGAGTCCATCCATTAAGCTAACACCGCCAAGTCCACCGCTAAACCGTGTCCCTAAGCACCACAAGCACAGGTCTTGGAAAGACCTGGAAAGACCTTGGACAAGTCTTGGAAAGACTCCAGGGGTGGTGCCTCAACCACTTCCCTGGGCAGCCGCTTCCAATGCTTGGCAAGCCTTTTGGTGAAGAAATGTTTCCTAACAAGCAATCTAAAGCTCCTCTGGCGCAACTTGAAGCCGTTTCCTCTTGTCCTATCTCCCGTTTCTTGGGAGAAGAGAGCGACACCCACCTCGCTACAAGCTCCTTTCAGGGAGTTGTAGAGAGCGGGGAGGTCTCCCCTGAGCCTCCTTTCCTCCAGGCTAAACAACTCCAGTTCCCTCCGGTGTCCTCGTAAGGCTTGTGCTCTGGACCCTTCAGCAGCTTCGTTGCTCTTCTAAAGGGAGGCCTGCTCTTCAGAGGAAGGCCGCTGGGGTGCTGGCCCTGAGGCAGTCCCCATGCCCAGGAGGCGCAGGGGGCTGTCCCTGCCCTTGGTGGCCATGCAGTGGGCAGAGCTGAAAGCACCTGGGAATGGCGGTGGCATGAAGTGGCTGAGGAGGTGATTGAGATGCAAAGGAACATCTTTTTCCTTCTTTTCCATGAATAAAGGCAAAGATGGAAAACAATCCTCTAGCACATGCTTGGTAATGAATGGGTGTGCCAAAGTGGTGCAAGGAGTGCAGCAAGCTGCCAGAGTCTGTCTGTTCAGTGAAAGAATCTCAACCTTTTGATGCCAGCTGCGTGTGAAGAGACAGGCCCTGGCACCTGTCCGCACGGGGATGTGATGGATCAGCAGGCAGAGCCAGGCTAGAGACGGATCCCCTTGCCAGGAGTGTCCCCTGTCCAGAGGGCTGTTAGGAAAAAGACAGTCTGTCAGGGGCAAGGACTTCATCTGCAATGGATCAGCTCAAACCTGTGTTTTGAGTCAGGCTTGAAAACAAACCGGTAGCCAGTGCGTTTTAAGAGCATGCTTTCCTCTTTGCAGAGGGCCTGCAAGGCAAAGGGATGCTGAAATAGCCCATGCGGAAAGAATGAGCTCTTGCTGTCCTAATTGCATGCCCACATAGTGCTGTATGTAGCCACAAGCCAGGCTGGAAGTATCAACTGCCTTGCTAGTGGCACTGGCTGCCGCATCAAAACAGACCGGTCATGTCTTTTAGCCACTGTAGATGGATAGTTTTTTGGAAGTGCAGGTGTAACTTGGCTGTCTTCTTGCTTTAACAATCCTTCTCCTGCTCTTTTCTCTGCCCTTTTCCTTTCTTAGGAGGGGCAGATCTTGGGTTTCTACCTCATCCCAAGTGCCTTGCAGTCTCACCATACAGAAGAGATGGAAAACCTCTCCCTCTGATTCCTCCTCCCACCTCCCCACACCCATCACACAGCTCTGTCTTTCAAGCCGTCTGGATCGCCAGGCACTGTCTGAATGCTGATTTAGCCTTTCCTAATGACACAGGAAGAGCAGCTTTTTTCTCCACTTCTACCTGCAAGTAGGCAGGGGTTGCCATCCTCTTTGAGGAAGGAAAGACTTCTGAAAAGAGTTACAACAGCAAGTTGCAAGCAAATGGTGTCGACTCAGGTCATAAATATGCCGTAAGCCTGCTTGCACGGGGGTTCGCGGGTACAGATACTCGAAAGGGAAGGGGAACAGAGGAGAGCATGGCCAAAGGCAATCGGTTCTGTAAATGGTGCAAAGAAATCTGTAAGTAGGCTTAAGATGGCATTTCAGGAATCAAGAGTTGTAACAGGGGGTCCTTCTCGTGCTCCCAGCCCAGAGGCACCTTTATTGCTGGCAAGAGAAAGAGGGTTTAGCTAGCGCGTACTTCTGCTGCCTTATTTTTCCCGCTACCCGCGCACAAACTAGAAGAAAAAGGCAAGGAAATGCCTTTCGGTAACACCGGCATGGCTAAATAAGCCTGCCATTTCCTTTCCCCTTCCCCTTCCCCTTCCCTTCTCTTCCCCTTCCCCTTCCCCTTCCCTCCCAAAGAGTCAAATAATGATGAGACTCTTCTTTCCCTGAAATGCCAGGGCTTTTCAGCTCCAAAACCACTTTCAAGGACACAGAGCACAAAGGTTACACGTGGTAACAGGATTTTATTGTCTTTTTCTCCATCTCTTTCAGAGCAGATGCTCACAAGCATGCCCAGGCTGCGCACGTGCAGCCAGGAGCAGCCCGATGCAATCCTCGCTTGAGCTGGCAAAAACATCACTTGAAGCCGGGCAAAGGCAAGCGAGAGGCACAGCAAGTCGCAAATCCCCTACGCCGTGTGGAGAGCCGGCTGCATGATGCGTATGGTTAATCAAATCTTAAGCTTGGCCAGAAAGAGGAAAGCAGGTAAGTGACGGATGCACGAAGAAGGCGCTCTCGGGAACAAAGGGAAAAGTTGTCAGAAAGTGATTTTTCTCTCTTTTTTGGGGGAATGCATTTTTGTCACGTGACTTTTGATCTTGGCATCCAAAAAAACCTGCAAAGCATTCCCAAAGCTAGTTGATGATTCTTTTTGGCCTTGTGTTTCTAATTTCTCTTTTTGTTTCAGCCCGTGAGAAGGAAGGACTATCGGCAATGTCACGTCTCACTTGGGATGAAAACCTCAAAGACCAGGGCTGAGCAGTCCCTGTTTCCGGAAGAGCAAAAACGTGAAGAACGACCCCCAGGACCGACCACACGCAAAAGAGGAGGAGGAGGCGGAGGAGGTGCGTGGTACTTTCCAAACTTCTGACACTTGTCGATGCCAAGCCTAGTTTTTGCCCTCCCAAACATGCTGCGCTGCGCTTCTTGGCCAGCGATGGGCAAGAGCGCCGAGAGAGCCAGGGCACGAGTGGTGCCTTGGAGGTGCCAGAGCAGCAGGCAAGAAGCGAGCCGAAAGGGCCCAGAGGAGCCCTGACAAGGGGCTGTGCTCCATGGAGCACAAGGGGACAAGAAGCAAGCGCCGGGGGCCACCCTTGGGGCCCACCCTGGCGGTCTGAAAAGCTTCCTGCCCCGGGCTGCGGGGCACGAGGGCTCAGCACTCCTGTGCTGCTGAGCATGTGCAAAGCTGCTGGCCTGATTCTTTGCATGGAATGTAGTTGAAATCTTGGGCGGCCATGCTGTATCATGTGCCCAAAGGGCATGTCCTTGCCTGCTTGGTGGTCTGAGTGCTTCAGCATTCTGGAAAGGCCTGTGTGTGGCTCTGTCTACATCTTCCTTGAGAGTATTTTTACTGGTAGGGTGTATTTGGGCTGACCAGAAGATTTAGAACGCGGTCTGCGCTTCCTGAGCACAGCGTGCACGGGAGCACGAGCTCCCGAGCAGGCGCCTAGGCAAAATGGCCCAGAGCAGCCCTGTCAAGGGGCCGTGCTCAGGGCTGCAGAGGAAGGCAAAAAACCCCCGGGGAGAGTTGCTAGCCCACCTTGGGGGAAAAAAAGCCTTCCTCCCCCCAGCTGCAGGGCACGAGAGGCCGTCTCGGTGGTGCATGAGCAGCAGGCAGTAGCCTAGCCGAAAGGGAGCGGAGGAGCCCTGACAAGCGGTGGTGCTCAGTGCTGCAGAGGAAGGCAAAAAACCCCCGGGGAGCCGTGCCAATCTTCCCCGGGGGAAAATTCCTTCCTGACCCCAGAGCTGGCGATCGGCTATTCCCTGAGCACGTGAGCAAGACCTGCCTCCTCGTCCCACAGGCCTGTCATGCCTCCCAGGAGATGCCCAAGCCCTATTCTCCCTCAACCTGGAGCCATCTCAGGGGCTTCTGAGAGTGGCCACATGCCCCCGGCCTGATGGACCTTGGGGGCAAGAATCCTTCCCGCGCCTGGCAGGACACCAGTGGGTGCTCCAAAGCGCTGGGACCCCTTGCAACATCTCTGCGTGCCATTGCTTACGAATGCTGCTGCTGCCCCTGGCTCTGCAGGGGATGAGGACAGAGAGCTCGGCAGTGCTCCTCCAGTGCTCCTGCACAAGGCGTGCCCTTGGTCTTGCCACGGGGCTTGGTGCTCCTTCTCATCTCGTGAGGAGCTGGCGTGCGGTGTTCCCTGAGGGCTGCAGCAGGATTTCCATGCATCAGCTGGGCTTGGAACGTGGCCCTGCCAGCATGTTGCCTTGCAGGGAAGAACCTCCAGCAGCCTTGTCAGGCCTCCAGACCTCCTCCCTCCAAGTCACCCCACCGGCTCCTCAAAGACTTCTTCTCGGATGTCTTCGGGCTGCCTGCCAGGCAGACTGGCCACGGGACATGGGAGGATGCCCCTTTTATCCTGCCGCGGGGCATTGTGACTGCTGCGTTGCCGGGTGGTGGCACTGTGACACGGGGGTGACGGGGTCCCCCGTGTGCAGCCCTGCCCACCACCCCTGCGCCCAGCATCCTTCCTGGAATCATGGAATCCTTGAGCTTGGAAAAGACCTTGAAGATCATCGAGTCCATCCATTAAGCTAACACCGCCAAGTCCACCGCTAAACCGTGTCCCTAAGCACCACAAGCACAGGTCTTGGAAAGACCTCCAGGGGTGGTGCCTCAACCACTTCCCTGGGCAGCCGCTTCCAATGCTTGGCAAGCCTTTTGGTGAAGAAATGTTTCCTAACAAGCAATCTAAAGCTCCTCTGGCGCAACTTGAAGCCGTTTCCTCTTGTCCTATCGCCCGTTTCTTGGGAGAAGAGAGCGACACCCACCTCGCTACAAGCTCCTTTCAGGGAGTTGTAGAGAGCGGGGAGGTCTCCCCTGAGCCTCCTTTCCTCCAGGCTAAACAACTCCAGTTCCCTCCGGTGTCCTCGTAAGGCTTGTGCTCTGGACCCTTCAGCAGCTTCGTTGCTCTTCTAAAGGGAGGCCTGCTCTTCAGAGGAAGGCCGCTGGGGTGCTGGCCCTGAGGCAGTCCCCATGCCCAGGAGGCGCAGGGGGCTGTCCCTGCCCTTGGTGGCCATGCACTGGGCAGAGCTGAAACCGCCTGGGAATGGCGGTGGCATGAAGTGACTGAGGAGGTGACTGAGATGCAAAGGAGCATCTTTTTCCTTCTTTTCCATGAATAAAGGCAAAGATGGAAAACAATCCTCTAGCACATGCTTGGTAATGAATGGGTGTGCCAAAGTGGTGCAAGGAGTGCAGCAAGCTGCCAGAGTCTGTCTGTTCAGTGAAAGAATCTCAACCTTTTGATGCCAGCTGCGTGTGAAGAGACAGGCCCTGGCACCTGTCCACACGGGGATGTGATGGATCAGCAGGCAGAGCCAGGCTAGAGACGGATCCCCTTGCCAGGAGTGCCCCCTGTCCAGAGGGCTGTTAGGAAAAAGACAGTCTGTCAGGGGCAAGGACTTCATCTGGAATGGATCAGCTCAAACCTGTGTTTTGAGTCAGGCTTGAAAACAAACCGGTAGCCAGTGCGTTTTAAGAGCATGCTTTCCTCTTTGCAGAGGGCCTGCAAGGCAAAGGGATGCTGAAATAGCCCATGCGGAAAGAATGAGCTCTTGCTGTCCTAATTGCATGCCCACATAGTGCTGTATGTAGCCACAAGCCAGGCTGGAAGTATCAAATGCCTTGCTAGTGGCACTGGCTGCCGCATCAAAACAGACCGGTCATGTCTTTTAGCCACTGTAGATGGATAGTTTTTTGGAAGTGCAGGTGTAACTTGGCTGTCTTCTTGCTTTAACAATCCTTCTCCTGCTCTTTTCTCTGCCCTTTTCCTTTCTTAGGAGGGGCAGATCTTGGGTTTCTACCTCATCCCAAGTGCCTTGCAGTCTCACCATACAGAAGAGATGGAAAACCTCTCCCTCTGATTCCTCCTCCCACCTCCCCACACCCATCACACAGCTCTGTCTTTCAAGCCGTCTGGATCGCCAGGCACTGTCTGAATGCTGATTTAGCCTTTCCTAATGACACAGGAAGAGCAGCTTTTTTCTCCACTTCTACCTGCAAGTAGGCAGGGGTTGCCATCCTCTTTGAGGAAGGAAAGACTTTTGAAAAGAGTTACAACAGCAAGTTGGAAGCAAATGGTGTCGACTCAGGTCATAAATATGCCGTAAGCCTGCTTGCACGGGGGTTCGCGGGTACAGATACTCGAAAGGGAAGGGGAACAGAGGAGAGCATGGCCAAAGGCAATCGGTTCTGTAAATGGTGCAAAGAAATCTGAAAGTAGGCTTAAGATGGCATTTCAGGAATCAAGAGTTGTAACAGGGGGTCCTTCTCGTGCTCCCAGCCCAGAGGCACCTTTATTGCTGGCAAGAGAAAGAGGGTTTAGCTAGTGCGTACTTCTGCTGCCTTATTTTTCCCGCTACCCGCGCACAAACTAGAAGAAAAAGGCAAGGAAATGCCTTTCGGTAACACCGGCATGGCTAAATAAGCCTGCCATTTCCTTTCCCCTTCCCCTTCCCCTTCCCCTTCCCCTTCCCTTCTCTTCCCCTTCCCCTTCCCCTTCCCTCCCAAAGAGTCAAATAATGATGAGACTCTTCTTTCCCTGAAATGCCAGGGCTTTTCAGCTCCAAAACCACTTTCAAGGACACAGAGCACAAAGGTTACACGTGGTAACAGGATTTTATTGTCTTTTTCTCCATCTCTTTCAGAGCAGATGCTCACAAGCATGCCCAGGCTGCGCACGTGCAGCCAGGAGCAGCCCGATGCAATCCTCGCTTGAGCTGGCAAAAACATCACTTGAAGCCGGGCAAAGGCAAGCGAGAGGCACAGCAAGTCGCAAATCCCCTACGCCGTGTGGAGAGCCGGCTGCATGATGCGTATGGTTAATCAAATCTTAAGCTTGGCCAGAAAGAGGAAAGCAGGTAAGTGACGGATGCACGAAGAAGGCGCTCTCGGGAACAAAGGGAAAAGTTGTCAGAAAGTGATTTTTCTCTCTTTTTTGGGGGAATGCATTTTTGTCACGTGACTTTTGATCTTGGCATCCAAAAAAACCTGCAAAGCATTCCCAAAGCTAGTTGATGATTCTTTTTGGCCTTGTGTTTCTAATTTCTCTTTTTGTTTCAGCCCGTGAGAAGGAAGGACTATCGGCAATGTCACGTCTCACTTGGGATGAAAACCTCAAAGACCAGGGCTGAGCAGTCCCTGTTTCCGGAAGAGCAAAAACGTGAAGAACGACCCCCAGGACCGACCACACGCAAAAGAGGAGGAGGAGGCGGAGGAGGTGCGTGGTACTTTCCAAACTTCTGACACTTGTCGATGCCAAGCCTAGTTTTTGCCCTCCCAAACATGCTGCGCTGCGCTTCTTGGCCAGCGATGGGCAAGAGAGCCGAGAGAGCCAGGGCACGAGTGGTGCCTTGGAGGTGCCAGAGCAGCAGGCAAGAAGCGAGCCGAAAGGGCCCAGAGGAGCCCTGACAAGGGGCTGTGCTCCATGGAGCACAAGGGGACAAGAAGCAAGCGCCGGGGGCCAGCCTTGGGGCCCACCCTGGCGGTCTGAAAAGCTTCCTGCCCCGGGCTGCGGGGCACGAGGGCTCAGCACTCCTGTGCTGCTGAGCATGTGCAAAGCTGCTGGCCTGATTCTTTGCATGGAATGTAGTTGAAATCTTGGGCGGCCATGCTGTATCATGTGCCCAAAGGGGATGTCCTTGCCTGCTTGGTGGTCTGAGTGCTTCAGCATTCTGGAAAGGCTTGTGTGTGGCTCTGTCTACATCTTCCTTGAGAGTATTTTTACTGGTAGGGTGTATTTGGGCTGACCAGAAGATTTAGAACGCGGTCTGCGCTTCCTGAGCACAGCGTGCACGGGAGCACGAGCTCCCGAGCAGGCGCCTAGGCAAAATGGCCCAGAGCAGCCCTGTCAAGGGGCCGTGCTCAGGGCTGCAGAGGAAGGCAAAAAACCCCCGGGGAGAGTTGCTAGCCCACCTTGGGGGAAAAAAAGCCTTCCTCCCCCCAGCTGCAGGGCACGAGAGGCCGTCTCGGTGGTGCATGAGCAGCAGGCAGTAGCCTAGCCGAAAGGGAGCGGAGGAGCCCTGACAAGCGGTGGTGCTCAGTGCTGCAGAGGAAGGCAAAAAACCCCCGGGGAGCCGTGCCAATCTTCCCCGGGGGAAAATTCCTTCCTGACCCCAGAGCTGGCGATCGGCTATTCCCTGAGCACGTGAGCAAGACCTGCCTCCTCGTCCCACAGGCCTGTCATGCCTCCCAGGAGATGCCCAAGCCCTATTCTCCCTCAACCTGGAGCCATCTCAGGGGCTTCTGAGAGTGGCCACATGCCCCCGGCCTGATGGACCTTGGGGGCAAGAATCCTTCCCGCGCCTGGCAGGACACCAGTGGGTGCTCCAAAGCGCTGGGACCCCTTGCAACATCTCTGCGTGCCATTGCTTACGAATGCTGCTGCTGCCCCTGGCTCTGCAGGGGATGAGGACAGAGAGCTCGGCAGTGCTCCTCCAGTGCTCCTGCACAAGGCGTGCCCTTGGTCTTGCCACGGGGCTTGGTGCTCCTTCTCATCTCGTGAGGAGCTGGCGTGCGGTGTTCCCTGAGGGCTGCAGCAGGATTTCCATGCATCAGCTGGGCTTGGAACGTGGCCCTGCCAGCATGTTGCCTTGCAGGGAAGAACCTCCAGCAGCCTTGTCAGGCCTCCAGACCTCCTCCCTCCAAGTCACCCCACCGGCTCCTCAAAGACTTCTTCTCGGATGTCTTCGGGCTGCCTGCCAGGCAGACTGGCCACGGGACATGGGAGGATGCCCCTTTTATCCTGCCGCGGGGCATTGTGACTGCTGCGTTGCCGGGTGGTGGCACTGTGACACGGGGGTGACGGGGTCCCCCGTGTGCAGCCCTGCCCACCACCCCTGCGCCCAACATCCTTCCTGGAATCATGGAATCCTTGAGCTTGGAAAAGACCTTGAAGATCATCGAGTCCATCCATTAAGCTAACACCGCCAAGTCCACCGCTAAACCGTGTCCCTAAGCACCACAAGCACAGGTCTTGGAAAGACCTGGAAAGACCTTGGACAAGTCTTGGAAAGACTCCAGGGGTGGTGCCTCAACCACTTCCCTGGGCAGCCGCTTCCAATGCTTGGCAAGCCTTTTGGTGAAGAAATGTTTCCTAACAAGCAATCTAAAGCTCCTCTGGCGCAACTTGAAGCCGTTTCCTCTTGTCCTATCGCCCGTTTCTTGGGAGAAGAGAGCGACACCCACCTCGCTACAAGCTCCTTTCAGGGAGTTGTAGAGAGCGGGGAGGTCTCCCCTGAGCCTCCTTTCCTCCAGGCTAAACAACTCCAGTTCCCTCCGGTGTCCTCGTAAGGCTTGTGCTCTGGACCCTTCAGCAGCTTCGTTGCTCTTCTAAAGGGAGGCCTGCTCTTCAGAGGAAGGCCGCTGGGGTGCTGGCCCTGAGGCAGTCCCCATGCCCAGGAGGCGCAGGGGGCTGTCCCTGCCCTTGGTGGCCATGCAGTGGGCAGAGCTGAAACCGCCTGGGAATGGCGGTGGCATGAAGTGACTGAGGAGGTGACTGAGATGCAAAGGAACATCTTTTTCCTTCTTTTCCATGAATAAAGGCAAAGATGGAAAACAATCCTCTAGCACATGCTTGGTAATGAATGGGTGTGCCAAAGTGGTGCAAGGAGTGCAGCAAGCTGCCAGAGTCTGTCTGTTCAGTGAAAGAATCTCAACCTTTTGATGCCAGCTGCGTGTGAAGAGACAGGCCCTGGCACCTGTCCACACGGGGATGTGATGGATCAGCAGGCAGAGCCAGGCTAGAGACGGATCCCCTTGCCAGGAGTGCCCCCTGTCCAGAGGGCTTTTAGGAAAAAGACAGTCTGTCAGGGGCAAGGACTTCATCTGCAATGGATCAGCTCAAACCTGTGTTTTGAGTCAGGCTTGAAAACAAACCGGTAGCCAGTGCGTTTTAAGAGCATGCTTTCCTCTTTGCAGAGGGCCTGCAAGGCAAAGGGATGCTGAAATAGCCCATGCGGAAAGAATGAGCTCTTGCTGTCCTAATTGCATGCCCACATAGTGCTGTATGTAGCCACAAGCCAGGCTGGAAGTATCAACTGCCTTGCTAGTGGCACTGGCTGCCGCATCAAAACAGACCGGTCATGTCTTTTAGCCACTGTAGATGGAGAGTTTTTTGGAAGTGCAGGTGTAACTTGGCTGTCTTCTTGCTTTAACAATCCTTCTCCTGCTCTTTTCTCTGCCCTTTTCCTTTCTTAGGAGGGGCAGATCTTGGGTTTCTACCTCATCCCAAGTGCCTTGCAGTCTCACCATACAGAAGAGATGGAAAACCTCTCCCTCTGATTCCTCCTCCCACCTCCCCACACCCATCACACAGCTCTGTCTTTCAAGCCGTCTGGATCGCCAGGCACTGTCTGAATGCTGATTTAGCCTTTCCTAATGACACAGGAAGAGCAGCTTTTTTCTCCACTTCTGCCTGCAAGTAGGCAGGGGTTGCCATCCTCTTTGAGGAAGGAAAGACTTTTGAAAAGAGTTACAACAGCAAGTTGGAAGCAAATGGTGTCGACTCAGGTCATAAATATGCCGTAAGCCTGCTTGCACGGGGGTTCGCGGGTACAGATACTCGAAAGGGAAGGGGAACAGAGGAGAGCATGGCCAAAGGCAATCGGTTCTGTAAATGGTGCAAAGAAATCTGTAAGTAGGCTTAAGATGGCATTTCAGGAATCAAGAGTTGTAACAGGGGGTCCTTCTCGTGCTCCCAGCCCAGAGGCACCTTTATTGCTGGCAAGAGAAAGAGGGTTTAGCTAGCGCGTACTTCTGCTGCCTTATTTTTCCCGCTACCCGCGCACAAACTAGAAGAAAAAGGCAAGGAAATGCCTTTCGGTAACACCGGCATGGCTAAATAAGCCTGCCATTTCCTTTCCCCTTCCCCTTCCCCTTCCCTTCTCTTCCCCTTCCCCTTCCCCTTCCCCTTCCCTCCCAAAGAGTCAAATAATGATGAGACTCTTCTTTCCCTGAAATGCCAGGGCTTTTCAGCTCCAAAACCACTTTCAAGGACACAGAGCACAAAGGTTACACGTGGTAACAGGATTTTATTGTCTTTTTCTCCATCTCTTTCAGAGCAGATGCTCACAAGCATGCCCAGGCTGCGCACGTGCAGCCAGGAGCAGCCCGATGCAATCCTCGCTTGAGCTGGCAAAAACATCACTTGAAGCCGGGCAAAGGCAAGCGAGAGGCACAGCAAGTCGCAAATCCCCTACGCCGTGTGGAGAGCCGGCTGCATGATGCGTATGGTTAATCAAATCTTAAGCTTGGCCAGAAAGAGGAAAGCAGGTAAGTGACGGATGCACAAAGAAGGCGCTCTCGGGAACAAAGGGAAAAGTTGTCAGAAAGTGATTTTTCTCTCTTTTTTGGGGGAATGCATTTTTGTCACGTGACTTTTGATCTTGGCATCCAAAAAAACCTGCAAAGCATTCCCAAAGCTAGTTGATGATTCTTTTTGGCCTTGCGTTTCTAATTTCTCTTTTTGTTTCAGCCCGTGAGAAGGAAGGACTATCGGCAATGTCACGTCTCACTTGGGATGAAAACCTCAAAGACCAGGGCTGAGCAGTTCCTCTTTCCGGAAGAGCAAAAACGTGAAGAACGACCCCCAGGACCGACCACACGCAAAAGAGGAGGAGGAGGCGGAGGAGGTGCGTGGTACTTTCCAAACTTCTGACACTTGTCGATGCCAAGCCTAGTTTTTGCCCTCCCAAACATGCTGCGCTGCGCTTCTTGGCCAGCGATGGGCAAGAGAGCCGAGAGAGCCAGGGCACGAGTGGTGCCTTGGAGGTGCCAGAGCAGCAGGCAAGAAGCGAGCCGAAAGGGCCCAGAGGAGCCCTGACAAGGGGCTGTGCTCCATGGAGCACAAGGGGACAAGAAGCAAGCGCCGGGGGCCAGCCTTGGGGCCCACCCTGGCGGTCTGAAAAGCTTCCTGCCCCGGGCTGCGGGGCACGAGGGCTCAGCACTCCTGTGCTGCTGAGCATGTGCAAAGCTGCTGGCCTGATTCTTTGCATGGAATGTAGTTGAAATCTTGGGCGGCCATGCTGTATCATGTGCCCAAAGGGCATGTCCTTGCCTGCTTGGTGGTCTGAGTGCTTCAGCATTCTGGAAAGGCCTGTGTGTGGCTCTGTCTACATCTTCCTTGAGAGTATTTTTACTGGTAGGGTGTATTTGGGCTGACCAGAAGATTTAGAACGCGGTCTGCGCTTCCTGAGCACAGCGTGCACGGGAGCACGAGCTCCCGAGCAGGCGCCTAGGCAAAATGGCCCAGAGCAGCCCTGTCAAGGGGCCGTGCTCAGGGCTGCAGAGGAAGGCAAAAAACCCCCGGGGAGAGTTGCTAGCCCACCTTGGGGGAAAAAAAGCCTTCCTCCCCCCAGCTGCAGGGCACGAGAGGCCGTCTCGGTGGTGCATGAGCAGCAGGCAGTAGCCTAGCCGAAAGGGAGCGGAGGAGCCCTGACAAGCGGTGGTGCTCAGTGCTGCAGAGGAAGGCAAAAAACCCCCGGGGAGCCGTGCCAATCTTCCCCGGGGGAAAATTCCTTCCTGACCCCAGAGCTGGCGATCGGCTATTCCCTGAGCACGTGAGCAAGACCTGCCTCCTCGTCCCACAGGCCTGTCATGCCTCCCAGGAGATGCCCAAGCCCTATTCTCCCTCAACCTGGAGCCATCTCAGGGGCTTCTGAGAGTGGCCACATGCCCCCGGCCTGATGGACCTTGGGGGCAAGAATCCTTCCCGCGCCTGGCAGGACACCAGTGGGTGCTCCAAAGCGCTGGGACCCCTTGCAACATCTCTGCGTGCCATTGCTTACGAATGCTGCTGCTGCCCCTGGCTCTGCAGGGGATGAGGACAGAGAGCTCGGCAGTGCTCCTCCAGTGCTCCTGCACAAGGCGTGCCCTTGGTCTTGCCACGGGGCTTGGTGCTCCTTCTCATCTCGTGAGGAGCTGGCGTGCGGTGTTCCCTGAGGGCTGCAGCAGGATTTCCATGCATCAGCTGGGCTTGGAACGTGGCCCTGCCAGCATGTTGCCTTGCAGGGAAGAACCTCCAGCAGCCTTGTCAGGCCTCCAGACCTCCTCCCTCCAAGTCACCCCACCGGCTCCTCAAAGACTTCTTCTCGGATGTCTTCGGGCTGCCTGCCAGGCAGACTGGCCACGGGACATGGGAGGATGCCCCTTTTATCCTGCCGCGGGGCATTGTGACTGCTGCGTTGCCGGGTGGTGGCACTGTGACACGGGGGTGACGGGGTCCCCCGTGTGCAGCCCTGCCCACCACCCCTGCGCCCAGCATCCTTCCTGGAATCATGGAATCCTTGAGCTTGGAAAAGACCTTGAAGATCATCGAGTCCATCCATTAAGCTAACACCGCCAAGTCCACCGCTAAACCGTGTCCCTAAGCACCACAAGCACAGGTCTTGGAAAGACCTGGAAAGACCTTGGACAAGTCTTGGAAAGACTCCAGGGGTGGTGCCTCAACCACTTCCCTGGGCAGCCGCTTCCAATGCTTGGCAAGCCTTTTGGTGAAGAAATGTTTCCTAACAAGCAATCTAAAGCTCCTCTGGCGCAACTTGAAGCCGTTTCCTCTTGTCCTATCGCCCGTTTCTTGGGAGAAGAGAGCGACACCCACCTCGCTACAAGCTCCTTTCAGGGAGTTGTAGCGAGCGGGGAGGTCTCCCCTGAGCCTCCTTTCCTCCAGGCTAAACAACTCCAGTTCCCTCCGGTGTCCTCGTAAGGCTTGTGCTCTGGACCCTTCAGCAGCTTCGTTGCTCTTCTAAAGGGAGGCCTGCTCTTCAGAGGAAGGCCGCTGGGGTGCTGGCCCTGAGGCAGTCCCCATGCCCAGGAGGCGCAGGGGGCTGTCCCTGCCCTTGGTGGCCATGCACTGGGCAGAGCTGAAACCGCCTGGGAATGGCGGTGGCATGAAGTGACTGAGGAGGTGACTGAGATGCAAAGGAACATCTTTTTCCTTCTTTTCCATGAATAAAGGCAAAGATGGAAAACAATCCTCTAGCACATGCTTGGTAATGAATGGGTGTGCCAAAGTGGTGCAAGGAGTGCAGCAAGCTGCCAGAGTCTGTCTGTTCAGTGAAAGAATCTCAACCTTTTGATGCCAGCTGCGTGTGAAGAGACAGGCCCTGGCACGTATCCGCACGGGGATGTGATGGATCAGCAGGCAGAGCCAGGCTAGAGACGGATCCCCTTGCCAGGAGTGCCCCCTGTCCAGAGGGCTGTTAGGAAAAAGACAGTCTGTCAGGGGCAAGGACTTCATCTGCAATGGATCAGCTCAAACCTGTGTTTTGAGTCAGGCTTGAAAACAAACCGGTAGCCAGTGCGTTTTAAGAGCATGCTTTCCTCTTTGCAGAGGGCCTGCAAGGCAAAGGGATGCTGAAATAGCCCATGCGGAAAGAATGAGCTCTTGCTGTCCTAATTGCATGCCCACATAGTGCTGTATGTAGCAACAAGCCAGGCTGGAAGTATCAACTGCCTTGCTAGTGGCACTGGCTGCCGCATCAAAACAGACCGGTCATGTCTTTTAGCCACTGTAGATGGAGAGTTTTTTGGAAGTGCAGGTGTAACTTGGCTGTCTTCTTGCTTTAACAATCCTTCTCCTGCTCTTTTCTCTGCCCTTTTCCTTTCTTAGGAGGGGCAGATCTTGGGTTTCTACCTCATCCCAAGTGCCTTGCAGTCTCACCATAGAGAAGAGATGGAAAACCTCTCCCTCTGATTCCTCCTCCCACCTCCCCACACCCATCACACAGCTCTGTCTTTCAAGCCGTCTGGATCGCCAGGCACTGTCTGAATGCTGATTTAGCCTTTCCTAATGACACAGGAAGAGCAGCTTTTTTCTCCACTTCTACCTGCAAGTAGGCAGGGGTTGCCATCCTCTTTGAGGAAGGAAAGACTTTTGAAAAGAGTTACAACAGCAAGTTGCAAGCAAATGGTGTCGACTCAGGTCATAAATATGCCGTAAGCCTGCTTGCACGGGGGTTCGCGGGTACAGATACTCGAAAGGGAAGGGGAACAGAGGAGAGCATGGCCAAAGGCAATCGGTTCTGTAAATGGTGCAAAGAAATCTGAAAGTAGGCTTAAGATGGCATTTCAGGAATCAAGAGTTGTAACAGGGGGTCCTTCTCGTGCTCCCAGCCCAGAGGCACCTTTATTGCTGGCAAGAGAAAGAGGGTTTAGCTAGTGCGTACTTCTGCTGCCTTATTTTTCCCGCTACCCGCGCACAAACTAGAAGAAAAAGGCAAGGAAATGCCTTTCGGTAACACCGGCATGGCTAAATAAGCCTGCCATTTCCTTTCCCCTTCCCCTTCCCCTTCCCTTCTCTTCCCCTTCCCCTTCCCCTTCCCTCCCAAAGAGTCAAATAATGATGAGACTCTTCTTTCCCTGAAATGCCAGGGCTTTTCAGCTCCAAAACCACTTTCAAGGACACAGAGCACAAAGGTTACACGTGGTAACAGGATTTTATTGTCTTTTTCTCCATCTCTTTCAGAGCAGATGCTCACAAGCATGCCCAGGCTGCGCACGTGCAGCCAGGAGCAGCCCGATGCAATCCTGGCTTGAGCTGGCAAAAACATCACTTGAAGCCGGGCAAAGGCAAGCGAGAGGCACAGCAAGTCGCAAATCCCCTACGCCGTGTGGAGAGCCGGCTGCATGATGCGTATGGTTAATCAAATCTTAAGCTTGGCCAGAAAGAGGAAAGCAGGTAAGTGACGGATGCACAAAGAAGGCGCTCTCGGGAACAAAGGGAAAAGTTGTCAGAAAGTGATTTTTCTCTCTTTTTTGGGGGAATGCATTTTTGTCACGTGACTTTTGATCTTGGCATCCAAAAAAACCTGCAAAGAATTCCCAAAGCTAGTTGATGATTCTTTTTGACCTTGTGTTTCTAATTTCTCTTTTTGTTTCAGCCCGTGAGAAGGAAGGACTATCGGCAATGTCACGTCTCACTTGGGATGAAAACCTCAAAGACCAGGGCTGAGCAGTCCCTGTTTCCGGAAGAGCAAAAACGTGAAGAACGACCCCCAGGACCGACCACACGCAAAAGAGGAGGAGGAGGCGGAGGAGGTGCGTGGTACTTTCCAAACTTCTGACACTTGTCGATGCCAAGCCTAGTTTTTGCCCTCCCAAACATGCTGCGCTGCGCTTCTTGGCCAGCGATGGGCAAGAGAGCCGAGAGAGCCAGGGCACGAGTGGTGCCTTGGAGGTGCCAGAGCAGCAGGCAAGAAGCGAGCCGAAAGGGCCCAGAGGAGCCCTGACAAGGGGCTGTGCTCCATGGAGCACAAGGGGACAAGAAGCAAGCGCCGGGGGCCAGCCTTGGGGCCCACCCTGGCGGTCTGAAAAGCTTCCTGCCCCGGGCTGCGGGGCACGAGGGCTCAGCACTCCTGTGCTGCTGAGCATGTGCAAAGCTGCTGGCCTGATTCTTTGCATGGAATGTAGTTGAAATCTTGGGCGGCCATGCTGTATCATGTGCCCAAAGGGCATGTCCTTGCCTGCTTGGTGGTCTGAGTGCTTCAGCATTCTGGAAAGGCCTGTGTGTGGCTCTGTCTACATCTTCCTTGAGAGTATTTTTACTGGTAGGGTGTATTTGGGCTGACCAGAAGATTTAGAACGCGGTCTGCGCTTCCTGAGCACAGCGTGCACGGGAGCACGAGCTCCCGAGCAGGCGCCTAGGCAAAATGGCCCAGAGCAGCCCTGTCAAGGGGCCGTGCTCAGGGCTGCAGAGGAAGGCAAAAAACCCCCGGGGAGAGTTGCTAGCCCACCTTGGGGGAAAAAAAGCCTTCCTCCCCCCAGCTGCAGGGCACGAGAGGCCGTCTCGGTGGTGCATGAGCAGCAGGCAGTAGCCTAGCCGAAAGGGAGCGGAGGAGCCCTGACAAGCGGTGGTGCTCAGTGCTGCAGAGGAAGGCAAAAAACCCCCGGGGAGCCGTGCCAATCTTCCCCGGGGGAAAATTCCTTCCTGACCCCAGAGCTGGCGATCGGCTATTCCCTGAGCACGTGAGCAAGACCTGCCTCCTCGTCCCACAGGCCTGTCATGCCTCCCAGGAGATGCCCAAGCCCTATTCTCCCTCAACCTGGAGCCATCTCAGGGGCTTCTGAGAGTGGCCACATGCCCCCGGCCTGATGGACCTTGGGGGCAAGAATCCTTCCCGCGCCTGGCAGGACACCAGTGGGTGCTCCAAAGCGCTGGGACCCCTTGCAACATCTCTGCGTGCCATTGCTTACGAATGCTGCTGCTGCCCCTGGCTCTGCAGGGGATGAGGACAGAGAGCTCGGCAGTGCTCCTCCAGTGCTCCTGCACAAGGCGTGCCCTTGGTCTTGCCACGGGGCTTGGTGCTCCTTCTCATCTCGTGATGAGCTGGCGTGCGGTGTTCCCTGAGGGCTGCAGCAGGATTTCCATGCATCAGCTGGGCTTGGAACGTGGCCCTGCCAGCATGTTGCCTTGCAGGGAAGAACCTCCAGCAGCCTTGTCAGGCCTCCAGACCTCCTCCCTCCAAGTCACCCCACCGGCTCCTCAAAGACTTCTTCTCGGATGTCTTCGGGCTGCCTGCCAGGCAGACTGGCCACGGGACATGGGAGGATGCCCCTTTTATCCTGCCGCGGGGCATTGTGACTGCTGCGTTGCCGGGTGGTGGCACTGTGACACGGGGGTGACAGGGTCCCCCGTGTGCAGCCCTGCCCACCACCCCTGCGCCCAGCATCCTTCCTGGAATCATGGAATCCTTGAGCTTGGAAAAGACCTTGAAGATCATCGAGTCCATCCATTAAGCTAACACCGCCAAGTCCACCGCTAAACCGTGTCCCTAAGCACCACAAGCACAGGTCTTGGAAAGACCTGGAAAGACCTTGGACAAGTCTTGGAAAGACTCCAGGGGTGGTGCCTCAACCACTTCCCTGGGCAGCCGCTTCCAATGCTTGGCAAGCCTTTTGGTGAAGAAATGTTTCCTAACAAGCAATCTAAAGCTCCTCTGGCGCAACTTGAAGCCGTTTCCTCTTGTCCTATCGCCCGTTTCTTGGGAGAAGAGAGCGACACCCACCTCGCTACAAGCTCCTTTCAGGGAGTTGTAGAGAGCGGGGAGGTCTCCCCTGAGCCTCCTTTCCTCCAGGCTAAACAACTCCAGTTCCCTCCGGTGTCCTCGTAAGGCTTGTGCTCTGGACCCTTCAGCAGCTTCGTTGCTCTTCTAAAGGGAGGCCTGCTCTTCAGAGGAAGGCCGCTGGGGTGCTGGCCCTGAGGCAGTCCCCATGCCCAGGAGGCGCAGGGGGCTGTCCCTGCCCTTGGTGGCCATGCAGTGGGCAGAGCTGAAAGCACCTGGGAATGGCGGTGGCATGAAGTGACTGAGGAGGTGATTGAGATGCAAAGGAACATCTTTTTCCTTCTTTTCCATGAATAAAGGCAAAGATGGAAAACAATCCTCTAGCACATGCTTGGTAATGAATGGGTGTGCCAAAGTGGTGCAAGGAGTGCAGCAAGCTGCCAGAGTCTGTCTGTTCAGTGAAAGAATCTCAACCTTTTGATGCCAGCTGCGTGTGAAGAGACAGGCCCTGGCACGTATCCGCACGGGGATGTGATGGATCAGCAGGCAGAGCCAGGCTAGAGACGGATCCCCTTGCCAGGAGTGCCCCCTGTCCAGAGGGCTTTTAGGAAAAAGACAGTCTGTCAGGGGCAAGGACTTCATCTGCAATGGATCAGCTCAAACCTGTGTTTTGAGTCAGGCTTGAAAACAAACCGGTAGCCAGTGCGTTTTAAGAGCATGCTTTCCTCTTTGCAGAGGGCCTGCAAGGCAAAGGGATGCTGAAATAGCCCATGCGGAAAGAATGAGCTCTTGCTGTCCTAATTGCATGCCCACATAGTGCTGTATGTAGCCACAAGCCAGGCTGGAAGTATCAACTGCCTTGCTAGTGGCACTGGCTGCCGCATCAAAACAGACCGGTCATGTCTTTTAGCCACTGTAGATGGAGAGTTTTTTGGAAGTGCAGGTGTACTTGGCTGTCTTCTTGCTTTAACAATCCTTCTCCTGCTCTTTTCTCTGCCCTTTTCCTTTCTTAGGAGGGGCAGATCTTGGGTTTCTACCTCATCCCAAGTGCCTTGCAGTCTCACCATACAGAAGAGATGGAAAACCTCTCCCTCTGATTCCTCCTCCCACCTCCCCACACCCATCACACAGCTCTGTCTTTCAAGCCGTCTGGATCGCCAGGCACTGTCTGAATGCTGATTTAGCCTTTCCTAATGACACAGGAAGAGCAGCTTTTTTCTCCACTTCTACCTGCAAGTAGGCAGGGGTTGCCATCCTCTTTGAGGAAGGAAAGACTTCTGAAAAGAGTTACAACAGCAAGTTGCAAGCAAATGGTGTCGACTCAGGTCATAAATATGCCGTAAGCCTGCTTGCACGGGGGTTCGCGGGTACAGATACTCGAAAGGGAAGGGGAACAGAGGAGAGCATGGCCAAAGGCAATCGGTTCTGTAAATGGTGCAAAGAAATCTGAAAGTAGGCTTAAGATGGCATTTCAGGAATCAAGAGTTGTAACAGGGGGTCCTTCTCGTGCTCCCAGCCCAGAGGCACCTTTATTGCTGGCAAGAGAAAGAGGGTTTAGCTAGTGCGTACTTCTGCTGCCTTATTTTTCCCGCTACCCGCGCACAAACTAGAAGAAAAAGGCAAGGAAATGCCTTTCGGTAACACCGGCATGGCTAAATAAGCCTGCCATTTCCTTTCCCCTTCCCCTTCCCCTTCCCTTCTCTTCCCCTTCCCCTTCCCCTTCCCTCCCAAAGAGTCAAATAATGATGAGACTCTTCTTTCCCTGAAATGCCAGGGCTTTTCAGCTCCAAAACCACTTTCAAGGACACAGAGCACAAAGGTTACACGTGGTAACAGGATTTTATTGTCTTTTTCTCCATCTCTTTCAGAGCAGATGCTCACAAGCATGCCCAGGCTGCGCACGTGCAGCCAGGAGCAGCCCGATGCAATCCTGGCTTGAGCTGGCAAAAACATCACTTGAAGCCGGGCAAAGGCAAGCGAGAGGCACAGCAAGTCGCAAATCCCCTACGCCGTGTGGAGAGCCGGCTGCATGATGCGTATGGTTAATCAAATCTTAAGCTTGGCCAGAAAGAGGAAAGCAGGTAAGTGACGGATGCACAAAGAAGGCGCTCTCGGGAACAAAGGGAAAAGTTGTCAGAAAGTGATTTTTCTCTCTTTTTTGGGGGAATGCATTTTTGTCACGTGACTTTTGATCTTGGCATCCAAAAAAACCTGCAAAGCATTCCCAAAGCTAGTTGATGATTCTTTTTGGCCTTGCGTTTCTAATTTCTCTTTTTGTTTCAGCCCGTGAGAAGGAAGGACTATCGGCAATGTCACGTCTCACTTGGGATGAAAACCTCAAAGACCAGGGCTGAGCAGTCCCTGTTTCCGGAAGAGCAAAAACGTGAAGAACGACCCCCAGGACCGACCACACGCAAAAGAGGAGGAGGAGGCGGAGGAGGTGCGTGGTACTTTCCAAACTTCTGACACTTGTCGATGCCAAGCCTAGTTTTTGCCCTCCCAAACATGCTGCGCTGCGCTTCTTGGCCAGCGATGGGCAAGAGAGCCGAGAGAGCCAGGGCACGAGTGGTGCCTTGGAGGTGCCAGAGCAGCAGGCAAGAAGCGAGCCGAAAGGGCCCAGAGGAGCCCTGACAAGGGGCTGTGCTCCATGGAGCACAAGGGGACAAGAAGCAAGCGCCGGGGGCCAGCCTTGGGGCCCACCCTGGCGGTCTGAAAAGCTTCCTGCCCCGGGCTGCGGGGCACGAGGGCTCAGCACTCCTGTGCTGCTGAGCATGTGCAAAGCTGCTGGCCTGATTCTTTGCATGGAATGTAGTTGAAATCTTGGGCGGCCATGCTGTATCATGTGCCCAAAGGGCATGTCCTTGCCTGCTTGGTGGTCTGAGTGCTTCAGCATTCTGGAAAGGCCTGTGTGTGGCTCTGTCTACATCTTCCTTGAGAGTATTTTTACTGGTAGGGTGTATTTGGGCTGACCAGAAGATTTAGAACGCGGTCTGCGCTTCCTGAGCACAGCGTGCACGGGAGCACGAGCTCCCGAGCAGGCGCCTAGGCAAAATGGCCCAGAGCAGCCCTGTCAAGGGGCCGTGCTCAGGGCTGCAGAGGAAGGCAAAAAACCCCCGGGGAGAGTTGCTAGCCCACCTTGGGGGAAAAAAAGCCTTCCTCCCCCCAGCTGCAGGGCACGAGAGGCCGTCTCGGTGGTGCATGAGCAGCAGGCAGTAGCCTAGCCGAAAGGGAGCGGAGGAGCCCTGACAAGCGGTGGTGCTCAGTGCTGCAGAGGAAGGCAAAAAACCCCCGGGGAGCCGTGCCAATCTTCCCCGGGGGAAAATTCCTTCCTGACCCCAGAGCTGGCGATCGGCTATTCCCTGAGCACGTGAGCAAGACCTGCCTCCTCGTCCCACAGGCCTGTCATGCCTCCCAGGAGATGCCCAAGCCCTATTCTCCCTCAACCTGGAGCCATCTCAGGGGCTTCTGAGAGTGGCCACATGCCCCCGGCCTGATGGACCTTGGGGGCAAGAATCCTTCCCGCGCCTGGCAGGACACCAGTGGGTGCTCCAAAGCGCTGGGACCCCTTGCAACATCTCTGCGTGCCATTGCTTACGAATGCTGCTGCTGCCCCTGGCTCTGCAGGGGATGAGGACAGAGAGCTCGGCAGTGCTCCTCCAGTGCTCCTGCACAAGGCGTGCCCTTGGTCTTGCCACGGGGCTTGGTGCTCCTTCTCATCTCGTGAGGAGCTGGCGTGCGGTGTTCCCTGAGGGCTGCAGCAGGATTTCCATGCATCAGCTGGGCTTGGAACGTGGCCCTGCCAGCATGTTGCCTTGCAGGGAAGAACCTCCAGCAGCCTTGTCAGGCCTCCAGACCTCCTCCCTCCAAGTCACCCCACCGGCTCCTCAAAGACTTCTTCTCGGATGTCTTCGGGCTGCCTGCCAGGCAGACTGGCCACGGGACATGGGAGGATGCCCCTTTTATCCTGCCGCGGGGCATTGTGACTGCTGCGTTGCCGCGTGGTGGCACTGTGACACGGGGGTGACAGGGTCCCCCGTGTGCAGCCCTGCCCACCACCCCTGCGCCCAGCATCCTTCCTGGAATCATGGAATCCTTGAGCTTGGAAAAGACCTTGAAGATCATCGAGTCCATCCATTAAGCTAACACCGCCAAGTCCACCGCTAAACCGTGTCCCTAAGCACCACAAGCACAGGTCTTGGAAAGACCTGGAAAGACCTTGGACAAGTCTTGGAAAGACTCCAGGGGTGGTGCCTCAACCACTTCCCTGGGCAGCCGCTTCCAATGCTTGGCAAGCCTTTTGGTGAAGAAATGTTTCCTAACAAGCAATCTAAAGCTCCTCTGGCGCAACTTGAAGCCGTTTCCTCTTGTCCTATCGCCCGTTTCTTGGGAGAAGAGAGCGACACCCACCTCGCTACAAGCTCCTTTCAGGGAGTTGTAGAGAGCGGGGAGGTCTCCCCTGAGCCTCCTTTCCTCCAGGCTAAACAACTCCAGTTCCCTCCGGTGTCCTCGTAAGGCTTGTGCTCTGGACCCTTCAGCAGCTTCGTTGCTCTTCTAAAGGGAGGCCTGCTCTTCAGAGGAAGGCCGCTGGGGTGCTGGCCCTGAGGCAGTCCCCATGCCCAGGAGGCGCAGGGGGCTGTCCCTGCCCTTGGTGGCCATGCAGTGGGCAGAGCTGAAAGCACCTGGGAATGGCGGTGGCATGAAGTGACTGAGGAGGTGATTGAGATGCAAAGGAACATCTTTTTCCTTCTTTTCCATGAATAAAGGCAAAGATGGAAAACAATCCTCTAGCACATGCTTGGTAATGAATGGGTGTGCCAAAGTGGTGCAAGGAGTGCAGCAAGCTGCCAGAGTCTGTCTGTTCAGTGAAAGAATCTCAACCTTTTGATGCCAGCTGCGTGTGAAGAGACAGGCCCTGGCACGTATCCGCACGGGGATGTGATGGATCAGCAGGCAGAGCCAGGCTAGAGACGGATCCCCTTGCCAGGAGTGCCCCCTGTCCAGAGGGCTTTTAGGAAAAAGACAGTCTGTCAGGGGCAAGGACTTCATCTGCAATGGATCAGCTCAAACCTGTGTTTTGAGTCAGGCTTGAAAACAAACCGGTAGCCAGTGCGTTTTAAGAGCATGCTTTCCTCTTTGCAGAGGGCCTGCAAGGCAAAGGGATGCTGAAATAGCCCATGCGGAAAGAATGAGCTCTTGCTGTCCTAATTGCATGCCCACATAGTGCTGTATGTAGCCACAAGCCAGGCTGGAAGTATCAACTGCCTTGCTAGTGGCACTGGCTGCCGCATCAAAACAGACCGGTCATGTCTTTTAGCCACTGTAGATGGAGAGTTTTTTGGAAGTGCAGGTGTACTTGGCTGTCTTCTTGCTTTAACAATCCTTCTCCTGCTCTTTTCTCTGCCCTTTTCCTTTCTTAGGAGGGGCAGATCTTGGGTTTCTACCTCATCCCAAGTGCCTTGCAGTCTCACCATACAGAAGAGATGGAAAACCTCTCCCTCTGATTCCTCCTCCCACCTCCCCACACCCATCACACAGCTCTGTCTTTCAAGCCGTCTGGATCGCCAGGCACTGTCTGAATGCTGATTTAGCCTTTCCTAATGACACAGGAAGAGCAGCTTTTTTCTCCACTTCTACCTGCAAGTAGGCAGGGGTTGCCATCCTCTTTGAGGAAGGAAAGACTTTTGAAAAGAGTTACAACAGCAAGTTGCAAGCAAATGGTGTCGACTCAGGTCATAAATATGCCGTAAGCCTGCTTGCACGGGGGTTCGCGGGTACAGATACTCGAAAGGGAAGGGGAACAGAGGAGAGCATGGCCAAAGGCAATCGGTTCTGTAAATGGTGCAAAGAAATCTGAAAGTAGGCTTAAGATGGCATTTCAGGAATCAAGAGTTGTAACAGGGGGTCCTTCTCGTGCTCCCAGCCCAGAGGCACCTTTATTGCTGGCAAGAGAAAGAGGGTTTAGCTAGTGCGTACTTCTGCTGCCTTATTTTTCCCGCTACCCGCGCACAAACTAGAAGAAAAAGGCAAGGAAATGCCTTTCGGTAACACCGGCATGGCTAAATAAGCCTGCCATTTCCTTTCCCCTTCCCCTTCCCCTTCCCTTCTCTTCCCCTTCCCCTTCCCCTTCCCTCCCAAAGAGTCAAATAATGATGAGACTCTTCTTTCCCTGAAATGCCAGGGCTTTTCAGCTCCAAAACCACTTTCAAGGACACAGAGCACAAAGGTTACACGTGGTAACAGGATTTTATTGTCTTTTTCTCCATCTCTTTCAGAGCAGATGCTCACAAGCATGCCCAGGCTGCGCACGTGCAGCCAGGAGCAGCCCGATGCAATCCTGGCTTGAGCTGGCAAAAACATCACTTGAAGCCGGGCAAAGGCAAGCGAGAGGCACAGCAAGTCGCAAATCCCCTACGCCGTGTGGAGAGCCGGCTGCATGATGCGTATGGTTAATCAAATCTTAAGCTTGGCCAGAAAGAGGAAAGCAGGTAAGTGACGGATGCACAAAGAAGGCGCTCTCGGGAACAAAGGGAAAAGTTGTCAGAAAGTGATTTTTCTCTCTTTTTTGGGGGAATGCATTTTTGTCACGTGACTTTTGATCTTGGCATCCAAAAAAACCTGCAAAGCATTCCCAAAGCTAGTTGATGATTCTTTTTGGCCTTGTGTTTCTAATTTCTCTTTTTGTTTCAGCCCGTGAGAAGGAAGGACTATCGGCAATGTCACGTCTCACTTGGGATGAAAACCTCAAAGACCAGGGCTGAGCAGTCCCTGTTTCCGGAAGAGCAAAAACGTGAAGAACGACCCCCAGGACCGACCACACGCAAAAGAGGAGGAGGAGGCGGAGGAGGTGCGTGGTACTTTCCAAACTTCTGACACTTGTCGATGCCAAGCCTAGTTTTTGCCCTCCCAAACATGCTGCGCTGCGCTTCTTGGCCAGCGATGGGCAAGAGAGCCGAGAGAGCCAGGGCACGAGTGGTGCCTTGGAGGTGCCAGAGCAGCAGGCAAGAAGCGAGCCGAAAGGGCCCAGAGGAGCCCTGACAAGGGGCTGTGCTCCATGGAGCACAAGGGGACAAGAAGCAAGCGCCGGGGGCCAGCCTTGGGGCCCACCCTGGCGGTCTGAAAAGCTTCCTGCCCCGGGCTGCGGGGCACGAGAGCTCAGCACTCCTGTGCTGCTGAGCATGTGCAAAGCTGCTGGCCTGATTCTTTGCATGGAATGTAGTTGAAATCTTGGGCGGCCATGCTGTATCATGTGCCCAAAGGGCATGTCCTTGCCTGCTTGGTGGTCTGAGTGCTTCAGCATTCTGGAAAGGCCTGTGTGTGGCTCTGTCTACATCTTCCTTGAGAGTATTTTTACTGGTAGGGTGTATTTGGGCTGACCAGAAGATTTAGAACGCGGTCTGCGCTTCCTGAGCACAGCGTGCACGGGAGCACGAGCTCCCGAGCAGGCGCCTAGGCAAAATGGCCCAGAGCAGCCCTGTCAAGGGGCCGTGCTCAGGGCTGCAGAGGAAGGCAAAAAACCCCCGGGGAGAGTTGCTAGCCCACCTTGGGGGAAAAAAAGCCTTCCTCCCCCCAGCTGCAGGGCACGAGAGGCCGTCTCGGTGGTGCATGAGCAGCAGGCAGTAGCCTAGCCGAAAGGGAGCGGAGGAGCCCTGACAAGCGGTGGTGCTCAGTGCTGCAGAGGAAGGCAAAAAACCCCCGGGGAGCCGTGCCAATCTTCCCCGGGGGAAAATTCCTTCCTGACCCCAGAGCTGGCGATCGGCTATTCCCTGAGCACGTGAGCAAGACCTGCCTCCTCGTCCCACAGGCCTGTCATGCCTCCCAGGAGATGCCCAAGCCCTATTCTCCCTCAACCTGGAGCCATCTCAGGGGCTTCTGAGAGTGGCCACATGCCCCCGGCCTGATGGACCTTGGGGGCAAGAATCCTTCCCGCGCCTGGCAGGACACCAGTGGGTGCTCCAAAGCGCTGGGACCCCTTGCAACATCTCTGCGTGCCATTGCTTACGAATGCTGCTGCTGCCCCTGGCTCTGCAGGGGATGAGGACAGAGAGCTCGGCAGTGCTCCTCCAGTGCTCCTGCACAAGGCGTGCCCTTGGTCTTGCCACGGGGCTTGGTGCTCCTTCTCATCTCGTGAGGAGCTGGCGTGCGGTGTTCCCTGAGGGCTGCAGCAGGATTTCCATGCATCAGCTGGGCTTGGAACGTGGCCCTGCCAGCATGTTGCCTTGCAGGGAAGAACCTCCAGCAGCCTTGTCAGGCCTCCAGACCTCCTCCCTCCAAGTCACCCCACCGGCTCCTCAAAGACTTCTTCTCGGATGTCTTCGGGCTGCCTGCCAGGCAGACTGGCCACGGGACATGGGAGGATGCCCCTTTTATCCTGCCGCGGGGCATTGTGACTGCTGCGTTGCCGGGTGGTGGCACTGTGACACGGGGGTGACAGGGTCCCCCGTGTGCAGCCCTGCCCACCACCCCTGCGCCCAGCATCCTTCCTGGAATCATGGAATCCTTGAGCTTGGAAAAGACCTTGAAGATCATCGAGTCCATCCATTAAGCTAACACCGCCAAGTCCACCGCTAAACCGTGTCCCTAAGCACCACAAGCACAGGTCTTGGAAAGACCTGGAAAGACCTTGGACAAGTCTTGGAAAGACTCCAGGGGTGGTGCCTCAACCACTTCCCTGGGCAGCCGCTTCCAATGCTTGGCAAGCCTTTTGGTGAAGAAATGTTTCCTAACAAGCAATCTAAAGCTCCTCTGGCGCAACTTGAAGCCGTTTCCTCTTGTCCTATCGCCCGTTTCTTGGGAGAAGAGAGCGACACCCACCTCGCTACAAGCTCCTTTCAGGGAGTTGTAGAGAGCGGGGAGGTCTCCCCTGAGCCTCCTTTCCTCCAGGCTAAACAACTCCAGTTCCCTCCGGTGTCCTCGTAAGGCTTGTGCTCTGGACCCTTCAGCAGCTTCGTTGCTCTTCTAAAGGGAGGCCTGCTCTTCAGAGGAAGGCCGCTGGGGTGCTGGCCCTGAGGCAGTCCCCATGCCCAGGAGGCGCAGGGGGCTGTCCCTGCCCTTGGTGGCCATGCAGTGGGCAGAGCTGAAAGCACCTGGGAATGGCGGTGGCATGAAGTGACTGAGGAGGTGATTGAGATGCAAAGGAACATCTTTTTCCTTCTTTTCCATGAATAAAGGCAAAGATGGAAAACAATCCTCTAGCACATGCTTGGTAATGAATGGGTGTGCCAAAGTGGTGCAAGGAGTGCAGCAAGCTGCCAGAGTCTGTCTGTTCAGTGAAAGAATCTCAACCTTTTGATGCCAGCTGCGTGTGAAGAGACAGGCCCTGGCACGTATCCGCACGGGGATGTGATGGATCAGCAGGCAGAGCCAGGCTAGAGACGGATCCCCTTGCCAGGAGTGCCCCCTGTCCAGAGGGCTTTTAGGAAAAAGACAGTCTGTCAGGGGCAAGGACTTCATCTGCAATGGATCAGCTCAAACCTGTGTTTTGAGTCAGGCTTGAAAACAAACCGGTAGCCAGTGCGTTTTAAGAGCATGCTTTCCTCTTTGCAGAGGGCCTGCAAGGCAAAGGGATGCTGAAATAGCCCATGCGGAAAGAATGAGCTCTTGCTGTCCTAATTGCATGCCCACATAGTGCTGTATGTAGCCACAAGCCAGGCTGGAAGTATCAACTGCCTTGCTAGTGGCACTGGCTGCCGCATCAAAACAGACCGGTCATGTCTTTTAGCCACTGTAGATGGAGAGTTTTTTGGAAGTGCAGGTGTACTTGGCTGTCTTCTTGCTTTAACAATCCTTCTCCTGCTCTTTTCTCTGCCCTTTTCCTTTCTTAGGAGGGGCAGATCTTGGGTTTCTACCTCATCCCAAGTGCCTTGCAGTCTCACCATACAGAAGAGATGGAAAACCTCTCCCTCTGATTCCTCCTCCCACCTCCCCACACCCATCACACAGCTCTGTCTTTCAAGCCGTCTGGATCGCCAGGCACTGTCTGAATGCTGATTTAGCCTTTCCTAATGACACAGGAAGAGCAGCTTTTTTCTCCACTTCTACCTGCAAGTAGGCAGGGGTTGCCATCCTCTTTGAGGAAGGAAAGACTTTTGAAAAGAGTTACAACAGCAAGTTGCAAGCAAATGGTGTCGACTCAGGTCATAAATATGCCGTAAGCCTGCTTGCACGGGGGTTCGCGGGTACAGATACTCGAAAGGGAAGGGGAACAGAGGAGAGCATGGCCAAAGGCAATCGGTTCTGTAAATGGTGCAAAGAAATCTGAAAGTAGGCTTAAGATGGCATTTCAGGAATCAAGAGTTGTAACAGGGGGTCCTTCTCGTGCTCCCAGCCCAGAGGCACCTTTATTGCTGGCAAGAGAAAGAGGGTTTAGCTAGTGCGTACTTCTGCTGCCTTATTTTTCCCGCTACCCGCGCACAAACTAGAAGAAAAAGGCAAGGAAATGCCTTTCGGTAACACCGGCATGGCTAAATAAGCCTGCCATTTCCTTTCCCCTTCCCCTTCCCCTTCCCCTTCCCTTCTCTTCCCCTTCCCCTTCCCCTTCCCTCCCAAAGAGTCAAATAATGATGAGACTCTTCTTTCCCTGAAATGCCAGGGCTTTTCAGCTCCAAAACCACTTTCAAGGACACAGAGCACAAAGGTTACACGTGGTAACAGGATTTTATTGTCTTTTTCTCCATCTCTTTCAGAGCAGATGCTCACAAGCATGCCCAGGCTGCGCACGTGCAGCCAGGAGCAGCCCGATGCAATCCTGGCTTGAGCTGGCAAAAACATCACTTGAAGCCGGGCAAAGGCAAGCGAGAGGCACAGCAAGTCGCAAATCCCCTACGCCGTGTGGAGAGCCGGCTGCATGATGCGTATGGTTAATCAAATCTTAAGCTTGGCCAGAAAGAGGAAAGCAGGTAAGTGACGGATGCACAAAGAAGGCGCTCTCGGGAACAAAGGGAAAAGTTGTCAGAAAGTGATTTTTCTCTCTTTTTTGGGGGAATGCATTTTTGTCACGTGACTTTTGATCTTGGCATCCAAAAAAACCTGCAAAGCATTCCCAAAGCTAGTTGATGATTCTTTTTGGCCTTGTGTTTCTAATTTCTCTTTTTGTTTCAGCCCGTGAGAAGGAAGGACTATCGGCAATGTCACGTCTCACTTGGGATGAAAACCTCAAAGACCAGGGCTGAGCAGTCCCTGTTTCCGGAAGAGCAAAAACGTGAAGAACGACCCCCAGGACCGACCACACGCAAAAGAGGAGGAGGAGGCGGAGGAGGTGCGTGGTACTTTCCAAACTTCTGACACTTGTCGATGCCAAGCCTAGTTTTTGCCCTCCCAAACATGCTGCGCTGCGCTTCTTGGCCAGCGATGGGCAAGAGAGCCGAGAGAGCCAGGGCACGAGTGGTGCCTTGGAGGTGCCAGAGCAGCAGGCAAGAAGCGAGCCGAAAGGGCCCAGAGGAGCCCTGACAAGGGGCTGTGCTCCATGGAGCACAAGGGGACAAGAAGCAAGCGCCGGGGGCCAGCCTTGGGGCCCACCCTGGCGGTCTGAAAAGCTTCCTGCCCCGGGCTGCGGGGCACGAGGGCTCAGCACTCCTGTGCTGCTGAGCATGTGCAAAGCTGCTGGCCTGATTCTTTGCATGGAATGTAGTTGAAATCTTGGGCGGCCATGCTGTATCATGTGCCCAAAGGGGATGTCCTTGCCTGCTTGGTGGTCTGAGTGCTTCAGCATTCTGGAAAGGCCTGTGTGTGGCTCTGTCTACATCTTCCTTGAGAGTATTTTTACTGGTAGGGTGTATTTGGGCTGACCAGAAGATTTAGAACGCGGTCTGCGCTTCCTGAGCACAGCGTGCACGGGAGCACGAGCTCCCGAGCAGGCGCCTAGGCAAAATGGCCCAGAGCAGCCCTGTCAAGGGGCCGTGCTCAGGGCTGCAGAGGAAGGCAAAAAACCCCCGGGGAGAGTTGCTAGCCCACCTTGGGGGAAAAAAAGCCTTCCTCCCCCCAGCTGCAGGGCACGAGAGGCCGTCTCGGTGGTGCATGAGCAGCAGGCAGTAGCCTAGCCGAAAGGGAGCGGAGGAGCCCTGACAAGCGGTGGTGCTCAGTGCTGCAGAGGAAGGCAAAAAACCCCCGGGGAGCCGTGCCAATCTTCCCCGGGGGAAAATTCCTTCCTGACCCCAGAGCTGGCGATCGGCTATTCCCTGAGCACGTGAGCAAGACCTGCCTCCTCGTCCCACAGGCCTGTCATGCCTCCCAGGAGATGCCCAAGCCCTATTCTCCCTCAACCTGGAGCCATCTCAGGGGCTTCTGAGAGTGGCCACATGCCCCCGGCCTGATGGACCTTGGGGGCAAGAATCCTTCCCGCGCCTGGCAGGACACCAGTGGGTGCTCCAAAGCGCTGGGACCCCTTGCAACATCTCTGCGTGCCATTGCTTACGAATGCTGCTGCTGCCCCTGGCTCTGCAGGGGATGAGGACAGAGAGCTCGGCAGTGCTCCTCCAGTGCTCCTGCACAAGGCGTGCCCTTGGTCTTGCCACGGGGCTTGGTGCTCCTTCTCATCTCGTGAGGAGCTGGCGTGCGGTGTTCCCTGAGGGCTGCAGCAGGATTTCCATGCATCAGCTGGGCTTGGAACGTGGCCCTGCCAGCATGTTGCCTTGCAGGGAAGAACCTCCAGCAGCCTTGTCAGGCCTCCAGACCTCCTCCCTCCAAGTCACCCCACCGGCTCCTCAAAGACTTCTTCTCGGATGTCTTCGGGCTGCCTGCCAGGCAGACTGGCCACGGGACATGGGAGGATGCCCCTTTTATCCTGCCGCGGGGCATTGTGACTGCTGCGTTGCCGGGTGGTGGCACTGTGACACGGGGGTGACGGGGTCCCCCGTGTGCAGCCCTGCCCACCACCCCTGCGCCCAGCATCCTTCCTGGAATCATGGAATCCTTGAGCTTGGAAAAAACCTTGAAGATCATCGAGTCCATCCATTAAGCTAACACCGCCAAGTCCACCGCTAAACCGTGTCCCTAAGCACCACAAGCACAGGTCTTGGAAAGACCTCCAGGGGTGGTGCCTCAACCACTTCCCTGGGCAGCCGCTTCCAATGCTTGGCAAGCCTTTTGGTGAAGAAATGTTTCCTAACAAGCAATCTAAAGCTCCTCTGGCGCAACTTGAAGCCGTTTCCTCTTGTCCTATCGCCCGTTTCTTGGGAGAAGAGAGCGACACCCACCTCGCTACAAGCTCCTTTCAGGGAGTTGTAGAGAGCGGGGAGGTCTCCCCTGAGCCTCCTTTCCTCCAGGCTAAACAACTCCAGTTCCCTCCGGTGTCCTCGTAAGGCTTGTGCTCTGGACCCTTCAGCAGCTTCGTTGCTCTTCTAAAGGGAGGCCTGCTCTTCAGAGGAAGGCCGCTGGGGTGCTGGCCCTGAGGCAGTCCCCATGCCCAGGAGGCGCAGGGGGCTGTCCCTGCCCTTGGTGGCCATGCACTGGGCAGAGCTGAAACCGCCTGGGAATGACGGTGGCATGAAGTGACTGAGGAGGTGACTGAGATGCAAAGGAGCATCTTTTTCCTTCTTTTCCATGAATAAAGGCAAAGATGGAAAACAATCCTCTAGCACATGCTTGGTAATGAATGGGTGTGCCAAAGTGGTGCAAGGAGTGCAGCAAGCTGCCAGAGTCTGTCTGTTCAGTGAAAGAATCTCAACCTTTTGATGCCAGCTGCGTGTGAAGAGACAGGCCCTGGCACCTGTCCACACGGGGATGTGATGGATCAGCAGGCAGAGCCAGGCTAGAGACGGATCCCCTTGCCAGGAGTGCCCCCTGTCCAGAGGGCTGTTAGGAAAAAGACAGTCTGTCAGGGGCAAGGACTTCATCTGCAATGGATCAGCTCAAACCGGTGTTTTGAGTCAGGCTTGAAAACAAACCGGTAGCCAGTGCGTTTTAAGAGCATGCTTTCCTCTTTGCAGAGGGCCTGCAAGGCAAAGGGATGCTGAAATAGCCCATCCGGAAAGAATGAGCTCTTGCTGTCCTAATTGCATGCCCACATAGTGCTGTATGTAGCAACAAGCCAGGCTGGAAGTATCAACTGCCTTGCTAGTGGCACTGGCTGCCGCATCAAAACAGACCGGTCATGTCTTTTAGCCACTGTAGATGGATAGTTTTTTGGAAGTGCAGGTGTAACTTGGCTGTCTTCTTGCTTTAACAATCCTTCTCCTGCTCTTTTCTTTGCCCTTTTCCTTTCTTAGGAGGGGCAGATCTTGGGTTTCTACCTCATCCCAAGTGCCTTGCAGTCTCACCATACAGAAGAGATGGAAAACCTCTCCCTCTGATTCCTCCTCCCACCTCCCCACACCCATCACACAGCTCTGTCTTTCAAGCCGTCTGGATCGCCAGGCACTGTCTGAATGCTGATTTAGCCTTTCCTAATGACACAGGAAGAGCAGCTTTTTTCTCCACTTCTACCTGCAAGTAGGCAGGGGTTGCCATCCTCTTTGAGGAAGGAAAGACTTTTGAAAAGAGTTACAACAGCAAGTTGCAAGCAAATGGTGTCAACTCAGGTCATAAATATGCCGTAAGCCTGCTTGCACGGGGGTTCGCGGGTACAGATACTCGAAAGGGAAGGGGAACAGAGGAGAGCATGGCCAAAGGCAATCGGTTCTGTAAATGGTGCAAAGAAATCTGTAAGTAGGCTTAAGATGGCATTTCAGGAATCAAGAGTTGTAACAGGGGGTCCTTCTCGTGCTCCCAGCCCAGAGGCACCTTTATTGCTGGCAAGAGAAAGAGGGTTTAGCTAGCGCGTACTTCTGCTGCCTTATTTTTCCCGCTACCCGCGCACAAACTAGAAGAAAAAGGCAAGGAAATGCCTTTCGGTAACACCGGCATGGCTAAATAAGCCTGCCATTTCCTTTCCCCTTCCCCTTCCCCTTCCCTTCTCTTCCCCTTCCCCTTCCCCTTCCCTCCCAAAGAGTCAAATAATGATGAGACTCTTCTTTCCCTGAAATGCCAGGGCTTTTCAGCTCCAAAACCACTTTCAAGGACACAGAGCACAAAGGTTACACGTGGTAACAGGATTTTATTGTCTTTTTCTCCATCTCTTTCAGAGCAGATGCTCACAAGCATGCCCAGGCTGCGCACGTGCAGCCAGGAGCAGCCCGATGCAATCCTGGCTTGAGCTGGCAAAAACATCACTTGAAGCCGGGCAAAGGCAAGCGAGAGGCACAGCAAGTCGCAAATCCCCTATGCCGTGTGGAGAGCCGGCTGCATGATGCGTATGGTTAATCAAATCTTAAGCTTGGCCAGAAAGAGGAAAGCAGGTAAGTGACGGATGCACGAAGAAGGCGCTCTCGGGAACAAAGGGAAAAGTTGTCAGAAAGTGATTTTTCTCTCTTTTTTGGGGGAATGCATTTTTGTCACGTGACTTTTGATCTTGGCATCCAAAAAAACCTGCAAAGCATTCCCAAAGCTAGTTGATGATTCTTTTTGGCCTTGTGTTTCTAATTTCTCTTTTTGTTTCAGCCCGTGAGAAGGAAGGACTATCGGCAATGTCACGTCTCACTTGGGATGAAAACCTCAAAGACCAGGGCTGAGCAGTCCCTGTTTCCGGAAGAGCAAAAACGTGAAGAACGACCCCCAGGACCGACCACACGCAAAAGAGGAGGAGGAGGCGGAGGAGGTGCGTGGTACTTTCCAAACTTCTGACACTTGTCGATGCCAAGCCTAGTTTTTGCCCTCCCAAACATGCTGCGCTGCGCTTCTTGGCCAGCGATGGGCAAGAGAGCCGAGAGAGCCAGGGCACGAGTGGTGCCTTGGAGGTGCCAGAGCAGCAGGCAAGAAGCGAGCCGAAAGGGCCCAGAGGAGCCCTGACAAGGGGCTGTGCTCCATGGAGCACAAGGGGACAAGAAGCAAGCGCCGGGGGCCAGCCTTGGGGCCCACCCTGGCGGTCTGAAAAGCTTCCTGCCCCGGGCTGCGGGGCACGAGGGCTCAGCACTCCTGTGCTGCTGAGCATGTGCAAAGCTGCTGGCCTGATTCTTTGCATGGAATGTAGTTGAAATCTTGGGCGGCCATGCTGTATCATGTGCCCAAAGGGGATGTCCTTGCCTGCTTGGTGGTCTGAGTGCTTCAGCATTCTGGAAAGGCTTGTGTGTGGCTCTGTCTACATCTTCCTTGAGAGTATTTTTACTGGTAGGGTGTATTTGGGCTGACCAGAAGATTTAGAACGCGGTCTGCGCTTCCTGAGCACAGCGTGCACGGGAGCACGAGCTCCCGAGCAGGCGCCTAGGCAAAATGGCCCAGAGCAGCCCTGTCAAGGGGCCGTGCTCAGGGCTGCAGAGGAAGGCAAAAAACCCCCGGGGAGAGTTGCTAGCCCACCTTGGGGGAAAAAAAGCCTTCCTCCCCCCAGCTGCAGGGCACGAGAGGCCGTCTCGGTGGTGCATGAGCAGCAGGCAGTAGCCTAGCCGAAAGGGAGCGGAGGAGCCCTGACAAGCGGTGGTGCTCAGTGCTGCAGAGGAAGGCAAAAAACCCCCGGGGAGCCGTGCCAATCTTCCCCGGGGGAAAATTCCTTCCTGACCCCAGAGCTGGCGATCGGCTATTCCCTGAGCACGTGAGCAAGACCTGCCTCCTCGTCCCACAGGCCTGTCATGCCTCCCAGGAGATGCCCAAGCCCTATTCTCCCTCAACCTGGAGCCATCTCAGGGGCTTCTGAGAGTGGCCACATGCCCCCGGCCTGATGGACCTTGGGGGCAAGAATCCTTCCCGCGCCTGGCAGGACACCAGTGGGTGCTCCAAAGCGCTGGGACCCCTTGCAACATCTCTGCGTGCCATTGCTTACGAATGCTGCTGCTGCCCCTGGCTCTGCAGGGGATGAGGACAGAGAGCTCGGCAGTGCTCCTCCAGTGCTCCTGCACAAGGCGTGCCCTTGGTCTTGCCACGGGGCTTGGTGCTCCTTCTCATCTCGTGAGGAGCTGGCGTGCGGTGTTCCCTGAGGGCTGCAGCAGGATTTCCATGCATCAGCTGGGCTTGGAACGTGGCCCTGCCAGCATGTTGCCTTGCAGGGAAGAACCTCCAGCAGCCTTGTCAGGCCTCCAGACCTCCTCCCTCCAAGTCACCCCACCGGCTCCTCAAAGACTTCTTCTCGGATGTCTTCGGGCTGCCTGCCAGGCAGACTGGCCACGGGACATGGGAGGATGCCCCTTTTATCCTGCCGCGGGGCATTGTGACTGCTGCGTTGCCGGGTGGTGGCACTGTGACACGGGGGTGACAGGGTCCCCCGTGTGCAGCCCTGCCCACCACCCCTGCGCCCAGCATCCTTCCTGGAATCATGGAATCCTTGAGCTTGGAAAAGACCTTGAAGATCATCGAGTCCATCCATTAAGCTAACACCGCCAAGTCCACCGCTAAACCGTGTCCCTAAGCACCACAAGCACAGGTCTTGGAAAGACCTCCAGGGGTGGTGCCTCAACCACTTCCCTGGGCAGCCGCTTCCAATGCTTGGCAAGCCTTTTGGTGAAGAAATGTTTCCTAACAAGCAATCTAAAGCTCCTCTGGCGCAACTTGAAGCCGTTTCCTCTTGTCCTATCGCCCGTTTCTTGGGAGAAGAGAGCGACACCCACCTCGCTACAAGCTCCTTTCAGGGAGTTGTAGAGAGCGGGGAGGTCTCCCCTGAGCCTCCTTTCCTCCAGGCTAAACAACTCCAGTTCCCTCCGGTGTCCTCGTAAGGCTTGTGCTCTGGACCCTTCAGCAGCTTCGTTGCTCTTCTAAAGGGAGGCCTGCTCTTCAGAGGAAGGCCGCTGGGGTGCTGGCCCTGAGGCAGTCCCCATGCCCAGGAGGCGCAGGGGGCTGTCCCTGCCCTTGGTGGCCATGCACTGGGCAGAGCTGAAACCGCCTGGGAATGACGGTGGCATGAAGTGACTGAGGAGGTGACTGAGATGCAAAGGAGCATCTTTTTCCTTCTTTTCCATGAATAAAGGCAAAGATGGAAAACAATCCTCTAGCACATGCTTGGTAATGAATGGGTGTGCCAAAGTGGTGCAAGGAGTGCAGCAAGCTGCCAGAGTCTGTCTGTTCAGTGAAAGAATCTCAACCTTTTGATGCCAGCTGCGTGTGAAGAGACAGGCCCTGGCACCTGTCCACACGGGGATGTGATGGATCAGCAGGCAGAGCCAGGCTAGAGACGGATCCCCTTGCCAGGAGTGCCCCCTGTCCAGAGGGCTGTTAGGAAAAAGACAGTCTGTCAGGGGCAAGGACTTCATCTGCAATGGATCAGCTCAAACCGGTGTTTTGAGTCAGGCTTGAAAACAAACCGGTAGCCAGTGCGTTTTAAGAGCATGCTTTCCTCTTTGCAGAGGGCCTGCAAGGCAAAGGGATGCTGAAATAGCCCATCCGGAAAGAATGAGCTCTTGCTGTCCTAATTGCATGCCCACATAGTGCTGTATGTAGCAACAAGCCAGGCTGGAAGTATCAACTGCCTTGCTAGTGGCACTGGCTGCCGCATCAAAACAGACCGGTCATGTCTTTTAGCCACTGTAGATGGATAGTTTTTTGGAAGTGCAGGTGTAACTTGGCTGTCTTCTTGCTTTAACAATCCTTCTCCTGCTCTTTTCTTTGCCCTTTTCCTTTCTTAGGAGGGGCAGATCTTGGGTTTCTACCTCATCCCAAGTGCCTTGCAGTCTCACCATACAGAAGAGATGGAAAACCTCTCCCTCTGATTCCTCCTCCCACCTCCCCACACCCATCACACAGCTCTGTCTTTCAAGCCGTCTGGATCGCCAGGCACTGTCTGAATGCTGATTTAGCCTTTCCTAATGACACAGGAAGAGCAGCTTTTTTCTCCACTTCTACCTGCAAGTAGGCAGGGGTTGCCATCCTCTTTGAGGAAGGAAAGACTTTTGAAAAGAGTTACAACAGCAAGTTGCAAGCAAATGGTGTCAACTCAGGTCATAAATATGCCGTAAGCCTGCTTGCACGGGGGTTCGCGGGTACAGATACTCGAAAGGGAAGGGGAACAGAGGAGAGCATGGCCAAAGGCAATCGGTTCTGTAAATGGTGCAAAGAAATCTGTAAGTAGGCTTAAGATGGCATTTCAGGAATCAAGAGTTGTAACAGGGGGTCCTTCTCGTGCTCCCAGCCCAGAGGCACCTTTATTGCTGGCAAGAGAAAGAGGGTTTAGCTAGCGCGTACTTCTGCTGCCTTATTTTTCCCGCTACCCGCGCACAAACTAGAAGAAAAAGGCAAGGAAATGCCTTTCGGTAACACCGGCATGGCTAAATAAGCCTGCCATTTCCTTTCCCCTTCCCCTTCCCCTTCCCTTCTCTTCCCCTTCCCCTTCCCCTTCCCTCCCAAAGAGTCAAATAATGATGAGACTCTTCTTTCCCTGAAATGCCAGGGCTTTTCAGCTCCAAAACCACTTTCAAGGACACAGAGCACAAAGGTTACACGTGGTAACAGGATTTTATTGTCTTTTTCTCCATCTCTTTCAGAGCAGATGCTCACAAGCATGCCCAGGCTGCGCACGTGCAGCCAGGAGCAGCCCGATGCAATCCTGGCTTGAGCTGGCAAAAACATCACTTGAAGCCGGGCAAAGGCAAGCGAGAGGCACAGCAAGTCGCAAATCCCCTATGCCGTGTGGAGAGCCGGCTGCATGATGCGTATGGTTAATCAAATCTTAAGCTTGGCCAGAAAGAGGAAAGCAGGTAAGTGACGGATGCACGAAGAAGGCGCTCTCGGGAACAAAGGGAAAAGTTGTCAGAAAGTGATTTTTCTCTCTTTTTTGGGGGAATGCATTTTTGTCACGTGACTTTTGATCTTGGCATCCAAAAAAACCTGCAAAGCATTCCCAAAGCTAGTTGATGATTCTTTTTGGCCTTGTGTTTCTAATTTCTCTTTTTGTTTCAGCCCGTGAGAAGGAAGGACTATCGGCAATGTCACGTCTCACTTGGGATGAAAACCTCAAAGACCAGGGCTGAGCAGTCCCTGTTTCCGGAAGAGCAAAAACGTGAAGAACGACCCCCAGGACCGACCACACGCAAAAGAGGAGGAGGAGGCGGAGGAGGTGCGTGGTACTTTCCAAACTTCTGACACTTGTCGATGCCAAGCCTAGTTTTTGCCCTCCCAAACATGCTGCGCTGCGCTTCTTGGCCAGCGATGGGCAAGAGAGCCGAGAGAGCCAGGGCACGAGTGGTGCCTTGGAGGTGCCAGAGCAGCAGGCAAGAAGCGAGCCGAAAGGGCCCAGAGGAGCCCTGACAAGGGGCTGTGCTCCATGGAGCACAAGGGGACAAGAAGCAAGCGCCGGGGGCCAGCCTTGGGGCCCACCCTGGCGGTCTGAAAAGCTTCCTGCCCCGGGCTGCGGGGCACGAGGGCTCAGCACTCCTGTGCTGCTGAGCATGTGCAAAGCTGCTGGCCTGATTCTTTGCATGGAATGTAGTTGAAATCTTGGGCGGCCATGCTGTATCATGTGCCCAAAGGGGATGTCCTTGCCTGCTTGGTGGTCTGAGTGCTTCAGCATTCTGGAAAGGCTTGTGTGTGGCTCTGTCTACATCTTCCTTGAGAGTATTTTTACTGGTAGGGTGTATTTGGGCTGACCAGAAGATTTAGAACGCGGTCTGCGCTTCCTGAGCACAGCGTGCACGGGAGCACGAGCTCCCGAGCAGGCGCCTAGGCAAAATGGCCCAGAGCAGCCCTGTCAAGGGGCCGTGCTCAGGGCTGCAGAGGAAGGCAAAAAACCCCCGGGGAGAGTTGCTAGCCCACCTTGGGGGAAAAAAAGCCTTCCTCCCCCCAGCTGCAGGGCACGAGAGGCCGTCTCGGTGGTGCATGAGCAGCAGGCAGTAGCCTAGCCGAAAGGGAGCGGAGGAGCCCTGACAAGCGGTGGTGCTCAGTGCTGCAGAGGAAGGCAAAAAACCCCCGGGGAGCCGTGCCAATCTTCCCCGGGGGAAAATTCCTTCCTGACCCCAGAGCTGGCGATCGGCTATTCCCTGAGCACGTGAGCAAGACCTGCCTCCTCGTCCCACAGGCCTGTCATGCCTCCCAGGAGATGCCCAAGCCCTATTCTCCCTCAACCTGGAGCCATCTCAGGGGCTTCTGAGAGTGGCCACATGCCCCCGGCCTGATGGACCTTGGGGGCAAGAATCCTTCCCGCGCCTGGCAGGACACCAGTGGGTGCTCCAAAGCGCTGGGACCCCTTGCAACATCTCTGCGTGCCATTGCTTACGGCTGCTGCTGCCCCTGGCTCTGCAGGGGATGAGGACAGAGAGCTCGGCAGTGCTCCTCCAGTGCTCCTGCACAAGGCGTGCCCTTGGTCTTGCCACGGGGCTTGGTGCTCCTTCTCATCTCGTGAGGAGCTGGCGTGCGGTGTTCCCTGAGGGCTGCAGCAGGATTTCCATGCATCAGCTGGGCTTGGAACGTGGCCCTGCCAGCATGTTGCCTTGCAGGGAAGAACCTCCAGCAGCCTTGTCAGGCCTCCAGACCTCCTCCCTCCAAGTCACCCCACCGGCTCCTCAAAGACTTCTTCTCGGATGTCTTCGGGCTGCCTGCCAGGCAGACTGGCCACGGGACATGGGAGGATGCCCCTTTTATCCTGCCGCGGGGCATTGTGACTGCTGCGTTGCCGGGTGGTGGCACTGTGACACGGGGGTGACAGGGTCCCCCGTGTGCAGCCCTGCCCACCACCCCTGCGCCCAGCATCCTTCCTGGAATCATGGAATCCTTGAGCTTGGAAAAGACCTTGAAGATCATCGAGTCCATCCATTAAGCTAACACCGCCAAGTCCACCGCTAAACCGTGTCCCTAAGCACCACAAGCACAGGTCTTGGAAAGACCTGGAAAGACCTTGGACAAGTCTTGGAAAGACTCCAGGGGTGGTGCCTCAACCACTTCCCTGGGCAGCCGCTTCCAATGCTTGGCAAGCCTTTTGGTGAAGAAATGTTTCCTAACAAGCAATCTAAAGCTCCTCTGGCGCAACTTGAAGCCGTTTCCTCTTGTCCTATCGCCCGTTTCTTGGGAGAAGAGAGCGACACCCACCTCGCTACAAGCTCCTTTCAGGGAGTTGTAGCGAGCGGGGAGGTCTCCCCTGAGCCTCCTTTCCTCCAGGCTAAACAACTCCAGTTCCCTCCGGTGTCCTCGTAAGGCTTGTGCTCTGGACCCTTCAGCAGCTTCGTTGCTCTTCTAAAGGGAGGTCTGCTCTTCAGAGGAAGGCCGCTGGGGTGCTGGCCCTGAGGCAGTCCCCATGCCCAGGAGGCGCAGGGGGCTGTCCCTGCCCTTGGTGGCCATGCAGTGGGCAGAGCTGAAAGTACCTGGGAATGGCGGTGGCATGAAGTGACTGAGGAGGTGATTGAGATGCAAAGGAACATCTTTTTCCTTCTTTTCCATGAATAAAGGCAAAGATGGAAAACAATCCTCTAGCACATGCTTGGTAATGAATGGGTGTGCCAAAGTGGTGCAAGGAGTGCAGCAAGCTGCCAGAGTCTGTCTGTTCAGTGAAAGAATCTCAACCTTTTGATGCCAGCTGCGTGTGAAGAGACAGGCCCTGGCACCTGTCCGCACGGGGATGTGATGGATCAGCAGGCAGAGCCAGGCTAGAGACGGATCCCCTTGCCAGGAGTGCCCCCTGTCCAGAGGGCTGTTAGGAAAAAGACAGTCTGTCAGGGGCAAGGACTTCATCTGCAATGGATCAGCTCAAACCTGTGTTTTGAGTCAGGCTTGAAAACAAACCGGTAGCCAGTGCGTTTTAAGAGCATGCTTTCCTCTTTGCAGAGGGCCTGCAAGGCAAAGGGATGCTGAAATAGCCCATGCGGAAAGAATGAGCTCTTGCTGTCCTAATTGCATGCCCACATAGTGCTGTATGTAGCCACAAGCCAGGCTGGAAGTATCAACTGCCTTGCTAGTGGCACTGGCTGCCGCATCAAAACAGACCGGTCATGTCTTATAGCCACTGTAGATGGAGAGTTTTTTGGAAGTGCAGGTGTAACTTGGCTGTCTTCTTGCTTTAACAATCCTTCTCCTGCTCTTTTCTCTGCCCTTTTCCTTTCTTAGGAGGGGCAGATCTTGGGTTTCTACCTCATCCCAAGTGCCTTGCAGTCTCACCATACAGAAGAGATGGAAAACCTCTCCCTCTGATTCCTCCTCCCACCTCCCCACACCCATCACACAGCTCTGTCTTTCAAGCCGTCTGGATCGCCAGGCACTGTCTGAATGCTGATTTAGCCTTTCCTAATGACACAGGAAGAGCAGCTTTTTTCTCCACTTCTACCTGCAAGTAGGCAGGGGTTGCCATCCTCTTTGAGGAAGGAAAGACTTTTGAAAAGAGTTACAACAGCAAGTTGCAAGCAAATGGTGTCGACTCAGGTCATAAATATGCCGTAAGCCTGCTTGCACGGGGGTTCGCGGGTACAGATACTCGAAAGGGAAGGGGAACAGAGGAGAGCATGGCCAAAGGCAATCGGTTCTGTAAATGGTGCAAAGAAATCTGTAAGTAGGCTTAAGATGGCATTTCAGGAATCAAGAGTTCTAACAGGGGGTCCTTCTCGTGCTCCCAGCCCAGAGGCACCTTTATTGCTGGCAAGAGAAAGAGGGTTTAGCTAGCGCGTACTTCTGCTGCCTTATTTTTCCCGCTACCCGCGCACAAACTAGAAGAAAAAGGCAAGGAAATGCCTTTCGGTAACACCGGCATGGCTAAATAAGCCTGCCATTTCCTTTCCCCTTCCCCTTCCCCTTCCCTTCTCTTCCCCTTCCCCTTCCCCTTCCCTCCCAAAGAGTCAAATAATGATGAGACTCTTCTTTCCCTGAAATGCCAGGGCTTTTCAGCTCCAAAACCACTTTCAAGGACACAGAGCACAAAGGTTACACGTGGTAACAGGATTTTATTGTCTTTTTCTCCATCTCTTTCAGAGCAGATGCTCACAAGCATGCCCAGGCTGCGCACGTGCAGCCAGGAGCAGCCCGATGCAATCCTCGCTTGAGCTGGCAAAAACATCACTTGAAGCCGGGCAAAGGCAAGCGAGAGGCACAGCAAGTCGCAAATCCCCTACGCCGTGTGGAGAGCCGGCTGCATGATGCGTATGGTTAATCAAATCTTAAGCTTGGCCAGAAAGAGGAAAGCAGGTAAGTGACGGATGCACAAAGAAGGCGCTCTCGGGAACAAAGGGAAAAGTTGTCAGAAAGTGATTTTTCTCTCTTTTTTGGGGGAATGCATTTTTGTCACGTGACTTTTGATCTTGGCATCCAAAAAAACCTGCAAAGCATTCCCAAAGCTAGTTGATGATTCTTTTTGGCCTTGTGTTTCTAATTTCTGTTTTTGTTTCAGCCCGTGAGAAGGAAGGACTATCGGCAATGTCACGTCTCACTTGGGATGAAAACCTCAAAGACCAGGGCTGAGCAGTCCCTGTTTCCGGAAGAGCAAAAACGTGAAGAACGACCCCCAGGACCGACCACACGCAAAAGAGGAGGAGGAGGCGGAGGAGGTGCGTGGTACTTTCCAAACTTCTGACACTTGTCGATGCCAAGCCTAGTTTTTGCCCTCCCAAACATGCTGCGCTGCGCTTCTTGGCCAGCGATGGGCAAGAGAGCCAGAGAGAGCCAGGGCACGAGTGGTGCCTTGGAGGTGCCAGAGCAGCAGGCAAGAAGCGAGCCGAAAGGGCCCAGAGGAGCCCTGACAAGGGGCTGTGCTCCATGGAGCACAAGGGGACAAGAAGCAAGCGCCGGGGGCCACCCTTGGGGCCCACCCTGGCGGTCTGAAAAGCTTCCTGCCCCGGGCTGCGGGGCACGAGGGCTCAGCACTCCTGTGCTGCTGAGCATGTGCAAAGCTGCTGGCCTGATTCTTTGCATGGAATGTAGTTGAAATCTTGGGCGGCCATGCTGTATCATGTGCCCAAAGGGCATGTCCTTGCCTGCTTGGTGGTCTGAGTGCTTCAGCATTCTGGAAAGGCCTGTGTGTGGCTCTGTCTACATCTTCCTTGAGAGTATTTTTACTGGTAGGGTGTATTTGGGCTGACCAGAAGATTTAGAACGCGGTCTGCGCTTCCTGAGCACAGCGTGCACGGGAGCACGAGCTCCCGAGCAGGCGCCTAGGCAAAATGGCCCAGAGCAGCCCTGTCAAGGGGCCGTGCTCAGGGCTGCAGAGGAAGGCAAAAAACCCCCGGGGAGAGTTGCTAGCCCACCTTGGGGGAAAAAAAGCCTTCCTCCCCCCAGCTGCAGGGCACGAGAGGCCGTCTCGGTGGTGCATGAGCAGCAGGCAGTAGCCTAGCCGAAAGGGAGCGGAGGAGCCCTGACAAGCGGTGGTGCTCAGTGCTGCAGAGGAAGGCAAAAAACCCCCGGGGAGCCGTGCCAATCTTCCCCGGGGGAAAATTCCTTCCTGACCCCAGAGCTGGCGATCGGCTATTCCCTGAGCACGTGAGCAAGACCTGCCTCCTCGTCCCACAGGCCTGTCATGCCTCCCAGGAGATGCCCAAGCCCTATTCTCCCTCAACCTGGAGCCATCTCAGGGGCTTCTGAGAGTGGCCACATGCCCCCGGCCTGATGGACCTTGGGGGCAAGAATCCTTCCCGCGCCTGGCAGGACACCAGTGGGTGCTCCAAAGCGCTGGGACCCCTTGCAACATCTCTGCGTGCCATTGCTTACGAATGCTGCTGCTGCCCCTGGCTCTGCAGGGGATGAGGACAGAGAGCTCGGCAGTGCTCCTCCAGTGCTCCTGCACAAGGCGTGCCCTTGGTCTTGCCACGGGGCTTGGTGCTCCTTCTCATCTCGTGAGGAGCTGGCGTGCGGTGTTCCCTGAGGGCTGCAGCAGGATTTCCATGCATCAGCTGGGCTTGGAACGTGGCCCTGCCAGCATGTTGCCTTGCAGGGAAGAACCTCCAGCAGCCTTGTCAGGCCTCCAGACCTCCTCCCTCCAAGTCACCCCACCGGCTCCTCAAAGACTTCTTCTCGGATGTCTTCGGGCTGCCTGCCAGGCAGACTGGCCACGGGACATGGGAGGATGCCCCTTTTATCCTGCCGCGGGGCATTGTGACTGCTGCGTTGCCGGGTGGTGGCACTGTGACACGGGGGTGACGGGGTCCCCCGTGTGCAGCCCTGCCCACCACCCCTGCGCCCAGCATCCTTCCTGGAATCATGGAATCCTTGAGCTTGGAAAAGACCTTGAAGATCATCGAGTCCATCCATTAAGCTAACACCGCCAAGTCCACCGCTAAACCGTGTCCCTAAGCACCACAAGCACAGGTCTTGGAAAGACCTGGAAAGACCTTGGACAAGTCTTGGAAAGACTCCAGGGGTGGTGCCTCAACCACTTCCCTGGGCAGCCGCTTCCAATGCTTGGCAAGCCTTTTGGTGAAGAAATGTTTCCTAACAAGCAATCTAAAGCTCCTCTGGCGCAACTTGAAGCCGTTTCCTCTTGTCCTATCGCCCGTTTCTTGGGAGAAGAGAGCGACACCCACCTCGCTACAAGCTCCTTTCAGGGAGTTGTAGAGAGCGGGGAGGTCTCCCCTGAGCCTCCTTTCCTCCAGGCTAAACAACTCCAGTTCCCTCCGGTGTCCTCGTAAGGCTTGTGCTCTGGACCCTTCAGCAGCTTCGTTGCTCTTCTAAAGGGAGGCCTGCTCTTCAGAGGAAGGCCGCTGGGGTGCTGGCCCTGAGGCAGTCCCCATGCCCAGGAGGCGCAGGGGGCTGTCCCTGCCCTTGGTGGCCATGCAGTGGGCAGAGCTGAAACCGCCTGGGAATGGCGGTGGCATGAAGTGACTGAGGAGGTGACTGAGATGCAAAGGAACATCTTTTTCCTTCTTTTCCATGAATAAAGGCAAAGATGGAAAACAATCCTCTAGCACATGCTTGGTAATGAATGGGTGTGCCAAAGTGGTGCAAGGAGTGCAGCAAGCTGCCAGAGTCTGTCTGTTCAGTGAAAGAATCTCAACCTTTTGATGCCAGCTGCGTGTGAAGAGACAGGCCCTGGCACGTATCCGCACGGGGATGTGATGGATCAGCAGGCAGAGCCAGGCTAGAGACGGATCCCCTTGCCAGGAGTGCCCCCTGTCCAGAGGGCTTTTAGGAAAAAGACAGTCTGTCAGGGGCAAGGACTTCATCTGCAATGGATCAGCTCAAACCTGTGTTTTGAGTCAGGCTTGAAAACAAACCGGTAGCCAGTGCGTTTTAAGAGCATGCTTTCCTCTTTGCAGAGGGCCTGCAAGGCAAAGGGATGCTGAAATAGCCCATGCGGAAAGAATGAGCTCTTGCTGTCCTAATTGCATGCCCACATAGTGCTGTATGTAGCCACAAGCCAGGCTGGAAGTATCAACTGCCTTGCTAGTGGCACTGGCTGCCGCATCAAAACAGACCGGTCATGTCTTTTAGCCACTGTAGATGGAGAGTTTTTTGGAAGTGCAGGTGTAACTTGGCTGTCTTCTTGCTTTAACAATCCTTCTCCTGCTCTTTTCTCTGCCCTTTTCCTTTCTTAGGAGGGGCAGATCTTGGGTTTCTACCTCATCCCAAGTGCCTTGCAGTCTCACCATACAGAAGAGATGGAAAACCTCTCCCTCTGATTCCTCCTCCCACCTCCCCACACCCATCACACAGCTCTGTCTTTCAAGCCGTCTGGATCGCCAGGCACTGTCTGAATGCTGATTTAGCCTTTCCTAATGACACAGGAAGAGCAGCTTTTTTCTCCACTTCTGCCTGCAAGTAGGCAGGGGTTGCCATCCTCTTTGAGGAAGGAAAGACTTTTGAAAAGAGTTACAACAGCAAGTTGCAAGCAAATGGTGTCGACTCAGGTCATAAATATGCCGTAAGCCTGCTTGCACGGGGGTTCGCGGGTACAGATACTCGAAAGGGAAGGGGAACAGAGGAGAGCATGGCCAAAGGCAATCGGTTCTGTAAATGGTGCAAAGAAATCTGTAAGTAGGCTTAAGATGGCATTTCAGGAATCAAGAGTTGTAACAGGGGGTCCTTCTCGTGCTCCCAGCCCAGAGGCACCTTTATTGCTGGCAAGAGAAAGAGGGTTTAGCTAGCGCGTACTTCTGCTGCCTTATTTTTCCCGCTACCCGCGCACAAACTAGAAGAAAAAGGCAAGGAAATGCCTTTCGGTAACACCGGCATGGCTAAATAAGCCTGCCATTTCCTTTCCCCTTCCCCTTCCCCTTCCCTTCTCTTCCCCTTCCCCTTCCCCTTCCCTCCCAAAGAGTCAAATAATGATGAGACTCTTCTTTCCCTGAAATGCCAGGGCTTTTCAGCTCCAAAACCACTTTCAAGGACACAGAGCACAAAGGTTACACGTGGTAACAGGATTTTATTGTCTTTTTCTCCATCTCTTTCAGAGCAGATGCTCACAAGCATGCCCAGGCTGCGCACGTGCAGCCAGGAGCAGCCCGATGCAATCCTCGCTTGAGCTGGCAAAAACATCACTTGAAGCCGGGCAAAGGCAAGCGAGAGGCACAGCAAGTCGCAAATCCCCTACGCCGTGTGGAGAGCCGGCTGCATGATGCGTATGGTTAATCAAATCTTAAGCTTGGCCAGAAAGAGGAAAGCAGGTAAGTGACGGATGCACAAAGAAGGCGCTCTCGGGAACAAAGGGAAAAGTTGTCAGAAAGTGATTTTTCTCTCTTTTTTGGGGGAATGATTTTTGTCACGTGACTTTTGATCTTGGCATCCAAAAAAACCTGCAAAGCATTCCCAAAGCTAGTTGATGATTCTTTTTGGCCTTGTGTTTCTAATTTCTGTTTTTGTTTCAGCCCGTGAGAAGGAAGGACTATCGGCAATGTCACGTCTCACTTGGGATGAAAACCTCAAAGACCAGGGCTGAGCAGTCCCTGTTTCCGGAAGAGCAAAAACGTGAAGAACGACCCCCAGGACCGACCACACGCAAAAGAGGAGGAGGAGGCGGAGGAGGTGCGTGGTACTTTCCAAACTTCTGACACTTGTCGATGCCAAGCCTAGTTTTTGCCCTCCCAAACATGCTGCGCTGCGCTTCTTGGCCAGCGATGGGCAAGAGAGCCAGAGAGAGCCAGGGCACGAGTGGTGCCTTGGAGGTGCCAGAGCAGCAGGCAAGAAGCGAGCCGAAAGGGCCCAGAGGAGCCCTGACAAGGGGCTGTGCTCCATGGAGCACAAGGGGACAAGAAGCAAGCGCCGGGGGCCAGCCTTGGGGCCCACCCTGGCGGTCTGAAAAGCTTCCTGCCCCGGGCTGCGGGGCACGAGGGCTCAGCACTCCTGTGCTGCTGAGCATGTGCAAAGCTGCTGGCCTGATTCTTTGCATGGAATGTAGTTGAAATCTTGGGCGGCCATGCTGTATCATGTGCCCAAAGGGGATGTCCTTGCCTGCTTGGTGGTCTGAGTGCTTCAGCATTCTGGAAAGGCCTGTGTGTGGCTCTGTCTACATCTTCCTTGAGAGTATTTTTACTGGTAGGGTGTATTTGGGCTGACCAGAAGATTTAGAACGCGGTCTGCGCTTCCTGAGCACAGCGTGCACGGGAGCACGAGCTCCCGAGCAGGCGCCTAGGCAAAATGGCCCAGAGCAGCCCTGTCAAGGGGCCGTGCTCAGGGCTGCAGAGGAAGGCAAAAAACCCCCGGGGAGAGTTGCTAGCCCACCTTGGGGGAAAAAAAGCCTTCCTCCCCCCAGCTGCAGGGCACGAGAGGCCGTCTCGGTGGTGCATGAGCAGCAGGCAGTAGCCTAGCCGAAAGGGAGCGGAGGAGCCCTGACAAGCGGTGGTGCTCAGTGCTGCAGAGGAAGGCAAAAAACCCCCGGGGAGCCGTGCCAATCTTCCCCGGGGGAAAATTCCTTCCTGACCCCAGAGCTGGCGATCGGCTATTCCCTGAGCACGTGAGCAAGACCTGCCTCCTCGTCCCACAGGCCTGTCATGCCTCCCAGGAGATGCCCAAGCCCTATTCTCCCTCAACCTGGAGCCATCTCAGGGGCTTCTGAGAGTGGCCACATGCCCCCGGCCTGATGGACCTTGGGGGCAAGAATCCTTCCCGCGCCTGGCAGGACACCAGTGGGTGCTCCAAAGCGCTGGGACCCCTTGCAACATCTCTGCGTGCCATTGCTTACGAATGCTGCTGCTGCCCCTGGCTCTGCAGGGGATGAGGACAGAGAGCTCGGCAGTGCTCCTCCAGTGCTCCTGCACAAGGCGTGCCCTTGGTCTTGCCACGGGGCTTGGTGCTCCTTCTCATCTCGTGAGGAGCTGGCGTGCGGTGTTCCCTGAGGGCTGCAGCAGGATTTCCATGCATCAGCTGGGCTTGGAACGTGGCCCTGCCAGCATGTTGCCTTGCAGGGAAGAACCTCCAGCAGCCTTGTCAGGCCTCCAGACCTCCTCCCTCCAAGTCACCCCACCGGCTCCTCAAAGACTTCTTCTCGGATGTCTTCGGGCTGCCTGCCAGGCAGACTGGCCACGGGACATGGGAGGATGCCCCTTTTATCCTGCCGCGGGGCATTGTGACTGCTGCGTTGCCGGGTGGTGGCACTGTGACACGGGGGTGACGGGGTCCCCCGTGTGCAGCCCTGCCCACCACCCCTGCGCCCAGCATCCTTCCTGGAATCATGGAATCCTTGAGCTTGGAAAAGACCTTGAAGATCATCGAGTCCATCCATTAAGCTAACACCGCCAAGTCCACCGCTAAACCGTGTCCCTAAGCACCACAAGCACAGGTCTTGGAAAGACCTCCAGGGGTGGTGCCTCAACCACTTCCCTGGGCAGCCGCTTCCAATGCTTGGCAAGCCTTTTGGTGAAGAAATGTTTCCTAACAAGCAATCTAAAGCTCCTCTGGCGCAACTTGAAGCCGTTTCCTCTTGTCCTGTCGCCCGTTTCTTGGGAGAAGAGAGCGACACCCACCTCGCTACAAGCTCCTTTCAGGGAGTTGTAGAGAGCGGGGAGGTCTCCCCTGAGCCTCCTTTCCTCCAGGCTAAACAACTCCAGTTCCCTCCGGTGTCCTCGTAAGGCTTGTGCTCTGGACCCTTCAGCAGCTTCGTTGCTCTTCTAAAGGGAGGCCTGCTCTTCAGAGGAAGGCCGCTGGGGTGCTGGCCCTGAGGCAGTCCCCATGCCCAGGAGGCGCAGGGGGCTGTCCCTGCCCTTGGTGGCCATGCACTGGGCAGAGCTGAAACCGCCTGGGAATGGCGGTGGCATGAAGTGACTGAGGAGGTGACTGAGATGCAAAGGAACATCTTTTTCCTTCTTTTCCATGAATAAAGGCAAAGATGGAAAACAATCCTCTAGCACATGCTTGGTAATGAATGGGTGTGCCAAAGTGGTGCAAGGAGTGCAGCAAGCTGCCAGAGTCTGTCTGTTCAGTGAAAGAATCTCAACCTTTTGATGCCAGCTGCATGTGAAGAGACAGGCCCTGGCACGTGTCCACACGGGGATGTGATGGATCAGCAGGCAGAGCCAGGCTAGAGACGGATCCCCTTGCCAGGAGTGCCCCCTGTCCAGAGGGCTGTTAGGAAAAAGACAGTCTGTCAGGGGCAAGGACTTCATCTGCAATGGATCAGCTCAAACCGGTGTTTTGAGTCAGGCTTGAAAACAAACCGGTAGCCAGTGCGTTTTAAGAGCATGCTTTCCTCTTTGCAGAGGGCCTGCAAGGCAAAGGGATGCTGAAATAGCCCATCCGGAAAGAATGAGCTCTTGCTGTCCTAATTGCATGCCCACATAGTGCTGTATGTAGCCACAAGCCAGGCTGGAAGTATCAACTGCCTTGCTAGTGGCACTGGCTGCCGCATCAAAACAGACCGGTCATGTCTTTTAGCCACTGTAGATGGAGAGTTTTTTGGAAGTGCAGGTGTACTTGGCTGTCTTCTTGCTTTAACAATCCTTCTCCTGCTCTTTTCTTTGCCCCTTTCCTTTCTTAGGAGGGGCAGATCTTGGGTTTCTACCTCATCCCAAGTGCCTTGCAGTCTCACCATACAGAAGAGATGGAAAACCTCTCCCTCTGATTCCTCCTCCCACCTCCCCACACCCATCACACAGCTCTGTCTTTCAAGCCGTCTGGATCGCCAGGCACTGTCTGAATGCTGATTTAGCCTTTCCTAATGACACAGGAAGAGCAGCTTTTTTCTCCACTTCTACCTGCAAGTAGGCAGGGGTTGCCATCCTCTTTGAGGAAGGAAAGACTTTTGAAAAGAGTTACAACAGCAAGTTGCAAGCAAATGGTGTCGACTCAGGTCATAAATATGCCGTAAGCCTGCTTGCACGGGGGTTCGCGGGTACAGATACTCGAAAGGGAAGGGGAACAGAGGAGAGCATGGCCAAAGGCAATCGGTTCTGTAAATGGTGCAAAGAAATCTGTAAGTAGGCTTAAGATGGCATTTCAGGAATCAAGAGTTCTAACAGGGGGTCCTTCTCGTGCTCCCAGCCCAGAGGCACCTTTATTGCTGGCAAGAGAAAGAGGGTTTAGCTAGCGCGTACTTCTGCTGCCTTATTTTTCCCGCTACCCGCGCACAAACTAGAAGAAAAAGGCAAGGAAATGCCTTTCGGTAACACCGGCATGGCTAAATAAGCCTGCCATTTCCTTTCCCCTTTCCCTTCCCCTTCCCTTCTCTTCCCCTTCCCCTTCCCCTTCCCTCCCAATGAGTCAAATAATGATGAGACTCTTCTTTCCCTGAAATGCCAGGGCTTTTCAGCTCCAAAACCACTTTCAAGGACACAGAGCACAAAGGTTACACGTGGTAACAGGATTTTATTGTCTTTTTCTCCATCTCTTTCAGAGCAGATGCTCACAAGCATGCCCAGGCTGCGCACGTGCAGCCAGGAGCAGCCCGATGCAATCCTGGCTTGAGCTGGCAAAAACATCACTTGAAGCCGGGCAAAGGCAAGCGAGAGGCACAGCAAGTCGCAAATCCCCTACGCCGTGTGGAGAGCCGGCTGCATGATGCGTATGGTTAATCAAATCTTAAGCTTGGCCAGAAAGAGGAAAGCAGGTAAGTGACGGATGCACAAAGAAGGCGCTCTCGGGAACAAAGGGAAAAGTTGTCAGAAAGTGATTTTTCTCTCTTTTTTGGGGGAATGATTTTTGTCACGTGACTTTTGATCTTGGCATCCAAAAAAACCTGCAAAGCATTCCCAAAGCTAGTTGATGATTCTTTTTGGCCTTGTGTTTCTAATTTCTCTTTTTGTTTCAGCCCGTGAGAAGGAAGGACTATCGGCAATGTCACGTCTCACTTGGGATGAAAACCTCAAAGACCAGGGCTGAGCAGTCCCTGTTTCCGGAAGAGCAAAAACGTGAAGAACGACCCCCAGGACCGACCACACGCAAAAGAGGAGGAGGAGGCGGAGGAGGTGCGTGGTACTTTCCAAACTTCTGACACTTGTCGATGCCAAGCCTAGTTTTTGCCCTCCCAAACATGCTGCGCTGCGCTTCTTGGCCAGCGATGGGCAAGAGAGCCAGAGAGCCAGGGCACGAGTGGTGCCTTGGAGGTGCCAGAGCAGCAGGCAAGAAGCGAGCCGAAAGGGCCCAGAGGAGCCCTGACAAGGGGCTGTGCTCCATGGAGCACAAGGGGACAAGAAGCAAGCGCCGGGGGCCACCCTTGGGGCCCACCCTGGCGGTCTGAAAAGCTTCCTGCCCCGGGCTGCGGGGCACGAGGGCTCAGCACTCCTGTGCTGCTGAGCATGTGCAAAGCTGCTGGCCTGATTCTTTGCATGGAATGTAGTTGAAATCTTGGGCGGCCATGCTGTATCATGTGCCCAAAGGGGATGTCCTTGCCTGCTTGGTGGTCTGAGTGCTTCAGCATTCTGGAAAGGCTTGTGTGTGGCTCTGTCTACATCTTCCTTGAGAGTATTTTTACTGGTGGGGTGTATTTGGGCTGACCAGAAGATTTAGAACGCGGTCTGCGCTTCCTGAGCACAGCGTGCACGGGAGCACGAGCTCCCGAGCAGGCGCCTAGGCAAAATGGCCCAGAGCAGCCCTGTCAAGGGGCCGTGCTCAGGGCTGCAGAGGAAGGCAAAAAACCCCCGGGGAGAGTTGCTAGCCCACCTTGGGGGAAAAAAAGCCTTCCTCCCCCCAGCTGCAGGGCACGAGAGGCCGTCTCGGTGGTGCATGAGCAGCAGGCAGTAGCCTAGCCGAAAGGGAGCGGAGGAGCCCTGACAAGCGGTGGTGCTCAGTGCTGCAGAGGAAGGCAAAAAACGCCCGGGGAGCCGTGCCAATCTTCCCCGGGGGAAAATTCCTTCCTGACCCCAGAGCTGGCGATCGGCTATTCCCTGAGCACGTGAGCAAGACCTGCCTCCTCGTCCCACAGGCCTGTCATGCCTCCCAGGAGATGCCCAAGCCCTATTCTCCCTCAACCTGGAGCCATCTCAGGGGCTTCTGAGAGTGGCCACATGCCCCCGGCCTGATGGACCTTGGGGGCAAGAATCCTTCCCGCGCCTGGCAGGACACCAGTGGGTGCTCCAAAGCGCTGGGACCCCTTGCAACATCTCTGCGTGCCATTGCTTACGGCTGCTGCTGCCCCTGGCTCTGCAGGGGATGAGGACAGAGAGCTCGGCAGTGCTCCTCCAGTGCTCCTGCACAAGGCGTGCCCTTGGTCTTGCCACGGGGCTTGGTGCTCCTTCTCATCTCGTGAGGAGCTGGCGTGCGGTGTTCCCTGAGGGCTGCAGCAGGATTTCCATGCATCAGCTGGGCTTGGAACGTGGCCCTGCCAGCATGTTGCCTTGCAGGGAAGAACCTCCAGCAGCCTTGTCAGGCCTCCAGACCTCCTCCCTCCAAGTCACCCCACCGGCTCCTCAAAGACTTCTTCTCGGATGTCTTCGGGCTGCCTGCCAGGCAGACTGGCCACGGGACATGGGAGGATGCCCCTTTTATCCTGCCGCGGGGCATTGTGACTGCTGCGTTGCCGGGTGGTGGCACTGTGACACGGGGGTGACGGGGTCCCCCGTGTGCAGCCCTGCCCACCACCCCTGCGCCCAGCATCCTTCCTGGAATCATGGAATCCTTGAGCTTGGAAAAGACCTTGAAGATCATCGAGTCCATCCATTAAGCTAACACCGCCAAGTCCACCGCTAAACCGTGTCCCTAAGCACCACAAGCACAGGTCTTGGAAAGACCTCCAGGGGTGGTGCCTCAACCACTTCCCTGGGCAGCCGCTTCCAATGCTTGGCAAGCCTTTTGGTGAAGAAATGTTTCCTAACAAGCAATCTAAAGCTCCTCTGGCGCAACTTGAAGCCGTTTCCTCTTGTCCTATCGCCCGTTTCTTGGGAGAAGAGAGCGACACCCACCTCGCTACAAGCTCCTTTCAGGGAGTTGTAGAGAGTGGGGAGGTCTCCCCTGAGCCTCCTTTCCTCCAGGCTAAACAACTCCAGTTCCCTCCGGTGTCCTCGTGAGGCTTGTGCTCTGGACCCTTCAGCAGCTTCGTTGCTCTTCTAAAGGGAGGCCTGCTCTTCAGAGGAAGGCCGCTGGGGTGCTGGCCCTGAGGCAGTCCCCATGCCCAGGAGGCGCAGGGGGCTGTCCCTGCCCTTGGTGGCCATGCACTGGGCAGAGCTGAAACCGCCTGGGAATGGCGGTGGCATGAAGTGACTGAGGAGGTGACTGAGATGCAAAGGAACATCTTTTTCCTTCTTTTCCATGAATAAAGGCAAAGATGGAAAACAATCCTCTAGCACATGCTTGGTAACGAATGGGTGTGCCAAAGTGGTGCAAGGAGTGCAGCAAGCTGCCAGAGTCTGTCTGTTCAGTGAAAGAATCTCAACCTTTTGATGCCAGCTGCGTGTGAAGAGACAGGCCCTGGCACGTGTCCACACGGGGATGTGATGGATCAGCAGGCAGAGCCAGGCTAGAGACGGATCCCCTTGCCAGGAGTGCCCCCTGTCCAGAGGGCTGTTAGGAAAAAGACAGTCTGTCAGGGGCAAGGACTTCATCTGCAATGGATCAGCTCAAACCGGTGTTTTGAGTCAGGCTTGAAAACAAACCGGTAGCCAGTGCGTTTTAAGAGCATGCTTTCCTCTTTGCAGAGGGCCTGCAAGGCAAAGGGATGCTGAAATAGCCCATCCGGAAAGAATGAGCTCTTGCTGTCCTAATTGCATGCCCACATAGTGCTGTATGTAGCCACAAGCCAGGCTGGAAGTATCAAATGCCTTGCTAGTGGCACTGGCTGCCGCATCAAAACAGACCGGTCATGTCTTTTAGCCACTGTAGATGGAGAGTTTTTTGGAAGTGCAGGTGTACTTGGCTGTCTTCTTGCTTTAACAATCCTTCTCCTGCTCTTTTCTCTGCCCTTTTCCTTTCTTAGGAGGGGCAGATCTTGGGTTTCTACCTCATCCCAAGTGCCTTGCAGTCTCACCATACAGAAGAGATGGAAAACCTCTCCCTCTGATTCCTCCTCCCACCTCCCCACACCCATCACACAGCTCTGTCTTTCAAGCCGTCTGGATCGCCAGGCACTGTCTGAATGCTGATTTAGCCTTTCCTAATGACACAGGAAGAGCAGCTTTTTTCTCCACTTCTGCCTGCAAGTAGGCAGGGGTTGCCATCCTCTTTGAGGAAGGAAAGACTTTTGAAAAGAGTTACAACAGCAAGTTGCAAGCAAATGGTGTCGACTCAGGTCATAAATATGCCGTAAGCCTGCTTGCACGGGAGTTCGCGGGTACAGATACTCGAAAGGGAAGGGGAACAGAGGAGAGCATGGCCAAAGGCAATCGGTTCTGTAAATGGTGCAAAGAAATCTGTAAGTAGGCTTAAGATGGCATTTCAGGAATCAAGAGTTGTAACAGGGGGTCCTTCTCGTGCTCCCAGCCCAGAGGCACCTTTATTGCTGGCAAGAGAAAGAGGGTTTAGCTAGCGCGTACTTCTGCTGCCTTATTTTTCCCGCTACCCGCGCACAAACTAGAAGAAAAAGGCAAGGAAATGCCTTTCGGTAACACCGGCATGGCTAAATAAGCCTGCCATTTCCTTTCCCCTTCCCCTTCCCCTTCCCTTCTCTTCCCCTTCCCCTTCCCCTTCCCTCCCAAAGAGTCAAATAATGATGAGACTCTTCTTTCCCTGAAATGCCAGGGCTTTTCAGCTCCAAAACCACTTTCAAGGACACAGAGCACAAAGGTTACACGTGGTAACAGGATTTTATTGTCTTTTTCTCCATCTCTTTCAGAGCAGATGCTCACAAGCATGCCCAGGCTGCGCACGTGCAGCCAGGAGCAGCCCGATGCAATCCTGGCTTGAGCTGGCAAAAACATCACTTGAAGCCAGGCAAAGGCAAGCGAGAGGCACAGCAAGTCGCAAATCCCCTACGCCGTGTGGAGAGCCGGCTGCATGATGCGTATGGTTAATCAAATCTTAAGCTTGGCCAGAAAGAGGAAAGCAGGTAAGTGACGGATGCACAAAGAAGGCGCTCTCGGGAACAAAGGGAAAAGTTGTCAGAAAGTGATTTTTCTCTCTTTTTTGGGGGAATGATTTTTGTCACGTGACTTTTGATCTTGGCATCCAAAAAAACCTGCAAAGCATTCCCAAAGCTAGTTGATGATTCTTTTTGGCCTTGTGTTTCTAATTTCTCTTTTTGTTTCAGCCCGTGAGAAGGAAGGACTATCGGCAATGTCACGTCTCACTTGGGATGAAAACCTCAAAGACCAGGGCTGAGCAGTCCCTGTTTCCGGAAGAGCAAAAACGTGAAGAACGACCCCCAGGACCGACCACACGCAAAAGAGGAGGAGGAGGCGGAGGAGGTGCGTGGTACTTTCCAAACTTCTGACACTTGTCGATGCCAAGCCTAGTTTTTGCCCTCCCAAACATGCTGCGCTGCGCTTCTTGGCCAGCGATGGGCAAGAGAGCCAGAGAGAGCCAGGGCACGAGTGGTGCCTTGGAGGTGCCAGAGCAGCAGGCAAGAAGCGAGCCGAAAGGGCCCAGAGGAGCCCTGACAAGGGGCTGTGCTCCATGGAGCACAAGGGGACAAGAAGCAAGCGCCGGGGGCCACCCTTGGGGCCCACCCTGGCGGTCTGAAAAGCTTCCTGCCCCGGGCTGCGGGGCACGAGGGCTCAGCACTCCTGTGCTGCTGAGCATGTGCAAAGCTGCTGGCCTGATTCTTTGCATGGAATGTAGTTGAAATCTTGGGCGGCCATGCTGTATCATGTGCCCAAAGGGGATGTCCTCGCCTGCTTGGTGGTCTGAGTGCTTCAGCATTCTGGAAAGGCCTGTGTGTGGCTCTGTCTACATCTTCCTTGAGAGTATTTTTACTGGTGGGGTGTATTTGGGCTGACCAGAAGATTTAGAACGCGGTCTGCGCTTCCTGAGCACAGCGTGCACGGGAGCACGAGCTCCCGAGCAGGCGCCTAGGCAAAATGGCCCAGAGCAGCCCTGTCAAGGGGCCGTGCTCAGGGCTGCAGAGGAAGGCAAAAAACCCCCGGGGAGAGTTGCTAGCCCACCTTGGGGGAAAAAAAGCCTTCCTCCCCCCAGCTGCAGGGCACGAGAGGCCGTCTCGGTGGTGCATGAGCAGCAGGCAGTAGCCTAGCCGAAAGGGAGCGGAGGAGCCCTGACAAGCGGTGGTGCTCAGTGCTGCAGAGGAAGGCAAAAAACCCCCGGGGAGCCGTGCCAATCTTCCCCGGGGGAAAATTCCTTCCTGACCCCAGAGCTGGCGATCGGCTATTCCCTGAGCACGTGAGCAAGACCTGCCTCCTCGTCCCACAGGCCTGTCATGCCTCCCAGGAGATGCCCAAGCCCTATTCTCCCTCAACCTGGAGCCATCTCAGGGGCTTCTGAGAGTGGCCACATGCCCCCGGCCTGATGGACCTTGGGGGCAAGAATCCTTCCCGCGCCTGGCAGGACACCAGTGGGTGCTCCAAAGCGCTGGGACCCCTTGCAACATCTCTGCGTGCCATTGCTTACGGCTGCTGCTGCCCCTGGCTCTGCAGGGGATGAGGACAGAGAGCTCGGCAGTGCTCCTCCAGTGCTCCTGCACAAGGCGTGCCCTTGGTCTTGCCACGGGGCTTGGTGCTCCTTCTCATCTCGTGAGGAGCTGGCGTGCGGTGTTCCCTGAGGGCTGCAGCAGGATTTCCATGCATCAGCTGGGCTTGGAACGTGGCCCTGCCAGCATGTTGCCTTGCAGGGAAGAACCTCCAGCAGCCTTGTCAGGCCTCCAGACCTCCTCCCTCCAAGTCACCCCACCGGCTCCTCAAAGACTTCTTCTCGGATGTCTTTGGGCTGCCTGCCAGGCAGACTGGCCACGGGACATGGGAGGATGCCCCTTTTATCCTGCCGCGGGGCATTGTGACTGCTGCGTTGCCGGGTGGTGGCACTGTGACACGGGGGTGACGGGGTCCCCCGTGTGCAGCCCTGCCCACCACCCCTGCGCCCAGCATCCTTCCTGGAATCATGGAATCCTTGAGCTTGGAAAAGACCTTGAAGATCATCGAGTCCATCCATTAAGCTAACACCGCCAAGTCCACCGCTAAACCGTGTCCCTAAGCACCACAAGCACAGGTCTTGGAAAGACCTCCAGGGGTGGTGCCTCAACCACTTCCCTGGGCAGCCGCTTCCAATGCTTGGCAAGCCTTTTGGTGAAGAAATGTTTCCTAACAAGCAATCTAAAGCTCCTCTGGCGCAACTTGAAGCCGTTTCCTCTTGTCCTATCGCCCGTTTCTTGGGAGAAGAGAGCGACACCCACCTCGCTACAAGCTCCTTTCAGGGAGTTGTAGAGAGCGGGGAGGTCTCCCCTGAGCCTCCTTTCCTCCAGGCTAAACAACTCCAGTTCCCTCCGGTGTCCTCGTAAGGCTTGTGCTCTGGACCCTTCAGCAGCTTCGTTGCTCTTCTAAAGGGAGGCCTGCTCTTCAGAGGAAGGCCGCTGGGGTGCTGGCCCTGAGGCAGTCCCCATGCCCAGGAGGCGCAGGGGGCTGTCCCTGCCCTTGGTGGCCATGCACTGGGCAGAGCTGAAACCGCCTGGGAATGGCGGTGGCATGAAGTGGCTGAGGAGGTGACTGAGATGCAAAGGAACATCTTTTTCCTTCTTTTCCATGAATAAAGGCAAAGATGGAAAACAATCCTCTAGCACATGCTTGGTAATGAATGGGTGTGCCAAAGTGGTGCAAGGAGTGCAGCAAGCTGCCAGAGTCTGTCTGTTCAGTGAAAGAATCTCAACCTTTTGATGCCAGCTGCGTGTGAAGAGACAGGCCCTGGCACGTGTCCACACGGGGATGTGATGGATCAGCAGGCAGAGCCAGGCTAGAGACGGATCCCCTTGCCAGGAGTGCCCCCTGTCCAGAGGGCTGTTAGGAAAAAGACAGTCTGTCAGGGGCAAGGACTTCATCTGCAATGGATCAGCTCAAACCGGTGTTTTGAGTCAGGCTTGAAAACAAACCGGTAGCCAGTGCGTTTTAAGAGCATGCTTTCCTCTTTGCAGAGGGCCTGCAAGGCAAAGGGATGCTGAAATAGCCCATCCGGAAAGAATGAGCTCTTGCTGTCCTAATTGCATGCCCACATAGTGCTGTATGTAGCCACAAGCCAGGCTGGAAGTATCAACTGCCTTGCTAGTGGCACTGGCTGCCGCATCAAAACAGACCGGTCATGTCTTTTAGCCACTGTAGATGGAGAGTTTTTTGGAAGTGCAGGTGTACTTGGCTGTCTTCTTGCTTTAACAATCCTTCTCCTGCTCTTTTCTTTGCCCCTTTCCTTTCTTAGGAGGGGCAGATCTTGGGTTTCTACCTCATCCCAAGTGCCTTGCAGTCTCACCATACAGAAGAGATGGAAAACCTCTCCCTCTGATTCCTCCTCCCACCTCCCCACACCCATCACACAGCTCTGTCTTTCAAGCCGTCTGGATCGCCAGGCACTGTCTGAATGCTGATTTAGCCTTTCCTAATGACACAGGAAGAGCAGCTTTTTTCTCCACTTCTACCTGCAAGTAGGCAGGGGTTGCCATCCTCTTTGAGGAAGGAAAGACTTTTGAAAAGAGTTACAACAGCAAGTTGCAAGCAAATGGTGTCGACTCAGGTCATAAATATGCCGTAAGCCTGCTTGCACGGGGGTTCGCGGGTACAGATACTCGAAAGGGAAGGGGAACAGAGGAGAGCATGGCCAAAGGCAATCGGTTCTGTAAATGGTGCAAAGAAATCTGTAAGTAGGCTTAAGATGGCATTTCAGGGATCAAGAGTTGTAACAGGGGGTCCTTCTCGTGCTCCCAGCCCAGAGGCACCTTTATTGCTGGCAAGAGAAAGAGGGTTTAGCTAGCGCGTACTTCTGCTGCCTTATTTTTCCCGCTACCCGCGCACAAACTAGAAGAAAAAGGCAAGGAAATGCCTTTCGGTAACACCGGCATGGCTAAATAAGCCTGCCATTTCCTTTCCCCTTCCCCTTCCCCTTCCCTTCTCTTCCCCTTCCCCTTCCCCTTCCCTCCCAATGAGTCAAATAATGATGAGACTCTTCTTTCCCTGAAATGCCAGGGCTTTTCAGCTCCAAAACCACTTTCAAGGACACAGAGCACAAAGGTTACACGTGGTAACAGGATTTTATTGTCTTTTTCTCCATCTCTTTCAGAGCAGATGCTCACAAGCATGCCCAGGCTGCGCACGTGCAGCCAGGAGCAGCCCGATGCAATCCTGGCTTGAGCTGGCAAAAACATCACTTGAAGCCGGGCAAAGGCAAGCGAGAGGCACAGCAAGTCGCAAATCCCCTACGCCGTGTGGAGAGCCGGCTGCATGATGCGTATGGTTAATCAAATCTTAAGCTTGGCCAGAAAGAGGAAAGCAGGTAAGTGACGGATGCACAAAGAAGGCGCTCTCGGGAACAAAGGGAAAAGTTGTCAGAAAGTGATTTTTCTCTCTTTTTTGGGGGAATGATTTTTGTCACGTGACTTTTGATCTTGGCATCCAAAAAAACCTGCAAAGCATTCCCAAAGCTAGTTGATGATTCTTTTTGGCCTTGTGTTTCTAATTTCTCTTTTTGTTTCAGCCCGTGAGAAGGAAGGACTATCGGCAATGTCACGTCTCACTTGGGATGAAAACCTCAAAGACCAGGGCTGAGCAGTCCCTGTTTCCGGAAGAGCAAAAACGTGAAGAACGACCCCCAGGACCGACCACACGCAAAAGAGGAGGAGGAGGTGGAGGAGGTGCGTGGTACTTTCCAAACTTCTGACACTTGTCGATGCCAAGCCTAGTTTTTGCCCTCCCAAACATGCTGCGCTGCGCTTCTTGGCCAGCGATGGGCAAGAGAGCCAGAGAGAGCCAGGGCACGAGTGGTGCCTTGGAGGTGCCAGAGCAGCAGGCAAGAAGCGAGCCGAAAGGGCCCAGAGGAGCCCTGACAAGGGGCTGTGCTCCATGGAGCACAAGGGGACAAGAAGCAAGCGCCGGGGGCCACCCTTGGGGCCCACCCTGGCGGTCTGAAAAGCTTCCTGCCCCGGGCTGCGGGGCACGAGGGCTCAGCACTCCTGTGCTGCTGAGCATGTGCAAAGCTGCTGGCCTGATTCTTTGCATGGAATGTAGTTGAAATCTTGGGCGGCCATGCTGTATCATGTGCCCAAAGGGGATGTCCTTGCCTGCTTGGTGGTCTGAGTGCTTCAGCATTCTGGAAAGGCTTGTGTGTGGCTCTGTCTACATCTTCCTTGAGAGTATTTTTACTGGTGGGGTGTATTTGGGCTGACCAGAAGATTTAGAACGCGGTCTGCGCTTCCTGAGCACAGCGTGCACGGGAGCACGAGCTCCCGAGCAGGCGCCTAGGCAAAATGGCCCAGAGCAGCCCTGTCAAGGGGCCGTGCTCAGGGCTGCAGAGGAAGGCAAAAAACCCCCGGGGAGAGTTGCTAGCCCACCTTGGGGGAAAAAAAGCCTTCCTCCCCCCAGCTGCAGGGCACGAGAGGCCGTCTCGGTGGTGCATGAGCAGCAGGCAGTAGCCTAGCCAAAAGGGAGCGGAGGAGCCCTGACAAGCGGTGGTGCTCAGTGCTGCAGAGGAAGGCAAAAAACCCCCGGGGAGCCGTGCCAATCTTCCCCGGGGGAAAATTCCTTCCTGACCCCAGAGCTGGCGATCGGCTATTCCCTGAGCACGTGAGCAAGACCTGCCTCCTCGTCCCACAGGCCTGTCATGCCTCCCAGGAGATGCCCAAGCCCTATTCTCCCTCAACCTGGAGCCATCTCAGGGGCTTCTGAGAGTGGCCACATGCCCCCGGCCTGATGGACCTTGGGGGCAAGAATCCTTCCCGCGCCTGGCAGGACACCAGTGGGTGCTCCAAAGCGCTGGGACCCCTTGCAACATCTCTGCGTGCCATTGCTTACGGCTGCTGCTGCCCCTGGCTCTGCAGGGGATGAGGACAGAGAGCTCGGCAGTGCTCCTCCAGTGCTCCTGCACAAGGCGTGCCCTTGGTCTTGCCACGGGGCTTGGTGCTCCTTCTCATCTCGTGAGGAGCTGGCGTGCGGTGTTCCCTGAGGGCTGCAGCAGGATTTCCATGCATCAGCTGGGCTTGGAACGTGGCCCTGCCAGCATGTTGCCTTGCAGGGAAGAACCTCCAGCAGCCTTGTCAGGCCTCCAGACCTCCTCCCTCCAAGTCACCCCACCGGCTCCTCAAAGACTTCTTCTCGGATGTCTTCGGGCTGCCTGCCAGGCAGACTGGCCACGGGACATGGGAGGATGCCCCTTTTATCCTGCCGCGGGGCATTGTGACTGCTGCGTTGCCGGGTGGTGGCACTGTGACACGGGGGTGACGGGGTCCCCCGTGTGCAGCCCTGCCCACCACCCCTGCGCCCAGCATCCTTCCTGGAATCATGGAATCCTTGAGCTTGGAAAAGACCTTGAAGATCATCGAGTCCATCCATTAAGCTAACACCGCCAAGTCCACCGCTAAACCGTGTCCCTAAGCACCACAAGCACAGGTCTTGGAAAGACCTCCAGGGGTGGTGCCTCAACCACTTCCCTGGGCAGCCGCTTCCAATGCTTGGCAAGCCTTTTGGTGCAGAAATGTTTCCTAACAAGCAATCTAAAGCTCCTCTGGCGCAACTTGAAGCCGTTTCCTCTTGTCCTATCGCCCGTTTCTTGGGAGAAGAGAGCGACACCCACCTCGCTACAAGCTCCTTTCAGGGAGTTGTAGAGAGTGGGGAGGTCTCCCCTGAGCCTCCTTTCCTCCAGGCTAAACAACTCCAGTTCCCTCCGGTGTCCTCGTGAGGCTTGTGCTCTGGACCCTTCAGCAGCTTCGTTGCTCTTCTAAAGGGAGGCCTGCTCTTCAGAGGAAGGCCGCTGGGGTGCTGGCCCTGAGGCAGTCCCCATGCCCAGGAGGCGCAGGGGGCTGTCCCTGCCCTTGGTGGCCATGCACTGGGCAGAGCTGAAACCGCCTGGGAATGGCGGTGGCATGAAGTGACTGAGGAGGTGACTGAGATGCAAAGGAACATCTTTTTCCTTCTTTTCCATGAATAAAGGCAAAGATGGAAAACAATCCTCTAGCACATGCTTGGTAACGAATGGGTGTGCCAAAGTGGTGCAAGGAGTGCAGCAAGCTGCCAGAGTCTGTCTGTTCAGTGAAAGAATCTCAACCTTTTGATGCCAGCTGCGTGTGAAGAGACAGGCCCTGGCACGTGTCCACACGGGGATGTGATGGATCAGCAGGCAGAGCCAGGCTAGAGACGGATCCCCTTGCCAGGAGTGCCCCCTGTCCAGAGGGCTGTTAGGAAAAAGACAGTCTGTCAGGGGCAAGGACTTCATCTGCAATGGATCAGCTCAAACCGGTGTTTTGAGTCAGGCTTGAAAACAAACCGGTAGCCAGTGCGTTTTAAGAGCATGCTTTCCTCTTTGCAGAGGGCCTGCAAGGCAAAGGGATGCTGAAATAGCCCATCCGGAAAGAATGAGCTCTTGCTGTCCTAATTGCATGCCCACATAGTGCTGTATGTAGCCACAAGCCAGGCTGGAAGTATCAAATGCCTTGCTAGTGGCACTGGCTGCCGCATCAAAACAGACCGGTCATGTCTTTTAGCCACTGTAGATGGAGAGTTTTTTGGAAGTGCAGGTGTACTTGGCTGTCTTCTTGCTTTAACAATCCTTCTCCTGCTCTTTTCTCTGCCCTTTTCCTTTCTTAGGAGGGGCAGATCTTGGGTTTCTACCTCATCCCAAGTGCCTTGCAGTCTCACCATACAGAAGAGATGGAAAACCTCTCCCTCTGATTCCTCCTCCCACCTCCCCACACCCATCACACAGCTCTGTCTTTCAAGCCGTCTGGATCGCCAGGCACTGTCTGAATGCTGATTTAGCCTTTCCTAATGACACAGGAAGAGCAGCTTTTTTCTCCACTTCTGCCTGCAAGTAGGCAGGGGTTGCCATCCTCTTTGAGGAAGGAAAGACTTTTGAAAAGAGTTACAACAGCAAGTTGCAAGCAAATGGTGTCGACTCAGGTCATAAATATGCCGTAAGCCTGCTTGCACGGGAGTTCGCGGGTACAGATACTCGAAAGGGAAGGGGAACAGAGGAGAGCATGGCCAAAGGCAATCGGTTCTGTAAATGGTGCAAAGAAATCTGTAAGTAGGCTTAAGATGGCATTTCAGGAATCAAGAGTTGTAACAGGGGGTCCTTCTCGTGCTCCCAGCCCAGAGGCACCTTTATTGCTGGCAAGAGAAAGAGGGTTTAGCTAGCGCGTACTTCTGCTGCCTTATTTTTCCCGCTACCCGCGCACAAACTAGAAGAAAAAGGCAAGGAAATGCCTTTCGGTAACACCGGCATGGCTAAATAAGCCTGCCATTTCCTTTCCCCTTCCCCTTCCCCTTCCCTTCTCTTCCCCTTCCCCTTCCCCTTCCCTCCCAAAGAGTCAAATAATGATGAGACTCTTCTTTCCCTGAAATGCCAGGGCTTTTCAGCTCCAAAACCACTTTCAAGGACACAGAGCACAAAGGTTACACGTGGTAACAGGATTTTATTGTCTTTTTCTCCATCTCTTTCAGAGCAGATGCTCACAAGCATGCCCAGGCTGCGCACGTGCAGCCAGGAGCAGCCCGATGCAATCCTGGCTTGAGCTGGCAAAAACATCACTTGAAGCCAGGCAAAGGCAAGCGAGAGGCACAGCAAGTCGCAAATCCCCTACGCCGTGTGGAGAGCCGGCTGCATGATGCGTATGGTTAATCAAATCTTAAGCTTGGCCAGAAAGAGGAAAGCAGGTAAGTGACGGATGCACAAAGAAGGCGCTCTCGGGAACAAAGGGAAAAGTTGTCAGAAAGTGATTTTTCTCTCTTTTTTGGGGGAATGATTTTTGTCACGTGACTTTTGATCTTGGCATCCAAAAAAACCTGCAAAGCATTCCCAAAGCTAGTTGATGATTCTTTTTGGCCTTGTGTTTCTAATTTCTCTTTTTGTTTCAGCCCGTGAGAAGGAAGGACTATCGGCAATGTCACGTCTCACTTGGGATGAAAACCTCAAAGACCAGGGCTGAGCAGTCCCTGTTTCCGGAAGAGCAAAAACGTGAAGAACGACCCCCAGGACCGACCACACGCAAAAGAGGAGGAGGAGGCGGAGGAGGTGCGTGGTACTTTCCAAACTTCTGACACTTGTCGATGCCAAGCCTAGTTTTTGCCCTCCCAAACATGCTGCGCTGCGCTTCTTGGCCAGCGATGGGCAAGAGAGCCAGAGAGAGCCAGGGCACGAGTGGTGCCTTGGAGGTGCCAGAGCAGCAGGCAAGAAGCGAGCCGAAAGGGCCCAGAGGAGCCCTGACAAGGGGCTGTGCTCCATGGAGCACAAGGGGACAAGAAGCAAGCGCCGGGGGCCACCCTTGGGGCCCACCCTGGCGGTCTGAAAAGCTTCCTGCCCCGGGCTGCGGGGCACGAGGGCTCAGCACTCCTGTGCTGCTGAGCATGTGCAAAGCTGCTGGCCTGATTCTTTGCATGGAATGTAGTTGAAATCTTGGGCGGCCATGCTGTATCATGTGCCCAAAGGGCATGTCCTTGCCTGCTTGGTGGTCTGAGTGCTTCAGCATTCTGGAAAGGCCTGTGTGTGGCTCTGTCTACATCTTCCTTGAGAGTATTTTTACTGGTGGGGTGTATTTGGGCTGACCAGAAGATTTAGAACGCGGTCTGCGCTTCCTGAGCACAGCGTGCACGGGAGCACGAGCTCCCGAGCAGGCGCCTAGGCAAAATGGCCCAGAGCAGCCCTGTCAAGGGGCCGTGCTCAGGGCTGCAGAGGAAGGCAAAAAACCCCCGGGGAGAGTTGCTAGCCCACCTTGGGGGAAAAAAAGCCTTCCTCCCCCCAGCTGCAGGGCACGAGAGGCCGTCTCGGTGGTGCATGAGCAGCAGGCAGTAGCCTAGCCGAAAGGGAGCGGAGGAGCCCTGACAAGCGGTGGTGCTCAGTGCTGCAGAGGAAGGCAAAAAACCCCCGGGGAGCCGTGCCAATCTTCCCCGGGGGAAAATTCCTTCCTGACCCCAGAGCTGGCGATCGGCTATTCCCTGAGCACGTGAGCAAGACCTGCCTCCTCGTCCCACAGGCCTGTCATGCCTCCCAGGAGATGCCCAAGCCCTATTCTCCCTCAACCTGGAGCCATCTCAGGGGCTTCTGAGAGTGGCCACATGCCCCCGGCCTGATGGACCTTGGGGGCAAGAATCCTTCCCGCGCCTGGCAGGACACCAGTGGGTGCTCCAAAGCGCTGGGACCCCTTGCAACATCTCTGCGTGCCATTGCTTACGGCTGCTGCTGCCCCTGGCTCTGCAGGGGATGAGGACAGAGAGCTCGGCAGTGCTCCTCCAGTGCTCCTGCACAAGGCGTGCCCTTGGTCTTGCCACGGGGCTTGGTGCTCCTTCTCATCTCGTGAGGAGCTGGCGTGCGGTGTTCCCTGAGGGCTGCAGCAGGATTTCCATGCATCAGCTGGGCTTGGAACGTGGCCCTGCCAGCATGTTGCCTTGCAGGGAAGAACCTCCAGCAGCCTTGTCAGGCCTCCAGACCTCCTCCCTCCAAGTCACCCCACCGGCTCCTCAAAGACTTCTTCTCGGATGTCTTTGGGCTGCCTGCCAGGCAGACTGGCCACGGGACATGGGAGGATGCCCCTTTTATCCTGCCGCGGGGCATTGTGACTGCTGCGTTGCCGGGTGGTGGCACTGTGACACGGGGGTGACGGGGTCCCCCGTGTGCAGCCCTGCCCACCACCCCTGCGCCCAGCATCCTTCCTGGAATCATGGAATCCTTGAGCTTGGAAAAGACCTTGAAGATCATCGAGTCCATCCATTAAGCTAACACCGCCAAGTCCACCGCTAAACCGTGTCCCTAAGCACCACAAGCACAGGTCTTGGAAAGACCTCCAGGGGTGGTGCCTCAACCACTTCCCTGGGCAGCCGCTTCCAATGCTTGGCAAGCCTTTTGGTGAAGAAATGTTTCCTAACAAGCAATCTAAAGCTCCTCTGGCGCAACTTGAAGCCGTTTCCTCTTGTCCTATCGCCCGTTTCTTGGGAGAAGAGAGCGACACCCACCTCGCTACAAGCTCCTTTCAGGGAGTTGTAGAGAGCGGGGAGGTCTCCCCTGAGCCTCCTTTCCTCCAGGCTAAACAACTCCAGTTCCCTCCGGTGTCCTCGTAAGGCTTGTGCTCTGGACCCTTCAGCAGCTTCGTTGCTCTTCTAAAGGGAGGCCTGCTCTTCAGAGGAAGGCCGCTGGGGTGCTGGCCCTGAGGCAGTCCCCATGCCCAGGAGGCGCAGGGGGCTGTCCCTGCCCTTGGTGGCCATGCACTGGGCAGAGCTGAAACCGCCTGGGAATGGCGGTGGCATGAAGTGACTGAGGAGGTGACTGAGATGCAAAGGAACATCTTTTTCCTTCTTTTCCATGAATAAAGGCAAAGATGGAAAACAATCCTCTAGCACATGCTTGGTAATGAATGGGTGTGCCAAAGTGGTGCAAGGAGTGCAGCAAGCTGCCAGAGTCTGTCTGTTCAGTGAAAGAATCTCAACCTTTTGATGCCAGCTGCGTGTGAAGAGACAGGCCCTGGCACGTGTCCACACGGGGATGTGATGGATCAGCAGGCAGAGCCAGGCTAGAGACGGATCCCCTTGCCAGGAGTGCCCCCTGTCCAGAGGGCTGTTAGGAAAAAGACAGTCTGTCAGGGGCAAGGACTTCATCTGCAATGGATCAGCTCAAACCGGTGTTTTGAGTCAGGCTTGAAAACAAACCGGTAGCCAGTGCGTTTTAAGAGCATGCTTTCCTCTTTGCAGAGGGCCTGCAAGGCAAAGGGATGCTGAAATAGCCCATGCGGAAAGAATGAGCTCTTGCTGTCCTAATTGCATGCCCACATAGTGCTGTATGTAGCCACAAGCCAGGCTGGAAGTATCAAATGCCTTGCTAGTGGCACTGGCTGCCGCATCAAAACAGACCGGTCATGTCTTTTAGCCACTGTAGATGGAGAGTTTTTTGGAAGTGCAGGTGTACTTGGCTGTCTTCTTGCTTTAACAATCCTTCTCCTGCTCTTTTCTTTGCCCCTTTCCTTTCATAGGAGGGGCAGATCTTGGGTTTCTACCTCATCCCAAGTGCCTTGCAGTCTCACCATACAGAAGAGATGGAAAACCTCTCCCTCTGATTCCTCCTCCCACCTCCCCACACCCATCACACAGCTCTGTCTTTCAAGCCGTCTGGATCGCCAGGCACTGTCTGAATGCTGATTTAGCCTTTCCTAATGACACAGGAAGAGCAGCTTTTTTCTCCACTTCTACCTGCAAGTAGGCAGGGGTTGCCATCCTCTTTGAGGAAGGAAAGACTTCTGAAAAGAGTTACAACAGCAAGTTGCAAGCAAATGGTGTCGACTCAGGTCATAAATATGCCTTAAGCCTGCTTGCACGGGGGTTCGCGGGTACAGATACTCGAAAGGGAAGGGGAACAGAGGAGAGCATGGCCAAAGGCAATCGGTTCTGTAAATGGTGCAAAGAAATCTGTAAGTAGGCTTAAGATGGCATTTCAGGAATCAAGAGTTGTAACAGGGGGTCCTTCTCGTGCTCCCAGCCCAGAGGCACCTTTATTGCTGGCAAGAGAAAGAGGGTTTAGCTAGCGCGTACTTCTGCTGCCTTATTTTTCCCGCTACCCGCGCACAAACTAGAAGAAAAAGGCAAGGAAATGCCTTTCGGTAACACCGGCATGGCTAAATAAGCCTGCCATTTCCTTTCCCCTTCCCCTTCCCCTTCCCTTCTCTTCCCCTTCCCCTTCCCCTTCCCTCCCAATGAGTCAAATAATGATGAGACTCTTCTTTCCCTGAAATGCCAGGGCTTTTCAGCTCCAAAACCACTTTCAAGGACACAGAGCACAAAGGTTACACGTGGTAACAGGATTTTATTGTCTTTTTCTCCATCTCTTTCAGAGCAGATGCTCACAAGCATGCCCAGGCTGCGCACGTGCAGCCAGGAGCAGCCCGATGCAATCCTGGCTTGAGCTGGCAAAAACATCACTTGAAGCCAGGCAAAGGCAAGCGAGAGGCACAGCAAGTCGCAAATCCCCTACGCCGTGTGGAGAGCCGGCTGCATGATGCGTATGGTTAATCAAATCTTAAGCTTGGCCAGAAAGAGGAAAGCAGGTAAGTGACGGATGCACAAAGAAGGCGCTCTCGGGAACAAAGGGAAAAGTTGTCAGAAAGTGATTTTTCTCTCTTTTTTGGGGGAATGATTTTTGTCACGTGACTTTTGATCTTGGCATCCAAAAAAACCTGCAAAGCATTCCCAAAGCTAGTTGATGATTCTTTTTGGCCTTGTGTTTCTAATTTCTGTTTTTGTTTCAGCCCGTGAGAAGGAAGGACTATCGGCAATGTCACGTCTCACTTGGGATGAAAACCTCAAAGACCAGGGCTGAGCAGTCCCTGTTTCCGGAAGAGCAAAAACGTGAAGAACGACCCCCAGGACCGACCACACGCAAAAGAGGAGGAGGAGGCGGAGGAGGTGCGTGGTACTTTCCAAACTTCTGACACTTGTCGATGCCAAGCCTAGTTTTTGCCCTCCCAAACATGCTGCGCTGCGCTTCTTGGCCAGCGATGGGCAAGAGAGCCAGAGAGAGCCAGGGCACGAGTGGTGCCTTGGAGGTGCCAGAGCAGCAGGCAAGAAGCGAGCCGAAAGGGCCCAGAGGAGCCCTGACAAGGGGCTGTGCTCCATGGAGCACAAGGGGACAAGAAGCAAGCGCCGGGGGCCAGCCTTGGGGCCCACCCTGGCGGTCTGAAAAGCTTCCTGCCCCGGGCTGCGGGGCACGAGGGCTCAGCACTCCTGTGCTGCTGAGCATGTGCAAAGCTGCTGGCCTGATTCTTTGCATGGAATGTAGTTGAAATCTTGGGCGGCCATGCTGTATCATGTGCCCAAAGGGGATGTCCTTGCCTGCTTGGTGGTCTGAGTGCTTCAGCATTCTGGAAAGGCTTGTGTGTGGCTCTGTCTACATCTTCCTTGAGAGTATTTTTACTGGTAGGGTGTATTTGGGCTGACCAGAAGATTTAGAACGCGGTCTGCGCTTCCTGAGCACAGCGTGCACGGGAGCACGAGCTCCCGAGCAGGCGCCTAGGCAAAATGGCCCAGAGCAGCCCTGTCAAGGGGCCGTGCTCAGGGCTGCAGAGGAAGGCAAAAAACCCCCGGGGAGAGTTGCTAGCCCACCTTGGGGGAAAAAAAGCCTTCCTCCCCCCAGCTGCAGGGCACGAGAGGCCGTCTCGGTGGTGCATGAGCAGCAGGCAGTAGCCTAGCCGAAAGGGAGCGGAGGAGCCCTGACAAGCGGTGGTGCTCAGTGCTGCAGAGGAAGGCAAAAAACCCCCGGGGAGCCGTGCCAATCTTCCCCGGGGGAAAATTCCTTCCTGACCCCAGAGCTGGCGATCGGCTATTCCCTGAGCACGTGAGCAAGACCTGCCTCCTCGTCCCACAGGCCTGTCATGCCTCCCAGGAGATGCCCAAGCCCTATTCTCCCTCAACCTGGAGCCATCTCAGGGGCTTCTGAGAGTGGCCACATGCCCCCGGCCTGATGGACCTTGGGGGCAAGAATCCTTCCCGCGCCTGGCAGGACACCAGTGGGTGCTCCAAAGCGCTGGGACCCCTTGCAACATCTCTGCGTGCCATTGCTTACGGCTGCTGCTGCCCCTGGCTCTGCAGGGGATGAGGACAGAGAGCTCGGCAGTGCTCCTCCAGTGCTCCTGCACAAGGCGTGCCCTTGGTCTTGCCACGGGGCTTGGTGCTCCTTCTCATCTCGTGAGGAGCTGGCGTGCGGTGTTCCCTGAGGGCTGCAGCAGGATTTCCATGCATCAGCTGGGCTTGGAACGTGGCCCTGCCAGCATGTTGCCTTGCAGGGAAGAACCTCCAGCAGCCTTGTCAGGCCTCCAGACCTCCTCCCTCCAAGTCACCCCACCGGCTCCTCAAAGACTTCTTCTCGGATGTCTTCGGGCTGCCTGCCAGGCAGACTGGCCACGGGACATGGGAGGATGCCCCTTTTATCCTGCCGCGGGGCATTGTGACTGCTGCGTTGCCGGGTGGTGGCACTGTGACACGGGGGTGACGGGGTCCCCCGTGTGCAGCCCTGCCCACCACCCCTGCGCCCAGCATCCTTCCTGGAATCATGGAATCCTTGAGCTTGGAAAAGACCTTGAAGATCATCGAGTCCATCCATTAAGCTAACACCGCCAAGTCCACCGCTAAACCGTGTCCCTAAGCACCACAAGCACAGGTCTTGGAAAGACCTCCAGGGGTGGTGCCTCAACCACTTCCCTGGGCAGCCGCTTCCAATGCTTGGCAAGCCTTTTGGTGAAGAAATGTTTCCTAACAAGCAATCTAAAGCTCCTCTGGCGCAACTTGAAGCCGTTTCCTCTTGTCCTATCGCCCGTTTCTTGGGAGAAGAGAGCGACACCCACCTCGCTACAAGCTCCTTTCAGGGAGTTGTAGAGAGCGGGGAGGTCTCCCCTGAGCCTCCTTTCCTCCAGGCTAAACAACTCCAGTTCCCTCCGGTGTCCTCGTAAGGCTTGTGCTCTGGACCCTTCAGCAGCTTCGTTGCTCTTCTAAAGGGAGGCCTGCTCTTCAGAGGAAGGCCGCTGGGGTGCTGGCCCTGAGGCAGTCCCCATGCCCAGGAGGCGCAGGGGGCTGTCCCTGCCCTTGGTGGCCATGCACTGGGCAGAGCTGAAACCGCCTGGGAATGGCGGTGGCATGAAGTGGCTGAGGAGGTGACTGAGATGCAAAGGAACATCTTTTTCCTTCTTTTCCATGAATAAAGGCAAAGATGGAAAACAATCCTCTAGCACATGCTTGGTAATGAATGGGTGTGCCAAAGTGGTGCAAGGAGTGCAGCAAGCTGCCAGAGTCTGTCTGTTCAGTGAAAGAATCTCAACCTTTTGATGCCAGCTGCGTGTGAAGAGACAGGCCCTGGCACGTGTCCACACGGGGATGTGATGGATCAGCAGGCAGAGCCAGGCTAGAGACGGATCCCCTTGCCAGGAGTGCCCCCTGTCCAGAGGGCTGTTAGGAAAAAGACAGTCTGTCAGGGGCAAGGACTTCATCTGCAATGGATCAGCTCAAACCGGTGTTTTGAGTCAGGCTTGAAAACAAACCGGTAGCCAGTGCATTTTAAGAGCATGCTTTCCTCTTTGCAGAGGGCCTGCAAGGCAAAGGGATGCTGAAATAGCCCATGCGGAAAGAATGAGCTCTTGCTGTCCTAATTGCATGCCCACATAGTGCTGTATGTAGCCACAAGCCAGGCTGGAAGTATCAAATGCCTTGCTAGTGGCACTGGCTGCCGCATCAAAACAGACCGGTCATGTCTTTTAGCCACTGTAGATGGAGAGTTTTTTGGAAGTGCAGGTGTACTTGGCTGTCTTCTTGCTTTAACAATCCTTCTCCTGCTCTTTTCTTTGCCCCTTTCCTTTCATAGGAGGGGCAGATCTTGGGTTTCTACCTCATCCCAAGTGCCTTGCAGTCTCACCATACAGAAGAGATGGAAAACCTCTCCCTCTGATTCCTCCTCCCACCTCCCCACACCCATCACACAGCTCTGTCTTTCAAGCCGTCTGGATCGCCAGGCACTGTCTGAATGCTGATTTAGCCTTTCCTAATGACACAGGAAGAGCAGCTTTTTTCTCCACTTCTACCTGCAAGTAGGCAGGGGTTGCCATCCTCTTTGAGGAAGGAAAGACTTCTGAAAAGAGTTACAACAGCAAGTTGCAAGCAAATGGTGTCGACTCAGGTCATAAATATGCCTTAAGCCTGCTTGCACGGGGGTTCGCGGGTACAGATACTCGAAAGGGAAGGGGAACAGAGGAGAGCATGGCCAAAGGCAATCGGTTCTGTAAATGGTGCAAAGAAATCTGTAAGTAGGCTTAAGATGGCATTTCAGGGATCAAGAGTTGTAACAGGGGGTCCTTCTCGTGCTCCCAGCCCAGAGGCACCTTTATTGCTGGCAAGAGAAAGAGGGTTTAGCTAGCGCGTACTTCTGCTGCCTTATTTTTCCCGCTACCCGCGCACAAACTAGAAGAAAAAGGCAAGGAAATGCCTTTCGGTAACACCGGCATGGCTAAATAAGCCTGCCATTTCCTTTCCCCTTCCCCTTCCCCTTCCCTTCTCTTCCCCTTCCCCTTCCCCTTCCCTCCCAATGAGTCAAATAATGATGAGACTCTTCTTTCCCTGAAATGCCAGGGCTTTTCAGCTCCAAAACCACTTTCAAGGACACAGAGCACAAAGGTTACACGTGGTAACAGGATTTTATTGTCTTTTTCTCCATCTCTTTCAGAGCAGATGCTCACAAGCATGCCCAGGCTGCGCACGTGCAGCCAGGAGCAGCCCGATGCAATCCTGGCTTGAGCTGGCAAAAACATCACTTGAAGCCAGGCAAAGGCAAGCGAGAGGCACAGCAAGTCGCAAATCCCCTACGCCGTGTGGAGAGCCGGCTGCATGATGCGTATGGTTAATCAAATCTTAAGCTTGGCCAGAAAGAGGAAAGCAGGTAAGTGACGGATGCACAAAGAAGGCGCTCTCGGGAACAAAGGGAAAAGTTGTCAGAAAGTGATTTTTCTCTCTTTTTTGGGGGAATGATTTTTGTCACGTGACTTTTGATCTTGGCATCCAAAAAAACCTGCAAAGCATTCCCAAAGCTAGTTGATGATTCTTTTTGGCCTTGTGTTTCTAATTTCTGTTTTTGTTTCAGCCCGTGAGAAGGAAGGACTATCGGCAATGTCACGTCTCACTTGGGATGAAAACCTCAAAGACCAGGGCTGAGCAGTCCCTGTTTCCGGAAGAGCAAAAACGTGAAGAACGACCCCCAGGACCGACCACACGCAAAAGAGGAGGAGGAGGCGGAGGAGGTGCGTGGTACTTTCCAAACTTCTGACACTTGTCGATGCCAAGCCTAGTTTTTGCCCTCCCAAACATGCTGCGCTGCGCTTCTTGGCCAGCGATGGGCAAGAGAGCCAGAGAGAGCCAGGGCACGAGTGGTGCCTTGGAGGTGCCAGAGCAGCAGGCAAGAAGCGAGCCGAAAGGGCCCAGAGGAGCCCTGACAAGGGGCTGTGCTCCATGGAGCACAAGGGGACAAGAAGCAAGCGCCGGGGGCCAGCCTTGGGGCCCACCCTGGCGGTCTGAAAAGCTTCCTGCCCCGGGCTGCGGGGCACGAGGGCTCAGCACTCCTGTGCTGCTGAGCATGTGCAAAGCTGCTGGCCTGATTCTTTGCATGGAATGTAGTTGAAATCTTGGGCGGCCATGCTGTATCATGTGCCCAAAGGGGATGTCCTTGCCTGCTTGGTGGTCTGAGTGCTTCAGCATTCTGGAAAGGCTTGTGTGTGGCTCTGTCTACATCTTCCTTGAGAGTATTTTTACTGGTAGGGTGTATTTGGGCTGACCAGAAGATTTAGAACGCGGTCTGCGCTTCCTGAGCACAGCGTGCACGGGAGCACGAGCTCCCGAGCAGGCGCCTAGGCAAAATGGCCCAGAGCAGCCCTGTCAAGGGGCCGTGCTCAGGGCTGCAGAGGAAGGCAAAAAACCCCCGGGGAGAGTTGCTAGCCCACCTTGGGGGAAAAAAAGCCTTCCTCCCCCCAGCTGCAGGGCACGAGAGGCCGTCTCGGTGGTGCATGAGCAGCAGGCAGTAGCCTAGCCGAAAGGGAGCGGAGGAGCCCTGACAAGCGGTGGTGCTCAGTGCTGCAGAGGAAGGCAAAAAACCCCCGGGGAGCCGTGCCAATCTTCCCCGGGGGAAAATTCCTTCCTGACCCCAGAGCTGGCGATCGGCTATTCCCTGAGCACGTGAGCAAGACCTGCCTCCTCGTCCCACAGGCCTGTCATGCCTCCCAGGAGATGCCCAAGCCCTATTCTCCCTCAACCTGGAGCCATCTCAGGGGCTTCTGAGAGTGGCCACATGCCCCCGGCCTGATGGACCTTGGGGGCAAGAATCCTTCCCGCGCCTGGCAGGACACCAGTGGGTGCTCCAAAGCGCTGGGACCCCTTGCAACATCTCTGCGTGCCATTGCTTACGGCTGCTGCTGCCCCTGGCTCTGCAGGGGATGAGGACAGAGAGCTCGGCAGTGCTCCTCCAGTGCTCCTGCACAAGGCGTGCCCTTGGTCTTGCCACGGGGCTTGGTGCTCCTTCTCATCTCGTGAGGAGCTGGCGTGCGGTGTTCCCTGAGGGCTGCAGCAGGATTTCCATGCATCAGCTGGGCTTGGAACGTGGCCCTGCCAGGATGTTGCCTTGCAGGGAAGAACCTCCAGCAGCCTTGTCAGGCCTCCAGACCTCCTCCCTCCAAGTCACCCCACCGGCTCCTCAAAGACTTCTTCTCGGATGTCTTCGGGCTGCCTGCCAGGCAGACTGGCCACGGGACATGGGAGGATGCCCCTTTTATCCTGCCGCGGGGCATTGTGACTGCTGCGTTGCCGGGTGGTGGCACTGTGACACGGGGGTGACGGGGTCCCCCGTGTGCAGCCCTGCCCACCACCCCTGCGCCCAGCATCCTTCCTGGAATCATGGAATCCTTGAGCTTGGAAAAGACCTTGAAGATCATCGAGTCCATCCATTAAGCTAACACTGCCAAGTCCACCGCTAAACCGTGTCCCTAAGCACCACAAGCACAGGTCTTGGAAAGACCTCCAGGGGTGGTGCCTCAACCACTTCCCTGGGCAGCCGCTTCCAATGCTTGGCAAGCCTTTTGGTGAAGAAATGTTTCCTAACAAGCAATCTAAAGCTCCTCTGGCGCAACTTGAAGCCGTTTCCTCTTGTCCTATCGCCCGTTTCTTGGGAGAAGAGAGCGACACCCACCTCGCTACAAGCTCCTTTCAGGGAGTTGTAGAGAGCGGGGAGGTCTCCCCTGAGCCTCCTTTCCTCCAGGCTAAACAACTCCAGTTCCCTCCGGTGTCCTCGTAAGGCTTGTGCTCTGGACCCTTCAGCAGCTTCGTTGCTCTTCTAAAGGGAGGCCTGCTCTTCAGAGGAAGGCCGCTGGGGTGCTGGCCCTGAGGCAGTCCCCATGCCCAGGAGGCGCAGGGGGCTGTCCCTGCCCTTGGTGGCCATGCACTGGGCAGAGCTGAAACCGCCTGGGAATGGCGGTGGCATGAAGTGGCTGAGGAGGTGATTGAGATGCAAAGGAACATCTTTTTCCTTCTTTTCCATGAATAAAGGCAAAGATGGAAAACAATCCTCTAGCACATGCTTGGTAATGAATGGGTGTGCCAAAGTGGTGCAAGGAGTGCAGCAAGCTGCCAGAGTCTGTCTGTTCAGTGAAAGAATCTCAACCTTTTGATGCCAGCTGCGTGTGAAGAGACAGGCCCTGGCACGTGTCCACACGGGGATGTGATGGATCAGCAGGCAGAGCCAGGCTAGAGACGGATCCCCTTGCCAGGAGTGCCCCCTGTCCAGAGGGCTGTTAGGAAAAAGACAGTCTGTCAGGGGCAAGGACTTCATCTGGAATGGATCAGCTCAAACCGGTGTTTTGAGTCAGGCTTGAAAACAAACCGGTAGCCAGTGCGTTTTAAGAGCATGCTTTCCTCTTTGCAGAGGGCCTGCAAGGCAAAGGGATGCTGAAATAGCCCATGCGGAAAGAATGAGCTCTTGCTGTCCTAATTGCATGCCCACATAGTGCTGTATGTAGCCACAAGCCAGGCTGGAAGTATCAAATGCCTTGCTAGTGGCACTGGCTGCCGCATCAAAACAGACCGGTCATGTCTTTTAGCCACTGTAGATGGAGAGTTTTTTGGAAGTGCAGGTGTACTTGGCTGTCTTCTTGCTTTAACAATCCTTCTCCTGCTCTTTTCTTTGCCCCTTTCCTTTCTTAGGAGGGGCAGATCTTGGGTTTCTACCTCATCCCAAGTGCCTTGCAGTCTCACCATACAGAAGAGATGGAAAACCTCTCCCTCTGATTCCTCCTCCCACCTCCCCACACCCATCACACAGCTCTGTCTTTCAAGCCGTCTGGATCGCCAGGCACTGCCTGAATGCTGATTTAGCCTTTCCTAATGACACAGGAAGAGCAGCTTTTTTCTCCACTTCTACCTGCAAGTAGGCAGGGGTTGCCATCCTCTTTGAGGAAGGAAAGACTTTTGAAAAGAGTTACAACAGCAAGTTGCAAGCAAATGGTGTCGACTCAGGTCATAAATATGCCTTAAGCCTGCTTGCACGGGGGTTCGCGGGTACAGATACTCGAAAGGGAAGGGGAACAGAGGAGAGCATGGCCAAAGGCAATCGGTTCTGTAAATGGTGCAAAAAAATCTGTAAGTAGGCTTAAGATGGCATTTCAGGGATCAAGAGTTGTAACAGGGGTTCCTTCTCGTGCTCCCAGCCCAGAGGCACCTTTATTGCTGGCAAGAGAAAGAGGGTTTAGCTAGCGCGTACTTCTGCTGCCTTATTTTTCCCGCTACCCGCGCACAAACTAGAAGAAAAAGGCAAGGAAATGCCTTTCGGTAACACCGGCATGGCTAAATAAGCCTGCCATTTCCTTTCCCCTTCCCCTTCCCCTTCCCTTCTCTTCCCCTTCCCCTTCCCCTTCCCCTTCCCTCCCAATGAGTCAAATAATGATGAGACTCTTCTTTCCCTGAAATGCCAGGGCTTTTCAGCTCCAAAACCACTTTCAAGGACACAGAGCACAAAGGTTACACGTGGTAACAGGATTTTATTGTCTTTTTCTCCATCTCTTTCAGAGCAGATGCTCACAAGCATGCCCAGGCTGCGCACGTGCAGCCAGGAGCAGCCCGATGCAATCCTGGCTTGAGCTGGCAAAAACATCACTTGAAGCCAGGCAAAGGCAAGCGAGAGGCACAGCAAGTCGCAAATCCCCTACGCCGTGTGGAGAGCCGGCTGCATGATGCGTATGGTTAATCAAATCTTAAGCTTGGCCAGAAAGAGGAAAGCAGGTAAGTGACGGATGCACAAAGAAGGCGCTCTCGGGAACAAAGGGAAAAGTTGTCAGAAAGTGATTTTTCTCTCTTTTTTGGGGGAATGATTTTTGTCACGTGACTTTTGATCTTGGCATCCAAAAAAACCTGCAAAGCATTCCCAAAGCTAGTTGATGATTCTTTTTGGCCTTGTGTTTCTAATTTCTGTTTTTGTTTCAGCCCGTGAGAAGGAAGGACTATCGGCAATGTCACGTCTCACTTGGGATGAAAACCTCAAAGACCAGGGCTGAGCAGTCCCTGTTTCCGGAAGAGCAAAAACGTGAAGAACGACCCCCAGGACCGACCACACGCAAAAGAGGAGGAGGAGGCGGAGGAGGTGCGTGGTACTTTCCAAACTTCTGACACTTGTCGATGCCAAGCCTAGTTTTTGCCCTCCCAAACATGCTGCGCTGCGCTTCTTGGCCAGCGATGGGCAAGAGAGCCAGAGAGAGCCAGGGCACGAGTGGTGCCTTGGAGGTGCCAGAGCAGCAGGCAAGAAGCGAGCCGAAAGGGCCCAGAGGAGCCCTGACAAGGGGCTGTGCTCCATGGAGCACAAGGGGACAAGAAGCAAGCGCCGGGGGCCAGCCTTGGGGCCCACCCTGGCGGTCTGAAAAGCTTCCTGCCCCGGGCTGCGGGGCACGAGGGCTCAGCACTCCTGTGCTGCTGAGCATGTGCAAAGCTGCTGGCCTGATTCTTTGCATGGAATGTAGTTGAAATCTTGGGCGGCCATGCTGTATCATGTGCCCAAAGGGGATGTCCTTGCCTGCTTGGTGGTCTGAGTGCTTCAGCATTCTGGAAAGGCCTGTGTGTGGCTCTGTCTGCATCTTCCTTGAGAGTATTTTTACTGGTAGGGTGTATTTGGGCTGACCAGAAGATTTAGAACGCGGTCTGCGCTTCCTGAGCACAGCGTGCACGGGAGCACGAGCTCCCGAGCAGGCGCCTAGGCAAAATGGCCCAGAGCAGCCCTGTCAAGGGGCCGTGCTCAGGGCTGCAGAGGAAGGCAAAAAACCCCCGGGGAGAGTTGCTAGCCCACCTTGGGGGAAAAAAAGCCTTCCTCCCCCCAGCTGCAGGGCACGAGAGGCCGTCTCGGTGGTGCATGAGCAGCAGGCAGTAGCCTAGCCGAAAGGGAGCGGAGGAGCCCTGACAAGCGGTGGTGCTCAGTGCTGCAGAGGAAGGCAAAAAACCCCCGGGGAGCCGTGCCAATCTTCCCCGGGGGAAAATTCCTTCCTGACCCCAGAGCTGGCGATCGGCTATTCCCTGAGCACGTGAGCAAGACCTGCCTCCTCGTCCCACAGGCCTGTCATGCCTCCCAGGAGATGCCCAAGCCCTATTCTCCCTCAACCTGGAGCCATCTCAGGGGCTTCTGAGAGTGGCCACATGCCCCCGGCCTGATGGACCTTGGGGGCAAGAATCCTTCCCGCGCCTGGCAGGACACCAGTGGGTGCTCCAAAGCGCTGGGACCCCTTGCAACATCTCTGCGTGCCATTGCTTACGGCTGCTGCTGCCCCTGGCTCTGCAGGGGATGAGGACAGAGAGCTCGGCAGTGCTCCTCCAGTGCTCCTGCACAAGGCGTGCCCTTGGTCTTGCCACGGGGCTTGGTGCTCCTTCTCATCTCGTGAGGAGCTGGCGTGCGGTGTTCCCTGAGGGCTGCAGCAGGATTTCCATGCATCAGCTGGGCTTGGAACGTGGCCCTGCCAGCATGTTGCCTTGCAGGGAAGAACCTCCAGCAGCCTTGTCAGGCCTCCAGACCTCCTCCCTCCAAGTCACCCCACCGGCTCCTCAAAGACTTCTTCTCGGATGTCTTCGGGCTGCCTGCCAGGCAGACTGGCCACGGGACATGGGAGGATGCCCCTTTTATCCTGCCGCGGGGCATTGTGACTGCTGCGTTGCCGGGTGGTGGCACTGTGACACGGGGGTGACAGGGTCCCCCGTGTGCAGCCCTGCCCACCACCCCTGCGCCCAGCATCCTTCCTGGAATCATGGAATCCTTGAGCTTGGAAAAGACCTTGAAGATCATCGAGTCCATCCATTAAGCTAACACCGCCAAGTCCACCGCTAAACCGTGTCCCTAAGCACCACAAGCACAGGTCTTGGAAAGACCTCCAGGGGTGGTGCCTCAACCACTTCCCTGGGCAGCCGCTTCCAATGCTTGGCAAGCCTTTTGGTGAAGAAATGTTTCCTAACAAGCAATCTAAAGCTCCTCTGGCGCAACTTGAAGCCGTTTCCTCTTGTCCTATCGCCCGTTTCTTGGGAGAAGAGAGCGACACCCACCTCGCTACAAGCTCCTTTCAGGGAGTTGTAGAGAGCGGGGAGGTCTCCCCTGAGCCTCCTTTCCTCCAGGCTAAACAACTCCAGTTCCCTCCGGTGTCCTCGTAAGGCTTGTGCTCTGGACCCTTCAGCAGCTTCGTTGCTCTTCTAAAGGGAGGCCTGCTCTTCAGAGGAAGGCCGCTGGGGTGCTGGCCCTGAGGCAGTCCCCATGCCCAGGAGGCGCAGGGGGCTGTCCCTGCCCTTGGTGGCCATGCACTGGGCAGAGCTGAAACCGCCTGGGAATGGCGGTGGCATGAAGTGGCTGAGGAGGTGATTGAGATGCAAAGGAACATCTTTTTCCTTCTTTTCCATGAATAAAGGCAAAGATGGAAAACAATCCTCTAGCACATGCTTGGTAATGAATGGGTGTGCCAAAGTGGTGCAAGGAGTGCAGCAAGCGGCCAGAGTCTGCCTGTTCAGTGAAAGAATCTCAACCTTTTGATGCCAGCTGCGTGTGAAGAGACAGGCCCTGGCACGTGTCCACACGGGGATGTGATGGATCAGCAGGCAGAGCCAGGCTAGAGACGGATCCCCTTGCCAGGAGTGCCCCCTGTCCAGAGGGCTGTTAGGAAAAAGACAGTCTGTCAGGGGCAAGGACTTCATCTGGAATGGATCAGCTCAAACCGGTGTTTTGAGTCAGGCTTGAAAACAAACCGGTAGCCAGTGCGTTTTAAGAGCATGCTTTCCTCTTTGCAGAGGGCCTGCAAGGCAAAGGGATGCTGAAATAGCCCATGCGGAAAGAATGAGCTCTTGCTGTCCTAATTGCATGCCCACATAGTGCTGTATGTAGCCACAAGCCAGGCTGGAAGTATCAAATGCCTTGCTAGTGGCACTGGCTGCCGCATCAAAACAGACCGGTCATGTCTTTTGGCCACTGTAGATGGAGAGTTTTTTGGAAGTGCAGGTGTACTTGGCTGTCTTCTTGCTTTAACAATCCTTCTCCTGCTCTTTTCTTTGCCCCTTTCCTTTCTTAGGAGGGGCAGATCTTGGGTTTCTACCTCATCCCAAGTGCCTTGCAGTCTCACCATACAGAAGAGATGGAAAACCTCTCCCTCTGATTCCTCCTCCCACCTCCCCACACCCATCACACAGCTCTGTCTTTCAAGCCGTCTGGATCGCCAGGCACTGTCTGAATGCTGATTTAGCCTTTCCTAATGACACAGGAAGAGCAGCTTTTTTCTCCACTTCTACCTGCAAGTAGGCAGGGGTTGCCATCCTCTTTGAGGAAGGAAAGACTTCTGAAAAGAGTTACAACAGCAAGTTGCAAGCAAATGGTGTCGACTCAGGTCATAAATATGCCTTAAGCCTGCTTGCACGGGGGTTCGCGGGTACAGATACTCGAAAGGGAAGGGGAACAGAGGAGAGCATGGCCAAAGGCAATCGGTTCTGTAAATGGTGCAAAGAAATCTGTAAGTAGGCTTAAGATGGCATTTCAGGAATCAAGAGTTGTAACAGGGGGTCCTTCTCGTGCTCCCAGCCCAGAGGCACCTTTATTGCTGGCAAGAGAAAGAGGGTTTAGCTAGCGCGTACTTCTGCTGCCTTATTTTTCCCGCTACCCGCGCACAAACTAGAAGAAAAAGGCAAGGAAATGCCTTTCGGTAACACCGACATGGCTAAATAAGCCTGCCATTTCCTTTCCCCTTCCCCTTCCCCTTCCCTTCTCTTCCCCTTCCCCTTCCCCTTCCCTCCCAATGAGTCAAATAATGATGAGACTCTTCTTTCCCTGAAATGCCAGGGCTTTTCAGCTCCAAAACCACTTTCAAGGACACAGAGCACAAAGGTTACACGTGGTAACAGGATTTTATTGTCTTTTTCTCCATCTCTTTCAGAGCAGATGCTCACAAGCATGCCCAGGCTGTGCACGTGCAGCCAGGAGCAGCCCGATGCAATCCTCGCTTGAGCTGGCAAAAACGTCACTTGAAGCCAGGCAAAGGCAAGCGAGAGGCACAGCAAGTCGCAAATCCCCTACGCCGTGTGGAGAGCCGGCTGCATGATGCGTATGGTTAATCAAATCTTAAGCTTGGCCAGAAAGAGGAAAGCAGGTAAGTGACGGATGCACAAAGAAGGCGCTCTCGGGAACAAAGGGAAAAGTTGTCAGAAAGTGATTTTTCTCTCTTTTTTGGGGGAATGATTTTTGTCACGTGACTTTTGATCTTGGCATCCAAAAAAACCTGCAAAGCATTCCCAAAGCTAGTTGATGATTCTTTTTGGCCTTGTGTTTCTAATTTCTCTTTTTGTTTCAGCCCGTGAGAAGGAAGGACTATCGGCAATGTCACGTCTCACTTGGGATGAAAACCTCAAAGACCAGGGCTGAGCAGTCCCTGTTTCCGGAAGAGCAAAAACGTGAAGAACGACCCCCAGGACCGACCACACGCAAAAGAGGAGGAGGAGGCGGAGGAGGTGCGTGGTACTTTCCAAACTTCTGACACTTGTCGATGCCAAGCCTAGTTTTTGCCCTCCCAAACATGCTGCGCTGCGCTTCTTGGCCAGCGATGGGCAAGAGAGCCAGAGAGAGCCAGGGCACGAGTGGTGCCTTGGAGGTGCCAGAGCAGCAGGCAAGAAGCGAGCCGAAAGGGCCCAGAGGAGCCCTGACAAGGGGCTGTGCTCCATGGAGCACAAGGGGACAAGAAGCAAGCGCCGGGGGCCAGCCTTGGGGCCCACCCTGGCGGTCTGAAAAGCTTCCTGCCCCGGGCTGCGGGGCACGAGGGCTCAGCACTCCTGTGCTGCTGAGCATGTGCAAAGCTGCTGGCCTGATTCTTTGCATGGAATGTAGTTGAAATCTTGGGCGGCCATGCTGTATCATGTGCCCAAAGGGGATGTCCTTGCCTGCTTGGTGGTCTGAGTGCTTCAGCATTCTGGAAAGGCTTGTGTGTGGCTCTGTCTACATCTTCCTTGAGAGTATTTTTACTGGTAGGGTGTATTTGGGCTGACCAGAAGATTTAGAACGCGGTCTGCGCTTCCTGAGCACAGCGTGCACGGGAGCACGAGCTCCCGAGCAGGCGCCTAGGCAAAATGGCCCAGAGCAGCCCTGTCAAGGGGCCGTGCTCAGGGCTGCAGAGGAAGGCAAAAAACCCCCGGGGAGAGTTGCTAGCCCACCTTGGGGGAAAAAAAGCCTTCCTCCCCCCAGCTGCAGGGCACGAGAGGCCGTCTCGGTGGTGCATGAGCAGCAGGCAGTAGCCTAGCCGAAAGGGAGCGGAGGAGCCCTGACAAGCGGTCGTGCTCAGTGCTGCAGAGGAAGGCAAAAAACCCCCGGGGAGCCGTGCCAATCTTCCCCGGGGGAAAATTCCTTCCTGACCCCAGAGCTGGCGATCGGCTATTCCCTGAGCACGTGAGCAAGACCTGCCTCCTCGTCCCACAGGCCTGTCATGCCTCCCAGGAGATGCCCAAGCCCTATTCTCCCTCAACCTGGAGCCATCTCAGGGGCTTCTGAGAGTGGCCACATGCCCCCGGCCTGATGGACCTTGGGGGCAAGAATCCTTCCCGCGCCTGGCAGGACACCAGTGGGTGCTCCAAAGCGCTGGGACCCCTTGCAACATCTCTGCGTGCCATTGCTTACGGCTGCTGCTGCCCCTGGCTCTGCAGGGGATGAGGACAGAGAGCTCGGCAGTGCTCCTCCAGTGCTCCTGCACAAGGCGTGCCCTTGGTCTTGCCACGGGGCTTGGTGCTCCTTCTCATCTCGTGAGGAGCTGGCGTGCGGTGTTCCCTGAGGGCTGCAGCAGGATTTCCATGCATCAGCTGGGCTTGGAACGTGGCCCTGCCAGCATGTTGCCTTGCAGGGAAGAACCTCCAGCAGCCTTGTCAGGCCTCCAGACCTCCTCCCTCCAAGTCACCCCACCGGCTCCTCAAAGACTTCTTCTCGGATGTCTTCGGGCTGCCTGCCAGGCAGACTGGCCACGGGACATGGGAGGATGCCCCTTTTATCCTGCCGCGGGGCATTGTGACTGCTGCGTTGCCGGGTGGTGGCACTGTGACACGGGGGTGACGGGGTCCCCCGTGTGCAGCCCTGCCCACCACCCCTGCGCCCAGCATCCTTCCTGGAATCATGGAATCCTTGAGCTTGGAAAAGACCTTGAAGATCATCGAGTCCATCCATTAAGCTAACACCGCCAAGTCCACCGCTAAACCGTGTCCCTAAGCACCACAAGCACAGGTCTTGGAAAGACCTCCAGGGGTGGTGCCTCAACCACTTCCCTGGGCAGCCGCTTCCAATGCTTGGCAAGCCTTTTGGTGAAGAAATGTTTCCTAACAAGCAATCTAAAGCTCCTCTGGCGCAACTTGAAGCCGTTTCCTCTTGTCCTATCGCCCGTTTCTTGGGAGAAGAGAGCGACACCCACCTCGCTACAAGCTCCTTTCAGGGAGTTGTAGAGAGCGGGGAGGTCTCCCCTGAGCCTCCTTTCCTCCAGGCTAAACAACTCCAGTTCCCTCCGGTGTCCTCGTAAGGCTTGTGCTCTGGACCCTTCAGCAGCTTCGTTGCTCTTCTAAAGGGAGGCCTGCTCTTCAGAGGAAGGCCGCTGGGGTGCTGGCCCTGAGGCAGTCCCCATGCCCAGGAGGCGCAGGGGGCTGTCCCTGCCCTTGGTGGCCATGCACTGGGCAGAGCTGAAACCGCCTGGGAATGGCGGTGGCATGAAGTGGCTGAGGAGGTGATTGAGATGCAAAGGAACATCTTTTTCCTTCTTTTCCATGAATAAAGGCAAAGATGGAAAACAATCCTCTAGCACATGCTTGGTAATGAATGGGTGTGCCAAAGTGGTGCAAGGAGTGCAGCAAGCGGCCAGAGTCTGCCTGTTCAGTGAAAGAATCTCAACCTTTTGATGCCAGCTGCGTGTGAAGAGACAGGCCCTGGCACGTGTCCACACGGGGATGTGATGGATCAGCAGGCAGAGCCAGGCTAGAGACGGATCCCCTTGCCAGGAGTGCCCCCTGTCCAGAGGGCTGTTAGGAAAAAGACAGTCTGTCAGGGGCAAGGACTTCATCTGGAATGGATCAGCTCAAACCGGTGTTTTGAGTCAGGCTTGAAAACAAACCGGTAGCCAGTGCGTTTTAAGAGCATGCTTTCCTCTTTGCAGAGGGCCTGCAAGGCAAAGGGATGCTGAAATAGCCCATGCGGAAAGAATGAGCTCTTGCTGTCCTAATTGCATGCCCACATAGTGCTGTATGTAGCCACAAGCCAGGCTGGAAGTATCAAATGCCTTGCTAGTGGCACTGGCTGCCGCATCAAAACAGACCGGTCATGTCTTTTGGCCACTGTAGATGGAGAGTTTTTTGGAAGTGCAGGTGTACTTGGCTGTCTTCTTGCTTTAACAATCCTTCTCCTGCTCTTTTCTTTGCCCCTTTCCTTTCTTAGGAGGGGCAGATCTTGGGTTTCTACCTCATCCCAAGTGCCTTGCAGTCTCACCATACAGAAGAGATGGAAAACCTCTCCCTCTGATTCCTCCTCCCACCTCCCCACACCCATCACACAGCTCTGTCTTTCAAGCCGTCTGGATCGCCAGGCACTGTCTGAATGCTGATTTAGCCTTTCCTAATGACACAGGAAGAGCAGCTTTTTTCTCCACTTCTACCTGCAAGTAGGCAGGGGTTGCCATCCTCTTTGAGGAAGGAAAGACTTCTGAAAAGAGTTACAACAGCAAGTTGCAAGCAAATGGTGTCAACTCAGGTCATAAATATGCCTTAAGCCTGCTTGCACGGGGGTTCGCGGGTACAGATACTCGAAAGGGAAGGGGAACAGAGGAGAGCATGGCCAAAGGCAATCGGTTCTGTAAATGGTGCAAAAAAATCTGTAAGTAGGCTTAAGATGGCATTTCAGGGATCAAGAGTTGTAACAGGGGGTCCTTCTCGTGCTCCCAGCCCAGAGGCACCTTTATTGCTGGCAAGAGAAAGAGGGTTTAGCTAGCGCGTACTTCTGCTGCCTTATTTTTCCCGCTACCCGCGCACAAACTAGAAGAAAAAGGCAAGGAAATGCCTTTCGGTAACACCGGCATGGCTAAATAAGCCTGCCATTTCCTTTCCCCTTCCCCTTCCCCTTCCCTTCTCTTCCCCTTCCCCTTCCCCTTCCCTCCCAATGAGTCAAATAATGATGAGACTCTTCTTTCCCTGAAATGCCAGGGCTTTTCAGCTCCAAAACCACTTTCAAGGACACAGAGCACAAAGGTTACACGTGGTAACAGGATTTTATTGTCTTTTTCTCCATCTCTTTCAGAGCAGATGCTCACAAGCATGCCCAGGCTGCGCACGTGCAGCCAGGAGCAGCCCGATGCAATCCTGGCTTGAGCTGGCAAAAACATCACTTGAAGCCAGGCAAAGGCAAGCGAGAGGCACAGCAAGTCGCAAATCCCCTACGCCGTGTGGAGAGCCGGCTGCATGATGCGTATGGTTAATCAAATCTTAAGCTTGGCCAGAAAGAGGAAAGCAGGTAAGTGACAGATGCACAAAGAAGGCGCTCTCGGGAACAAAGGGAAAAGTTGTCAGAAAGTGATTTTTCTCTCTTTTTTGGGGGAATGATTTTTGTCACGTGACTTTTGATCTTGGCATCCAAAAAAACCTGCAAAGCATTCCCAAAGCTAGTTGATGATTCTTTTTGGCCTTGTGTTTCTAATTTCTCTTTTTGTTTCAGCCCGTGAGAAGGAAGGACTATCGGCAATGTCACGTCTCACTTGGGATGAAAACCTCAAAGACCAGGGCTGAGCAGTCCCTGTTTCCGGAAGAGCAAAAACGTGAAGAACGACCCCCAGGACCGACCACACGCAAAAGAGGAGGAGGAGGCGGAGGAGGTGCGTGGTACTTTCCAAACTTCTGACACTTGTCGATGCCAAGCCTAGTTTTTGCCCTCCCAAACATGCTGCGCTGCGCTTCTTGGCCAGCGATGGGCAAGAGAGCCAGAGAGAGCCAGGGCACGAGTGGTGCCTTGGAGGTGCCAGAGCAGCAGGCAAGAAGCGAGCCGAAAGGGCCCAGAGGAGCCCTGACAAGGGGCTGTGCTCCATGGAGCACAAGGGGACAAGAAGCAAGCGCCGGGGGCCAGCCTTGGGGCCCACCCTGGCGGTCTGAAAAGCTTCCTGCCCCGGGCTGCGGGGCACGAGGGCTCAGCACTCCTGTGCTGCTGAGCATGTGCAAAGCTGCTGGCCTGATTCTTTGCATGGAATGTAGTTGAAATCTTGGGCGGCCATGCTGTATCATGTGCCCAAAGGGGATGTCCTTGCCTGCTTGGTGGTCTGAGTGCTTCAGCATTCTGGAAAGGCTTGTGTGTGGCTCTGTCTACATCTTCCTTGAGAGTATTTTTACTGGTAGGGTGTATTTGGGCTGACCAGAAGATTTAGAACGCGGTCTGCGCTTCCTGAGCACAGCGTGCACGGGAGCACGAGCTCCCGAGCAGGCGCCTAGGCAAAATGGCCCAGAGCAGCCCTGTCAAGGGGCCGTGCTCAGGGCTGCAGAGGAAGGCAAAAAACCCCCGGGGAGAGTTGCTAGCCCACCTTGGGGGAAAAAAAGCCTTCCTCCCCCCAGCTGCAGGGCACGAGAGGCCGTCTCGGTGGTGCATGAGCAGCAGGCAGTAGCCTAGCCGAAAGGGAGCGGAGGAGCCCTGACAAGCGGTGGTGCTCAGTGCTGCAGAGGAAGGCAAAAAACGCCCGGGGAGCCGTGCCAATCTTCCCCGGGGGAAAATTCCTTCCTGACCCCAGAGCTGGCGATCGGCTATTCCCTGAGCACGTGAGCAAGACCTGCCTCCTCGTCCCACAGGCCTGTCATGCCTCCCAGGAGATGCCCAAGCCCTATTCTCCCTCAACCTGGAGCCATCTCAGGGGCTTCTGAGAGTGGCCACATGCCCCCGGCCTGATGGACCTTGGGGGCAAGAATCCTTCCCGCGCCTGGCAGGACACCAGTGGGTGCTCCAAAGCGCTGGGACCCCTTGCAACATCTCTGCGTGCCATTGCTTACGGCTGCTGCTGCCCCTGGCTCTGCAGGGGATGAGGACAGAGAGCTCGGCAGTGCTCCTCCAGTGCTCCTGCACAAGGCGTGCCCTTGGTCTTGCCACGGGGCTTGGTGCTCCTTCTCATCTCGTGAGGAGCTGGCGTGCGGTGTTCCCTGAGGGCTGCAGCAGGATTTCCATGCATCAGCTGGGCTTGGAACGTGGCCCTGCCAGGATGTTGCCTTGCAGGGAAGAACCTCCAGCAGCCTTGTCAGGCCTCCAGACCTCCTCCCTCCAAGTCACCCCACCGGCTCCTCAAAGACTTCTTCTCGGATGTCTTTGGGCTGCCTGCCAGGCAGACTGGCCACGGGACATGGGAGGATGCCCCTTTTATCCTGCCGCGGGGCATTGTGACTGCTGCGTTGCCGGGTGGTGGCACTGTGACACGGGGGTGACGGGGTCCCCCGTGTGCAGCCCTGCCCACCACCCCTGCGCCCAGCATCCTTCCTGGAATCATGGAATCCTTGAGCTTGGAAAAGACCTTGAAGATCATCGAGTCCATCCATTAAGCTAACACCGCCAAGTCCACCGCTAAACCGTGTCCCTAAGCACCACAAGCACAGGTCTTGGAAAGACCTCCAGGGGTGGTGCCTCAACCACTTCCCTGGGCAGCCGCTTCCAATGCTTGGCAAGCCTTTTGGTGAAGAAATGTTTCCTAACAAGCAATCTAAAGCTCCTCTGGCGCAACTTGAAGCCGTTTCCTCTTGTCCTAACGCCCGTTTCTTGGGAGAAGAGAGCGACACCCACCTCGCTACAAGCTCCTTTCAGGGAGTTGTAGAGAGCGGGGAGGTCTCCCCTGAGCCTCCTTTCCTCCAGGCTAAACAACTCCAGTTCCCTCCGGTGTCCTCGTAAGGCTTGTGCTCTGGACCCTTCAGCAGCTTCGTTGCTCTTCTAAAGGGAGGCCTGCTCTTCAGAGGAAGGCCGCTGGGGTGCTGGCCCTGAGGCAGTCCCCATGCCCAGGAGGCGCAGGGGGCTGTCCCTGCCCTTGGTGGCCATGCACTGGGCAGAGCTGAAAGCACCTGGGAATGGCGGTGGCATGAAGTGGCTGAGGAGGTGATTGAGATGCAAAGGAACATCTTTTTCCTTCTTTTCCATTAATAAAGGCAAAGATGGAAAACAATCCTCTAGCACATGCTTGGTAATGAATGGGTGTGCCAAAGTGGTGCAAGGAGTGCAGCAAGCTGCCAGAGTCTGTCTGTTCAGTGAAAGAATCTCAACCTTTTGATGCCAGCTGCGTGTGAAGAGACAGGCCCTGGCACGTGTCCACACGGGGATGTGATGGATCAGCAGGCAGAGCCAGGCTAGAGACGGATCCCCTTGCCAGGAGTGCCCCCTGTCCAGAGGGCTGTTAGGAAAAAGACAGTCTGTCAGGGGCAAGGACTTCATCTGGAATGGATCAGCTCAAACCGGTGTTTTGAGTCAGGCTTGAAAACAAACCGGTAGCCAGTGCGTTTTAAGAGCATGCTTTCCTCTTTGCAGAGGGCCTGCAAGGCAAAGGGATGCTGAAATAGCCCATGCGGAAAGAATGAGCTCTTGCTGTCCTAATTGCATGCCCACATAGTGCTGTATGTAGCCACAAGCCAGGCTGGAAGTATCAAATGCCTTGCTAGTGGCACTGGCTGCCGCATCAAAACAGACCGGTCATGTCTTTTAGCCACTGTAGATGGAGAGTTTTTTGGAAGTGCAGGTGTAACTTGGCTGTCTTCTTGCTTTAACAATCCTTCTCCTGCTCTTTTCTTTGCCCCTTTCCTTTCATAGGAGGGGCAGATCTTGGGTTTCTACCTCATCCCAAGTGCCTTGCAGTCTCACCATACAGAAGAGATGGAAAACCTCTCCCTCTGATTCCTCCTCCCACCTCCCCACACCCATCACACAGCTCTGTCTTTCAAGCCGTCTGGATCGCCAGGCACTGTCTGAATGCTGATTTAGCCTTTCCTAATGACACAGGAAGAGCAGCTTTTTTCTCCACTTCTACCTGCAAGTAGGCAGGGGTTGCCATCCTCTTTGAGGAAGGAAAGACTTTTGAAAAGAGTTACAACAGCAAGTTGCAAGCAAATGGTGTCCACTCAGGTCATAAATATGCCTTAAGCCTGCTTGCACGGGGGTTCGCGGGTACAGATACTCGAAAGGGAAGGGGAACAGAGGAGAGCATGGCCAAAGGCAATCGGTTCTGTAAATGGTGCAAAGAAATCTGTAAGTAGGCTTAAGATGGCATTTCAGGAATCAAGAGTTGTAACAGGGGGTCCTTCTCGTGCTCCCAGCCCAGAGGCACCTTTATTGCTGGCAAGAGAAAGAGGGTTTAGCTAGCGCGTACTTCTGCTGCCTTATTTTTCCCGCTACCCGCGCACAAACTAGAAGAAAAAGGCAAGGAAATGCCTTTCGGTAACACCGACATGGCTAAATAAGCCTGCCATTTCCTTTCCCCTTCCCCTTCCCCTTCCCTTCTCTTCCCCTTCCCCTTCCCCTTCCCTCCCAATGAGTCAAATAATGATGAGACTCTTCTTTCCCTGAAATGCCAGGGCTTTTCAGCTCCAAAACCACTTTCAAGGACACAGAGCACAAAGGTTACACGTGGTAACAGGATTTTATTGTCTTTTTCTCCATCTCTTTCAGAGCAGATGCTCACAAGCATGCCCAGGCTGCGCACGTGCAGCCAGGAGCAGCCCGATGCAATCCTCGCTTGAGCTGGCAAAAACGTCACTTGAAGCCGGGCAAAGGCAAGCGAGAGGCACAGCAAGTCGCAAATCCCCTACGCCGTGTGGAGAGCCGGCTGCATGATGCGTATGGTTAATCAAATCTTAAGCTTGGCCAGAAAGAGGAAAGCAGGTAAGTGACGGATGCACAAAGAAGGCGCTCTCGGGAACAAAGGGAAAAGTTGTCAGAAAGTGATTTTTCTCTCTTTTTTGGGGGAATGATTTTTGTCACGTGACTTTTGATCTTGGCATCCAAAAAAACCTGCAAAGCATTCCCAAAGCTAGTTGATGATTCTTTTTGGCCTTGTGTTTCTAATTTCTGTTTTTGTTTCAGCCCGTGAGAAGGAAGGACTATCGGCAATGTCACGTCTCACTTGGGATGAAAACCTCAAAGACCAGGGCTGAGCAGTCCCTGTTTCCGGAAGAGCAAAAACGTGAAGAACGACCCCCAGGACCGACCACACGCAAAAGAGGAGGAGGAGGCGGAGGAGGTGCGTGGTACTTTCCAAACTTCTGACACTTGTCGATGCCAAGCCTAGTTTTTGCCCTCCCAAACATGCTGCGCTGCGCTTCTTGGCCAGCGATGGGCAAGAGAGCCAGAGAGAGCCAGGGCACGAGTGGTGCCTTGGAGGTGCCAGAGCAGCAGGCAAGAAGCGAGCCGAAAGGGCCCAGAGGAGCCCTGACAAGGGGCTGTGCTCCATGGAGCACAAGGGGACAAGAAGCAAGCGCCGGGGGCCACCCTTGGGGCCCACCCTGGCGGTCTGAAAAGCTTCCTGCCCCGGGCTGCGGGGCACGAGGGCTCAGCACTCCTGTGCTGCTGAGCATGTGCAAAGCTGCTGGCCTGATTCTTTGCATGGAATGTAGTTGAAATCTTGGGCGGCCATGCTGTATCATGTGCCCAAAGGGGATGTCCTTGCCTGCTTGGTGGTCTGAGTGCTTCAGCATTCTGGAAAGGCTTGTGTGTGGCTCTGTCTACATCTTCCTTGAGAGTATTTTTACTGGTAGGGTGTATTTGGGCTGACCAGAAGATTTAGAACGCGGTCTGCGCTTCCTGAGCACAGCGTGCACGGGAGCACGAGCTCCCGAGCAGGCGCCTAGGCAAAATGGCCCAGAGCAGCCCTGTCAAGGGGCCGTGCTCAGGGCTGCAGAGGAAGGCAAAAAACCCCCGGGGAGAGTTGCTAGCCCACCTTGGGGGAAAAAAAGCCTTCCTCCCCCCAGCTGCAGGGCACGAGAGGCCGTCTCGGTGGTGCATGAGCAGCAGGCAGTAGCCTAGCCGAAAGGGAGCGGAGGAGCCCTGACAAGCGGTGGTGCTCAGTGCTGCAGAGGAAGGCAAAAAACCCCCGGGGAGCCGTGCCAATCTTCCCCGGGGGAAAATTCCTTCCTGACCCCAGAGCTGGCGATCGGCTATTCCCTGAGCACGTGAGCAAGACCTGCCTCCTCGTCCCACAGGCCTGTCATGCCTCCCAGGAGATGCCCAAGCCCTATTCTCCCTCAACCTGGAGCCATCTCAGGGGCTTCTGAGAGTGGCCACATGCCCCCGGCCTGATGGACCTTGGGGGCAAGAATCCTTCCCGCGCCTGGCAGGACACCAGTGGGTGCTCCAAAGCGCTGGGACCCCTTGCAACATCTCTGCGTGCCATTGCTTACGGCTGCTGCTGCCCCTGGCTCTGCAGGGGATGAGGACAGAGAGCTCGGCAGTGCTCCTCCAGTGCTCCTGCACAAGGCGTGCCCTTGGTCTTGCCACGGGGCTTGGTGCTCCTTCTCATCTCGTGAGGAGCTGGCGTGCGGTGTTCCCTGAGGGCTGCAGCAGGATTTCCATGCATCAGCTGGGCTTGGAACGTGGCCCTGCCAGGATGTTGCCTTGCAGGGAAGAACCTCCAGCAGCCTTGTCAGGCCTCCAGACCTCCTCCCTCCAAGTCACCCCACCGGCTCCTCAAAGACTTCTTCTCGGATGTCTTCGGGCTGCCTGCCAGGCAGACTGGCCACGGGACATGGGAGGATGCCCCTTTTATCCTGCCGCGGGGCATTGTGACTGCTGCGTTGCCGGGTGGTGGCACTGTGACACGGGGGTGACGGGGTCCCCCGTGTGCAGCCCTGCCCACCACCCCTGCGCCCAGCATCCTTCCTGGAATCATGGAATCCTTGAGCTTGGAAAAGACCTTGAAGATCATCGAGTCCATCCATTAAGCTAACACCGCCAAGTCCACCGCTAAACCGTGTCCCTAAGCACCACAAGCACAGGTCTTGGAAAGACCTCCAGGGGTGGTGCCTCAACCACTTCCCTGGGCAGGCGCTTCCAATGCTTGGCAAGCCTTTTGGTGAAGAAATGTTTCCTAACAAGCAATCTAAAGCTCCTCTGGCGCAACTTGAAGCCGTTTCCTCTTGTCCTATCGCCCGTTTCTTGGGAGAAGAGAGCGACACCCACCTCGCTACAAGCTCCTTTCAGGGAGTTGTAGAGAGCGGGGAGGTCTCCCCTGAGCCTCCTTTCCTCCAGGCTAAACAACTCCAGTTCCCTCCGGTGTCCTCGTAAGGCTTGTGCTCTGGACCCTTCAGCAGCTTCGTTGCTCTTCTAAAGGGAGGCCTGCTCTTCAGAGGAAGGCCGCTGGGGTGCTGGCCCTGAGGCAGTCCCCATGCCCAGGAGGCGCAGGGGGCTGTCCCTGCCCTTGGTGGCCATGCACTGGGCAGAGCTGAAACCGCCTGGGAATGGCGGTGGCATGAAGTGACTGAGGAGGTGACTGAGATGCAAAGGAACATCTTTTTCCTTCTTTTCCATTAATAAAGGCAAAGATGGAAAACAATCCTCTAGCACATGCTTGGTAATGAATGGGTGTGCCAAAGTGGTGCAAGGAGTGCAGCAAGCGGCCAGAGTCTGTCTGTTCAGTGAAAGAATCTCAACCTTTTGATGCCAGCTGCGTGTGAAGAGACAGGCCCTGGCACGTGTCCACACGGGGATGTGATGGATCAGCAGGCAGAGCCAGGCTAGAGACGGATCCCCTTGCCAGGAGTGCCCCCTGTCCAGAGGGCTGTTAGGAAAAAGACAGTCTGTCAGGGGCAAGGACTTCATCTGGAATGGATCAGCTCAAACCGGTGTTTTGAGTCAGGCTTGAAAACAAACCGGTAGCCAGTGCGTTTTAAGAGCATGCTTTCCTCTTTGCAGAGGGCCTGCAAGGCAAAGGGATGCTGAAATAGCCCATGCGGACAGAATGAGCTCTTGCTGTCCTAATTGCATGCCCACATAGTGCTGTATGTAGCCACAAGCCAGGCTGGAAGTATCAAATGCCTTGCTAGTGGCACTGGCTGCCGCATCAAAACAGACCGGTCATGTCTTTTAGCCACTGTAGATGGAGAGTTTTTTGGAAGTGCAGGTGTACTTGGCTGTCTTCTTGCTTTAACAATCCTTCTCCTGCTCTTTTCTTTGCCCCTTTCCTTTCTTAGGAGGGGCAGATCTTGGGTTTCTACCTCATCCCAAGTGCCTTGCAGTCTCACCATACAGAAGAGATGGAAAACCTCTCCCTCTGATTCCTCCTCCCACCTCCCCACACCCATCACACAGCTCTGTCTTTCAAGCCGTCTGGATCGCCAGGCACTGTCTGAATGCTGATTTAGCCTTTCCTAATGACACAGGAAGAGCAGCTTTTTTCTCCACTTCTACCTGCAAGTAGGCAGGGGTTGCCATCCTCTTTGAGGAAGGAAAGACTTCTGAAAAGAGTTACAACAGCAAGTTGCAAGCAAATGGTGTCAACTCAGGTCATAAATATGCCTTAAGCCTGCTTGCACGGGGGTTCGCGGGTACAGATACTCAAAAGGGAAGGGGAACAGAGGAGAGCATGGCCAAAGGCAATCGGTTCTGTAAATGGTGCAAAAAAATCTGTAAGTAGGCTTAAGATGGCATTTCAGGGATCAAGAGTTGTAACAGGGGGTCCTTCTCGTGCTCCCAGCCCAGAGGCACCTTTATTGCTGGCAAGAGAAAGAGGGTTTAGCTAGCGCGTACTTCTGCTGCCTTATTTTTCCCGCTACCCGCGCACAAACTAGAAGAAAAAGCCAAGGAAATGCCTTTCGGTAACACCGGCATGGCTAAATAAGCCTGCCATTTCCTTTCCCCTTCCCTTTCCCCTTCCCCTTCCCTTCTCTTCCCCTTCCCCTTCCCCTTCCCTCCCAATGAGTCAAATAATGATGAGACTCTTCTTTCCCTGAAATGCCAGGGCTTTTCAGCTCCAAAACCACTTTCAAGGACACAGAGCACAAAGGTTACACGTGGTAACAGGATTTTATTGTCTTTGTCTCCATCTCTTTCAGAGCAGATGCTCACAAGCATGCCCAGGCTGCGCACGTGCAGCCAGGAGCAGCCCGATGCAATCCTCGCTTGAGCTGGCAAAAACATCACTTGAAGCCGGGCAAAGGCAAGCGAGAGGCACAGCAAGTCGCAAATCCCCTACGCCGTGTGGAGAGCCGGCTGCATGATGCGTATGGTTAATCAAATCTTAAGCTTGGCCAGAAAGAGGAAAGCAGGTAAGTGACGGATGCACAAAGAAGGCGCTCTCGGGAACAAAGGGAAAAGTTGTCAGAAAGTGATTTTTCTCTCTTTTTTGGGGGAATGATTTTTGTCACGTGACTTTTGATCTTGGCATCCAAAAAAACCTGCAAAGCATTCCCAAAGCTAGTTGATGATTCTTTTTGGCCTTGTGTTTCTAATTTCTCTTTTTGTTTCAGCCCGTGAGAAGGAAGGACTATCGGCAATGTCACGTCTCACTTGGGATGAAAACCTCAAAGACCAGGGCTGAGCAGTCCCTGTTTCCGGAAGAGCAAAAACGTGAAGAACGACCCCCAGGACCGACCACACGCAAAAGAGGAGGAGGAGGCGGAGGAGGTGCGTGGTACTTTCCAAACTTCTGACACTTGTCGATGCCAAGCCTAGTTTTTGCCCTCCCAAACATGCTGCGCTGCGCTTCTTGGCCAGCGATGGGCAAGAGAGCCAGAGAGAGCCAGGGCACGAGTGGTGCCTTGGAGGTGCCAGAGCAGCAGGCAAGAAGCGAGCCGAAAGGGCCCAGAGGAGCCCTGACAAGGGGCTGTGCTCCATGGAGCACAAGGGGACAAGAAGCAAGCGCCGGGGGCCACCCTTGGGGCCCACCCTGGCGGTCTGAAAAGCTTCCTGCCCCGGGCTGCGGGGCACGAGGGCTCAGCACTCCTGTGCTGCTGAGCATGTGCAAAGCTGCTGGCCTGATTCTTTGCATGGAATGTAGTTGAAATCTTGGGCGGCCATGCTGTATCATGTGCCCAAAGGGGATGTCCTTGCCTGCTTGGTGGTCTGAGTGCTTCAGCATTCTGGAAAGGCCTGTGTGTGGCTCTGTCTACATCTTCCTTGAGAGTATTTTTACTGGTAGGGTGTATTTGGGCTGACCAGAAGATTTAGAACGCGGTCTGCGCTTCCTGAGCACAGCGTGCACGGGAGCACGAGCTCCCGAGCAGGCGCCTAGGCAAAATGGCCCAGAGCAGCCCTGTCAAGGGGCCGTGCTCAGGGCTGCAGAGGAAGGCAAAAAACCCCCGGGGAGAGTTGCTAGCCCACCTTGGGGGAAAAAAAGCCTTCCTCCCCCCAGCTGCAGGGCACGAGAGGCCGTCTCGGTGGTGCATGAGCAGCAGGCAGTAGCCTAGCCGAAAGGGAGCGGAGGAGCCCTGACAAGCGGTGGTGCTCAGTGCTGCAGAGGAAGGCAAAAAACCCCCGGGGAGCCGTGCCAATCTTCCCCGGGGGAAAATTCCTTCCTGACCCCAGAGCTGGCGATCGGCTATTCCCTGAGCACGTGAGCAAGACCTGCCTCCTCGTCCCACAGGCCTGTCATGCCTCCCAGGAGATGCCCAAGCCCTATTCTCCCTCAACCTGGAGCCATCTCAGGGGCTTCTGAGAGTGGCCACATGCCCCCGGCCTGATGGACCTTGGGGGCAAGAATCCTTCCCGCGCCTGGCAGGACACCAGTGGGTGCTCCAAAGCGCTGGGACCCCTTGCAACATCTCTGCGTGCCATTGCTTACGGCTGCTGCTGCCCCTGGCTCTGCAGGGGATGAGGACAGAGAGCTCGGCAGTGCTCCTCCAGTGCTCCTGCACAAGGCGTGCCCTTGGTCTTGCCACGGGGCTTGGTGCTCCTTCTCATCTCGTGAGGAGCTGGCGTGCGGTGTTCCCTGAGGGCTGCAGCAGGATTTCCATGCATCAGCTGGGCTTGGAACGTGGCCCTGCCAGGATGTTGCCTTGCAGGGAAGAACCTCCAGCAGCCTTGTCAGGCCTCCAGACCTCCTCCCTCCAAGTCACCCCACCGGCTCCTCAAAGACTTCTTCTCGGATGTCTTCGGGCTGCCTGCCAGGCAGACTGGCCACGGGACATGGGAGGATGCCCCTTTTATCCTGCCGCGGGGCATTGTGACTGCTGCGTTGCCGGGTGGTGGCACTGTGACACGGGGGTGACGGGGTCCCCCGTGTGCAGCCCTGCCCACCACCCCTGCGCCCAGCATCCTTCCTGGAATCATGGAATGCTTGAGCTTGGAAAAGACCTTGAAGATCATCGAGTCCATCCATTAAGCTAACACCGCCAAGTCCACCGCTAAACCGTGTCCCTAAGCACCACAAGCACAGGTCTTGGAAAGACCTCCAGGGGTGGTGCCTCAACCACTTCCCTGGGCAGCCGCTTCCAATGCTTGGCAAGCCTTTTGGTGAAGAAATGTTTCCTAACAAGCAATCTAAAGCTCCTCTGGCGCAACTTGAAGCCGTTTCCTCTTGTCCTATCGCCCGTTTCTTGGGAGAAGAGAGCGACACCCACCTCGCTACAAGCTCCTTTCAGGGAGTTGTAGAGAGCGGGGAGGTCTCCCCTGAGCCTCCTTTCCTCCAGGCTAAACAACTCCAGTTCCCTCCGGTGTCCTCGTAAGGCTTGTGCTCTGGACCCTTCAGCAGCTTCGTTGCTCTTCTAAAGGGAGGCCTGCTCTTCAGAGGAAGGCCGCTGGGGTGCTGGCCCTGAGGCAGTCCCCATGCCCAGGAGGCGCAGGGGGCTTTCCCTGCCCTTGGTGGCCATGCACTGGGCAGAGCTGAAAGCACCTGGGAATGGCGGTGGCATGAAGTGACTGAGGAGGTGATTGAGATGCAAAGGAACATCTTTTTCCTTCTTTTCCATGAATAAAGGCAAAGATGGAAAACAATCCTCTAGCACATGCTTGGTAATGAATGGGTGTGCCAAAGTGGTGCAAGGAGTGCAGCAAGCTGCCAGAGTCTGTCTGTTCAGTGAAAGAATCTCAACCTTTTGATGCCAGCTGCGTGTGAAGAGACAGGCCCTGGCACGTGTCCACACGGGGATGTGATGGATCAGCAGGCAGAGCCAGGCTAGAGACGGATCCCCTTGCCAGGAGTGCCCCCTGTCCAGAGGGCTGTTAGGAAAAAGACAGTCTGTCAGGGGCAAGGACTTCATCTGGAACGTATCAGCTCAAACCTGTGTTTTGAGTCAGGCTTGAAAACAAACCGGTAGCCAGTGCGTTTTAAGAGCATGCTTTCCTCTTTGCAGAGGGCCTGCAAGGCAAAGGGATGCTGAAATAGCCCATGCGGAAAGAATGAGCTCTTGCTGTCCTAATTGCATGCCCACATAGTGCTGTATGTAGCCACAAGCCAGGCTGGAAGTATCAAATGCCTTGCTAGTGGCACTGGCTGCCGCATCAAAACAGACCGGTCATGTCTTTTAGCCACTGTAGATGGAGAGTTTTTTGGAAGTGCAGGTGTACTTGGCTGTCTTCTTGCTTTAACAATCCTTCTCCTGCTCTTTTCTTTGCCCCTTTCCTTTCTTAGGAGGGGCAGATCTTGGGTTTCTACCTCATCCCAAGTGCCTTGCAGTCTCACCATACAGAAGAGATGGAAAACCTCTCCCTCTGATTCCTCCTCCCACCTCCCCACACCCATCACACAGCTCTGTCTTTCAAGCCGTCTGGATCGCCAGGCACTGCCTGAATGCTGATTTAGCCTTTCCTAATGACACAGGAAGAGCAGCTTTTTTCTCCACTTCTACCTGCAAGTAGGCAGGGGTTGCCATCCTCTTTGAGGAAGGAAAGACTTCTGAAAAGAGTTACAACAGCAAGTTGCAAGCAAATGGTGTCGACTCAGGTCATAAATATGCCTTAAGCCTGCTTGCACGGGGGTTCGCGGGTACAGATACTCGAAAGGGAAGGGGAACAGAGGAGAGCATGGCCAAAGGCAATCGGTTCTGTAAATGGTGCAAAGAAATCTGTAAGTAGGCTTAAGATGGCATTTCAGGAATCAAGAGTTGTAACAGGGGGTCCTTCTCGTGCTCCCAGCCCAGAGGCACCTTTATTGCTGGCAAGAGAAAGAGGGTTTAGCTAGCGCGTACTTCTGCTGCCTTATTTTTCCCGCTACCCGCGCACAAACTAGAAGAAAAAGGCAAGGAAATGCCTTTCGGTAACACCGGCATGGCTAAATAAGCCTGCCATTTCCTTTCCCCTTCCCCTTCCCCTTCCCTTCTCTTCCCCTTCCCCTTCCCCTTCCCCTTCCCTCCCAATGAGTCAAATAATGATGAGACTCTTCTTTCCCTGAAATGCCAGGGCTTTTCAGCTCCAAAACCACTTTCAAGGACACAGAGCACAAAGGTTACACGTGGTAACAGGATTTTATTGTCTTTTTCTCAATCTCTTTCAGAGCAGATGCTCACAAGCATGCCCAGGCTGCGCACGTGCAGCCAGGAGCAGCCCGATGCAATCCTCGCTTGAGCTGGCAAAAACATCACTTGAAGCCGGGCAAAGGCAAGCGAGAGGCACAGCAAGTCGCAAATCCCCTACGCCGTGTGGAGAGCCGGCTGCATGATGCGTATGGTTAATCAAATCTTAAGCTTGGCCAGAAAGAGGAAAGCAGGTAAGTGACGGATGCACAAAGAAGGCGCTCTCGGGAACAAAGGGAAAAGTTGTCAGAAAGTGATTTTTCTCTCTTTTTTGGGGGAATGATTTTTGTCACGTGACTTTTGATCTTGGCATCCAAAAAAACCTGCAAAGCATTCCCAAAGCTAGTTGATGATTCTTTTTGGCCTTGTGTTTCTAATTTCTCTTTTTGTTTCAGCCCGTGAGAAGGAAGGACTATCGGCAATGTCACGTCTCACTTGGGATGAAAACCTCAAAGACCAGGGCTGAGCAGTCCCTGTTTCCGGAAGAGCAAAAACGTGAAGAACGACCCCCAGGACCGACCACACGCAAAAGAGGAGGAGGAGGCGGAGGAGGTGCGTGGTACTTTCCAAACTTCTGACACTTGTCGATGCCAAGCCTAGTTTTTGCCCTCCCAAACATGCTGCGCTGCGCTTCTTGGCCAGCGATGGGCAAGAGAGCCAGAGAGAGCCAGGGCACGAGTGGTGCCTTGGAGGTGCCAGAGCAGCAGGCAAGAAGCGAGCCGAAAGGGCCCAGAGGAGCCCTGACAAGGGGCTGTGCTCCATGGAGCACAAGGGGACAAGAAGCAAGCGCCGGGGGCCACCCTTGGGGCCCACCCTGGCGGTCTGAAAAGCTTCCTGCCCCGGGCTGCGGGGCACGAGGGCTCAGCACTCCTGTGCTGCTGAGCATGTGCAAAGCTGCTGGCCTGATTCTTTGCATGGAATGTAGTTGAAATCTTGGGCGGCCATGCTGTATCATGTGCCCAAAGGGGATGTCCTTGCCTGCTTGGTGGTCTGAGTGCTTCAGCATTCTGGAAAGGCCTGTGTGTGGCTCTGTCTACATCTTCCTTGAGAGTATTTTTACTGGTAGGGTGTATTTGGGCTGACCAGAAGATTTAGAACGCGGTCTGCGCTTCCTGAGCACAGCGTGCACGGGAGCACGAGCTCCCGAGCAGGCGCCTAGGCAAAATGGCCCAGAGCAGCCCTGTCAAGGGGCCGTGCTCAGGGCTGCAGAGGAAGGCAAAAAACCCCCGGGGAGAGTTGCTAGCCCACCTTGGGGGAAAAAAAGCCTTCCTCCCCCCAGCTGCAGGGCACGAGAGGCCGTCTCGGTGGTGCATGAGCAGCAGGCAGTAGCCTAGCCGAAAGGGAGCGGAGGAGCCCTGACAAGCGGTGGTGCTCAGTGCTGCAGAGGAAGGCAAAAAACCCCCGGGGAGCCGTGCCAATCTTCCCCGGGGGAAAATTCCTTCCTGACCCCAGAGCTGGCGATCGGCTATTCCCTGAGCACGTGAGCAAGACCTGCCTCCTCGTCCCACAGGCCTGTCATGCCTCCCAGGAGATGCCCAAGCCCTATTCTCCCTCAACCTGGAGCCATCTCAGGGGCTTCTGAGAGTGGCCACATGCCCCCGGCCTGATGGACCTTGGGGGCAAGAATCCTTCCCGCGCCTGGCAGGACACCAGTGGGTGCTCCAAAGCGCTGGGACCCCTTGCAACATCTCTGCGTGCCATTGCTTACGGCTGCTGCTGCCCCTGGCTCTGCAGGGGATGAGGACAGAGAGCTCGGCAGTGCTCCTCCAGTGCTCCTGCACAAGGCGTGCCCTTGGTCTTGCCACGGGGCTTGGTGCTCCTTCTCATCTCGTGAGGAGCTGGCGTGCGGTGTTCCCTGAGGGCTGCAGCAGGATTTCCATGCATCAGCTGGGCTTGGAACGTGGCCCTGCCAGGATGTTGCCTTGCAGGGAAGAACCTCCAGCAGCCTTGTCAGGCCTCCAGACCTCCTCCCTCCAAGTCACCCCACCGGCTCCTCAAAGACTTCTTCTCGGATGTCTTCGGGCTGCCTGCCAGGCAGACTGGCCACGGGACATGGGAGGATGCCCCTTTTATCCTGCCGCGGGGCATTGTGACTGCTGCGTTGCCGGGTGGTGGCACTGTGACACGGGGGTGACGGGGTCCCCCGTGTGCAGCCCTGCCCACCACCCCTGCGCCCAGCATCCTTCCTGGAATCATGGAATCCTTGAGCTTGGAAAAGACCTTGAAGATCATCGAGTCCATCCATTAAGCTAACACCGCCAAGTCCACCGCTAAACCGTGTCCCTAAGCACCACAAGCACAGGTCTTGGAAAGACCTCCAGGGGTGGTGCCTCAACCACTTCCCTGGGCAGCCGCTTCCAATGCTTGGCAAGCCTTTTGGTGAAGAAATGTTTCCTAACAAGCAATCTAAAGCTCCTCTGGCGCAACTTGAAGCCGTTTCCTCTTGTCCTATCGCCCGTTTCTTGGGAGAAGAGAGCGACACCCACCTCGCTACAAGCTCCTTTCAGGGAGTTGTAGAGAGCGGGGAGGTCTCCCCTGAGCCTCCTTTCCTCCAGGCTAAACAACTCCAGTTCCCTCCGGTGTCCTCGTAAGGCTTGTGCTCTGGACCCTTCAGCAGCTTCGTTGCTCTTCTAAAGGGAGGCCTGCTCTTCAGAGGAAGGCCGCTGGGGTGCTGGCCCTGAGGCAGTCCCCATGCCCAGGAGGCGCAGGGGGCTGTCCCTGCCCTTGGTGGCCATGCACTGGGCAGAGCTGAAAGCACCTGGGAATGGCGGTGGCATGAAGTGACTGAGGAGGTGATTGAGATGCAAAGGAACATCTTTTTCCTTCTTTTCCATGAATAAAGGCAAAGATGGAAAACAATCCTCTAGCACATGCTTGGTAATGAATGGGTGTGCCAAAGTGGTGCAAGGAGTGCAGCAAGCTGCCAGAGTCTGTCTGTTCAGTGAAAGAATCTCAACCTTTTGATGCCAGCTGCGTGTGAAGAGACAGGCCCTGGCACGTGTCCACACGGGGATGTGATGGATCAGCAGGCAGAGCCAGGCTAGAGACGGATCCCCTTGCCAGGAGTGCCCCCTGTCCAGAGGGCTGTTAGGAAAAAGACAGTCTGTCAGGGGCAAGGACTTCATCTGGAACGTATCAGCTCAAACCTGTGTTTTGAGTCAGGCTTGAAAACAAACCGGTAGCCAGTGCGTTTTAAGAGCATGCTTTCCTCTTTGCAGAGGGCCTGCAAGGCAAAGGGATGCTGAAATAGCCCATGCGGAAAGAATGAGCTCTTGCTGTCCTAATTGCATGCCCACATAGTGCTGTATGTAGCCACAAGCCAGGCTGGAAGTATCAAATGCCTTGCTAGTGGCACTGGCTGCCGCATCAAAACAGACCGGTCATGTCTTTTAGCCACTGTAGATGGAGAGTTTTTTGGAAGTGCAGGTGTACTTGGCTGTCTTCTTGCTTTAACAATCCTTCTCCTGCTCTTTTCTTTGCCCCTTTCCTTTCTTAGGAGGGGCAGATCTTGGGTTTCTACCTCATCCCAAGTGCCTTGCAGTCTCACCATACAGAAGAGATGGAAAACCTCTCCCTCTGATTCCTCCTCCCACCTCCCCACACCCATCACACAGCTCTGTCTTTCAAGCCGTCTGGATCGCCAGGCACTGCCTGAATGCTGATTTAGCCTTTCCTAATGACACAGGAAGAGCAGCTTTTTTCTCCACTTCTACCTGCAAGTAGGCAGGGGTTGCCATCCTCTTTGAGGAAGGAAAGACTTCTGAAAAGAGTTACAACAGCAAGTTGCAAGCAAATGGTGTCGACTCAGGTCATAAATATGCCTTAAGCCTGCTTGCACGGGGGTTCGCGGGTACAGATACTCGAAAGGGAAGGGGAACAGAGGAGAGCATGGCCAAAGGCAATCGGTTCTGTAAATGGTGCAAAGAAATCTGTAAGTAGGCTTAAGATGGCATTTCAGGAATCAAGAGTTGTAACAGGGGGTCCTTCTCGTGCTCCCAGCCCAGAGGCACCTTTATTGCTGGCAAGAGAAAGAGGGTTTAGCTAGCGCGTACTTCTGCTGCCTTATTTTTCCCGCTACCCGCGCACAAACTAGAAGAAAAAGGCAAGGAAATGCCTTTCGGTAACACCGGCATGGCTAAATAAGCCTGCCATTTCCTTTCCCCTTCCCCTTCCCCTTCCCTTCTCTTCCCCTTCCCCTTCCCCTTCCCCTTCCCTCCCAATGAGTCAAATAATGATGAGACTCTTCTTTCCCTGAAATGCCAGGGCTTTTCAGCTCCAAAACCACTTTCAAGGACACAGAGCACAAAGGTTACACGTGGTAACAGGATTTTATTGTCTTTGTCTCCATCTCTTTCAGAGCAGATGCTCACAAGCATGCCCAGGCTGCGCACGTGCAGCCAGGAGCAGCCCGATGCAATCCTCGCTTGAGCTGGCAAAAACATCACTTGAAGCCGGGCAAAGGCAAGCGAGAGGCACAGCAAGTCGCAAATCCCCTACGCCGTGTGGAGAGCCGGCTGCATGATGCGTATGGTTAATCAAATCTTAAGCTTGGCCAGAAAGAGGAAAGCAGGTAAGTGACGGATGCACAAAGAAGGCGCTCTCGGGAACAAAGGGAAAAGTTGTCAGAAAGTGATTTTTCTCTCTTTTTTGGGGGAATGATTTTTGTCACGTGACTTTTGATCTTGGCATCCAAAAAAACCTGCAAAGCATTCCCAAAGCTAGTTGATGATTCTTTTTGGCCTTGTGTTTCTAATTTCTCTTTTTGTTTCAGCCCGTGAGAAGGAAGGACTATCGGCAATGTCACGTCTCACTTGGGATGAAAACCTCAAAGACCAGGGCTGAGCAGTCCCTGTTTCCGGAAGAGCAAAAACGTGAAGAACGACCCCCAGGACCGACCACACGCAAAAGAGGAGGAGGAGGCGGAGGAGGTGCGTGGTACTTTCCAAACTTCTGACACTTGTCGATGCCAAGCCTAGTTTTTGCCCTCCCAAACATGCTGCGCTGCGCTTCTTGGCCAGCGATGGGCAAGAGAGCCAGAGAGAGCCAGGGCACGAGTGGTGCCTTGGAGGTGCCAGAGCAGCAGGCAAGAAGCGAGCCGAAAGGGCCCAGAGGAGCCCTGACAAGGGGCTGTGCTCCATGGAGCACAAGGGGACAAGAAGCAAGCGCCGGGGGCCACCCTTGGGGCCCACCCTGGCGGTCTGAAAAGCTTCCTGCCCCGGGCTGCGGGGCACGAGGGCTCAGCACTCCTGTGCTGCTGAGCATGTGCAAAGCTGCTGGCCTGATTCTTTGCATGGAATGTAGTTGAAATCTTGGGCGGCCATGCTGTATCATGTGCCCAAAGGGGATGTCCTTGCCTGCTTGGTGGTCTGAGTGCTTCAGCATTCTGGAAAGGCTTGTGTGTGGCTCTGTCTACATCTTCCTTGAGAGTATTTTTACTGGTAGGGTGTATTTGGGCTGACCAGAAGATTTAGAACGCGGTCTGCGCTTCCTGAGCACAGCGTGCACGGGAGCACGAGCTCCCGAGCAGGCGCCTAGGCAAAATGGCCCAGAGCAGCCCTGTCAAGGGGCCGTGCTCAGGGCTGCAGAGGAAGGCAAAAAACCCCCGGGGAGAGTTGCTAGCCCACCTTGGGGGAAAAAAAGCCTTCCTCCCCCCAGCTGCAGGGCACGAGAGGCCGTCTCGGTGGTGCATGAGCAGCAGGCAGTAGCCTAGCCGAAAGGGAGCGGAGGAGCCCTGACAAGCGGTGGTGCTCAGTGCTGCAGAGGAAGGCAAAAAACCCCCGGGGAGCCGTGCCAATCTTCCCCGGGGGAAAATTCCTTCCTGACCCCAGAGCTGGCGATCGGCTATTCCCTGAGCACGTGAGCAAGACCTGCCTCCTCGTCCCACAGGCCTGTCATGCCTCCCAGGAGATGCCCAAGCCCTATTCTCCCTCAACCTGGAGCCATCTCAGGGGCTTCTGTGAGTGGCCACATGCCCCCGGCCTGATGGACCTTGGGGGCAAGAATCCTTCCCGCGCCTGGCAGGACACCAGTGGGTGCTCCAAAGCGCTGGGACCCCTTGCAACATCTCTGCGTGCCATTGCTTACGGCTGCTGCTGCCCCTGGCTCTGCAGGGGATGAGGACAGAGAGCTCGGCAGTGCTCCTCCAGTGCTCCTGCACAAGGCGTGCCCTTGGTCTTGCCACGGGGCTTGGTGCTCCTTCTCATCTCGTGAGGAGCTGGCGTGCGGTGTTCCCTGAGGGCTGCAGCAGGATTTCCATGCATCAGCTGGGCTTGGAACGTGGCCCTGCCAGGATGTTGCCTTGCAGGGAAGAACCTCCAGCAGCCTTGTCAGGCCTCCAGACCTCCTCCCTCCAAGTCACCCCACCGGCTCCTCAAAGACTTCTTCTCGGATGTCTTCGGGCTGCCTGCCAGGCAGACTGGCCACGGGACATGGGAGGATGCCCCTTTTATCCTGCCGCGGGGCATTGTGACTGCTGCGTTGCCGGGTGGTGGCACTGTGACACGGGGGTGACGGGGTCCCCCGTGTGCAGCCCTGCCCACCACCCCTGCGCCCAGCATCCTTCCTGGAATCATGGAATCCTTGAGCTTGGAAAAGACCTTGAAGATCATCGAGTCCATCCATTAAGCTAACACCGCCAAGTCCACCGCTAAACCGTGTCCCTAAGCACCACAAGCACAGGTCTTGGAAAGACCTCCAGGGGTGGTGCCTCAACCACTTCCCTGGGCAGCCGCTTCCAATGCTTGGCAAGCCTTTTGGTGCAGAAATGTTTCCTAACAAGCAATCTAAAGCTCCTCTGGCGCAACTTGAAGCCGTTTCCTCTTGTCCTATCGCCCGTTTCTTGGGAGAAGAGAGCGACACCCACCTCGCTACAAGCTCCTTTCAGGGAGTTGTAGAGAGCGGGGAGGTCTCCCCTGAGCCTCCTTTCCTCCAGGCTAAACAACTCCAGTTCCCTCCGGTGTCCTCGTAAGGCTTGTGCTCTGGACCCTTCAGCAGCTTCGTTGCTCTTCTAAAGGGAGGCCTGCTCTTCAGAGGAAGGCCGCTGGGGTGCTGGCCCTGAGGCAGTCCCCATGCCCAGGAGGCGCAGGGGGCTGTCCCTGCCCTTGGTGGCCATGCACTGGGCAGAGCTGAAACCGCCTGGGAATGGCGGTGGCATGAAGTGACTGAGGAGGTGACTGAGATGCAAAGGAACATCTTTTTCCTTCTTTTCCATGAATAAAGGCAAAGATGGAAAACAATCCTCTAGCACATGCTTGGTAATGAATGGGTGTGCCAAAGTGGTGCAAGGAGTGCAGCAAGCTGCCAGAGTCTGTCTGTTCAGTGAAAGAATCTCAACCTTTTGATGCCAGCTGCGTGTGAAGAGACAGGCCCTGGCACGTGTCCACACGGGGATGTGATGGATCAGCAGGCAGAGCCAGGCTAGAGACGGATCCCCTTGCCAGGAGTGCCCCCTGTCCAGAGGGCTGTTAGGAAAAAGACAGTCTGTCAGGGGCAAGGACTTCATCTGGAATGGATCAGCTCAAACCTGTGTTTTGAGTCAGGCTTGAAAACAAACCGGTAGCCAGTGCGTTTTAAGAGCATGCTTTCCTCTTTGCAGAGGGCCTGCAAGGCAAAGGGATGCTGAAATAGCCCATCCGGAAAGAATGAGCTCTTGCTGTCCTAATTGCATGCCCACATAGTGCTGTATGTAGCCACAAGCCAGGCTGGAAGTATCAACTGCCTTGCTAGTGGCACTGGCTGCCGCATCAAAACAGACCGGTCATGTCTTTTAGCCACTGTAGATGGAGAGTTTTTTGGAAGTGCAGGTGTACTTGGCTGTCTTCTTGCTTTAACAATCCTTCTCCTGCTCTTTTCTTTGCCCCTTTCCTTTCTTAGGAGGGGCAGATCTTGGGTTTCTACCTCATCCCAAGTGCCTTGCAGTCTCACCATACAGAAGAGATGGAAAACCTCTCCCTCTGATTCCTCCTCCCACCTCCCCACACCCATCACACAGCTCTGTCTTTCAAGCCGTCTGGATCGCCAGGCACTGTCTGAATGCTGATTTAGCCTTTCCTAATGACACAGGAAGAGCAGCTTTTTTCTCCACTTCTGCCTGCAAGTAGGCAGGGGTTGCCATCCTCTTTGAGGAAGGAAAGACTTTTGAAAAGAGTTACAACAGCAAGTTGCAAGCAAATGGAGTCGACTCAGGTCATAAATATGCCTTAAGCCTGCTTGCACGGGGGTTCGCGGGTACAGATACTCGAAAGGGAAGGGGAACAGAGGAGAGCATGGCCAAAGGCAATCGGTTCTGTAAATGGTGCAAAGAAATCTGTAAGTAGGCTTAAGATGGCATTTCAGGAATCAAGAGTTGTAACAGGGGGTCCTTCTCGTGCTCCCAGCCCAGAGGCACCTTTATTGCTGGCAAGAGAAAGAGGGTTTAGCTAGCGCGTACTTCTGCTGCCTTATTTTTCCCGCTACCCGCGCACAAACTAGAAGAAAAAGGCAAGGAAATGCCTTTCGGTAACACCGGCATGGCTAAATAAGCCTGCCATTTCCTTTCCCCTTCCCCTTCCCCTTCCCTTCTCTTCCCCTTCCCCTTCCCCTTCCCCTTCCCTCCCAAAGAGTCAAATAATGATGAGACTCTTCTTTCCCTGAAATGCCAGGGCTTTTCAGCTCCAAAACCACTTTCAAGGACACAGAGCACAAAGGTTACACGTGGTAACAGGATTTTATTGTCTTTGTCTCCATCTCTTTCAGAGCAGATGCTCACAAGCATGCCCAGGCTGCGCACGTGCAGCCAGGAGCAGCCCGATGCAATCCTCGCTTGAGCTGGCAAAAACATCACTTGAAGCCGGGCAAAGGCAAGCGAGAGGCACAGCAAGTCGCAAATCCCCTACGCCGTGTGGAGAGCCGGCTGCATGATGCGTATGGTTAATCAAATCTTAAGCTTGGCCAGAAAGAGGAAAGCAGGTAAGTGACGGATGCACAAAGAAGGCGCTCTCGGGAACAAAGGGAAAAGTTGTCAGAAAGTGATTTTTCTCTCTTTTTTGGGGGAATGATTTTTGTCACGTGACTTTTGATCTTGGCATCCAAAAAAACCTGCAAAGCATTCCCAAAGCTAGTTGATGATTCTTTTTGGCCTTGTGTTTCTAATTTCTCTTTTTGTTTCAGCCCGTGAGAAGGAAGGACTATCGGCAATGTCACGTCTCACTTGGGATGAAAACCTCAAAGACCAGGGCTGAGCAGTCCCTGTTTCCGGAAGAGCAAAAACGTGAAGAACGACCCCCAGGACCGACCACACGCAAAAGAGGAGGAGGAGGCGGAGGAGGTGCGTGGTACTTTCCAAACTTCTGACACTTGTCGATGCCAAGCCTAGTTTTTGCCCTCCCAAACATGCTGCGCTGCGCTTCTTGGCCAGCGATGGGCAAGAGAGCCAGAGAGAGCCAGGGCACGAGTGGTGCCTTGGAGGTGCCAGAGCAGCAGGCAAGAAGCGAGCCGAAAGGGCCCAGAGGAGCCCTGACAAGGGGCTGTGCTCCATGGAGCACAAGGGGACAAGAAGCAAGCGCCGGGGGCCACCCTTGGGGCCCACCCTGGCGGTCTGAAAAGCTTCCTGCCCCGGGCTGCGGGGCACGAGGGCTCAGCACTCCTGTGCTGCTGAGCATGTGCAAAGCTGCTGGCCTGATTCTTTGCATGGAATGTAGTTGAAATCTTGGGCGGCCATGCTGTATCATGTGCCCAAAGGGGATGTCCTTGCCTGCTTGGTGGTCTGAGTGCTTCAGCATTCTGGAAAGGCTTGTGTGTGGCTCTGTCTACATCTTCCTTGAGAGTATTTTTACTGGTAGGGTGTATTTGGGCTGACCAGAAGATTTAGAACGCGGTCTGCGCTTCCTGAGCACAGCGTGCACGGGAGCACGAGCTCCCGAGCAGGCGCCTAGGCAAAATGGCCCAGAGCAGCCCTGTCAAGGGGCCGTGCTCAGGGCTGCAGAGGAAGGCAAAAAACCCCCGGGGAGAGTTGCTAGCCCACCTTGGGGGAAAAAAAGCCTTCCTCCCCCCAGCTGCAGGGCACGAGAGGCCGTCTCGGTGGTGCATGAGCAGCAGGCAGTAGCCTAGCCGAAAGGGAGCGGAGGAGCCCTGACAAGCGGTGGTGCTCAGTGCTGCAGAGGAAGGCAAAAAACCCCCGGGGAGCCGTGCCAATCTTCCCCGGGGGAAAATTCCTTCCTGACCCCAGAGCTGGCGATCGGCTATTCCCTGAGCACGTGAGCAAGACCTGCCTCCTCGTCCCACAGGCCTGTCATGCCTCCCAGGAGATGCCCAAGCCCTATTCTCCCTCAACCTGGAGCCATCTCAGGGGCTTCTGAGAGTGGCCACATGCCCCCGGCCTGATGGACCTTGGGGGCAAGAATCCTTCCCGCGCCTGGCAGGACACCAGTGGGTGCTCCAAAGCGCTGGGACCCCTTGCAACATCTCTGCGTGCCATTGCTTACGGCTGCTGCTGCCCCTGGCTCTGCAGGGGATGAGGACAGAGAGCTCGGCAGTGCTCCTCCAGTGCTCCTGCACAAGGCGTGCCCTTGGTCTTGCCACGGGGCTTGGTGCTCCTTCTCATCTCGTGAGGAGCTGGCGTGCGGTGTTCCCTGAGGGCTGCAGCAGGATTTCCATGCATCAGCTGGGCTTGGAACGTGGCCCTGCCAGGATGTTGCCTTGCAGGGAAGAACCTCCAGCAGCCTTGTCAGGCCTCCAGACCTCCTCCCTCCAAGTCACCCCACCGGCTCCTCAAAGACTTCTTCTCGGATGTCTTCGGGCTGCCTGCCAGGCAGACTGGCCACGGGACATGGGAGGATGCCCCTTTTATCCTGCCGCGGGGCATTGTGACTGCTGCGTTGCCGGGTGGTGGCACTGTGACACGGGGGTGACGGGGTCCCCCGTGTGCAGCCCTGCCCACCACCCCTGCGCCCAGCATCCTTCCTGGAATCATGGAATCCTTGAGCTTGGAAAAGACCTTGAAGATCATCGAGTCCATCCATTAAGCTAACACCGCCAAGTCCACCGCTAAACCGTGTCCCTAAGCACCACAAGCACAGGTCTTGGAAAGACCTCCAGGGGTGGTGCCTCAACCACTTCCCTGGGCAGCCGCTTCCAATGCTTGGCAAGCCTTTTGGTGCAGAAATGTTTCCTAACAAGCAATCTAAAGCTCCTCTGGCGCAACTTGAAGCCGTTTCCTCTTGTCCTATCGCCCGTTTCTTGGGAGAAGAGAGCGACACCCACCTCGCTACAAGCTCCTTTCAGGGAGTTGTAGAGAGCGGGGAGGTCTCCCCTGAGCCTCCTTTCCTCCAGGCTAAACAACTCCAGTTCCCTCCGGTGTCCTCGTAAGGCTTGTGCTCTGGACCCTTCAGCAGCTTCGTTGCTCTTCTAAAGGGAGGCCTGCTCTTCAGAGGAAGGCCGCTGGGGTGCTGGCCCTGAGGCAGTCCCCATGCCCAGGAGGCGCAGGGGGCTGTCCCTGCCCTTGGTGGCCATGCACTGGGCAGAGCTGAAACCGCCTGGGAATGGCGGTGGCATGAAGTGACTGAGGAGGTGACTGAGATGCAAAGGAACATCTTTTTCCTTCTTTTCCATGAATAAAGGCAAAGATGGAAAACAATCCTCTAGCACATGCTTGGTAATGAATGGGTGTGCCAAAGTGGTGCAAGGAGTGCAGCAAGCTGCCAGAGTCTGTCTGTTCAGTGAAAGAATCTCAACCTTTTGATGCCAGCTGCGTGTGAAGAGACAGGCCCTGGCACGTGTCCACACGGGGATGTGATGGATCAGCAGGCAGAGCCAGGCTAGAGACGGATCCCCTTGCCAGGAGTGCCCCCTGTCCAGAGGGCTGTTAGGAAAAAGACAGTCTGTCAGGGGCAAGGACTTCATCTGGAATGGATCAGCTCAAACCGGTGTTTTGAGTCAGGCTTGAAAACAAACCGGTAGCCAGTGCGTTTTAAGAGCATGCTTTCCTCTTTGCAGAGGGCCTGCAAGGCAAAGGGATGCTGAAATAGCCCATGCGGAAAGAATGAGCTCTTGCTGTCCTAATTGCATGCCCACATAGTGCTGTATGTAGCCACAAGCCAGGCTGGAAGTATCAAATGCCTTGCTAGTGGCACTGGCTGCCGCATCAAAACAGACCGGTCATGTCTTTTAGCCACTGTAGATGGAGAGTTTTTTGGAAGTGCAGGTGTACTTGGCTGTCTTCTTGCTTTAACAATCCTTCTCCTGCTCTTTTCTTTGCCCCTTTCCTTTCTTAGGAGGGGCAGATCTTGGGTTTCTACCTCATCCCAAGTGCCTTGCAGTCTCACCATACAGAAGAGATGGAAAACCTCTCCCTCTGATTCCTCCTCCCACCTCCCCACACCCATCACACAGCTCTGTCTTTCAAGCCGTCTGGATCGCCAGGCACTGTCTGAATGCTGATTTAGCCTTTCCTAATGACACAGGAAGAGCAGCTTTTTTCTCCACTTCTACCTGCAAGTAGGCAGGGGTTGCCATCCTCTTTGAGGAAGGAAAGACTTCTGAAAAGAGTTACAACAGCAAGTTGCAAGCAAATGGTGTCGACTCAGGTCATAAATATGCCTTAAGCCTGCTTGCACGGGGGTTCGCGGGTACAGATACTCGAAAGGGAAGGGGAACAGAGGAGAGCATGGCCAAAGGCAATCGGTTCTGTAAATGGTGCAAAGAAATCTGTAAGTAGGCTTAAGATGGCATTTCAGGAATCAAGAGTTGTAACAGGGGGTCCTTCTCGTGCTCCCAGCCCAGAGGCACCTTTATTGCTGGCAAGAGAAAGAGGGTTTAGCTAGCGCGTACTTCTGCTGCCTTATTTTTCCCGCTACCCGCGCACAAACTAGAAGAAAAAGGCAAGGAAATGCCTTTCGGTAACACCGGCATGGCTAAATAAGCCTGCCATTTCCTTTCCCCTTCCCCTTCCCCTTCCCTTCTCTTCCCCTTCCCCTTCCCCTTCCCCTTCCCCTTCCCCTTCCCCTTCCCTCCCAATGAGTCAAATAATGATGAGACTCTTCTTTCCCTGAAATGCCAGGGCTTTTCAGCTCCAAAACCACTTTCAAGGACACAGAGCACAAAGGTTACACGTGGTAACAGGATTTTATTGTCTTTTTCTCCATCTCTTTCAGAGCAGATGCTCACAAGCATGCCCAGGCTGCGCACGTGCAGCCAGGAGCAGCCCGATGCAATCCTCGCTTGAGCTGGCAAAAACGTCACTTGAAGCCGGGCAAAGGCAAGCGAGAGGCACAGCAAGTCGCAAATCCCCTACGCCGTGTGGAGAGCCGGCTGCATGATGCGTATGGTTAATCAAATCTTAAGCTTGGCCAGAAAGAGGAAAGCAGGTAAGTGACGGATGCACAAAGAAGGCGCTCTCGGGAACAAAGGGAAAAGTTGTCAGAAAGTGATTTTTCTCTCTTTTTTGGGGGAATGATTTTTGTCACGTGACTTTTGATCTTGGCATCCAAAAAAACCTGCAAAGCATTCCCAAAGCTAGTTGATGATTCTTTTTGGCCTTGTGTTTCTAATTTCTCTTTTTGTTTCAGCCCGTGAGAAGGAAGGACTATCGGCAATGTCACGTCTCACTTGGGATGAAAACCTCAAAGACCAGGGCTGAGCAGTCCCTGTTTCCGGAAGAGCAAAAACGTGAAGAACGACCCCCAGGACCGACCACACGCAAAAGAGGAGGAGGAGGCGGAGGAGGTGCGTGGTACTTTCCAAACTTCTGACACTTGTCGATGCCAAGCCTAGTTTTTGCCCTCCCAAACATGCTGCGCTGCGCTTCTTGGCCAGCGATGGGCAAGAGAGCCAGAGAGAGCCAGGGCACGAGTGGTGCCTTGGAGGTGCCAGAGCAGCAGGCAAGAAGCGAGCCGAAAGGGCCCAGAGGAGCCCTGACAAGGGGCTGTGCTCCATGGAGCACAAGGGGACAAGAAGCAAGCGCCGGGGGCCACCCTTGGGGCCCACCCTGGCGGTCTGAAAAGCTTCCTGCCCCGGGCTGCGGGGCACGAGGGCTCAGCACTCCTGTGCTGCTGAGCATGTGCAAAGCTGCTGGCCTGATTCTTTGCATGGAATGTAGTTGAAATCTTGGGCGGCCATGCTGTATCATGTGCCCAAAGGGGATGTCCTTGCCTGCTTGGTGGTCTGAGTGCTTCAGCATTCTGGAAAGGCTTGTGTGTGGCTCTGTCTACATCTTCCTTGAGAGTATTTTTACTGGTAGGGTGTATTTGGGCTGACCAGAAGATTTAGAACGCGGTCTGCGCTTCCTGAGCACAGCGTGCACGGGAGCACGAGCTCCCGAGCAGGCGCCTAGGCAAAATGGCCCAGAGCAGCCCTGTCAAGGGGCCGTGCTCAGGGCTGCAGAGGAAGGCAAAAAACCCCCGGGGAGAGTTGCTAGCCCACCTTGGGGGAAAAAAAGCCTTCCTCCCCCCAGCTGCAGGGCACGAGAGGCCGTCTCGGTGGTGCATGAGCAGCAGGCAGTAGCCTAGCCGAAAGGGAGCGGAGGAGCCCTGACAAGCGGTGGTGCTCAGTGCTGCAGAGGAAGGCAAAAAACCCCCGGGGAGCCGTGCCAATCTTCCCCGGGGGAAAATTCCTTCCTGACCCCAGAGCTGGCGATCGGCTATTCCCTGAGCACGTGAGCAAGACCTGCCTCCTCGTCCCACAGGCCTGTCATGCCTCCCAGGAGATGCCCAAGCCCTATTCTCCCTCAACCTGGAGCCATCTCAGGGGCTTCTGAGAGTGGCCACATGCCCCCGGCCTGATGGACCTTGGGGGCAAGAATCCTTCCCGCGCCTGGCAGGACACCAGTGGGTGCTCCAAAGCGCTGGGACCCCTTGCAACATCTCTGCGTGCCATTGCTTACGGCTGCTGCTGCCCCTGGCTCTGCAGGGGATGAGGACAGAGAGCTCGGCAGTGCTCCTCCAGTGCTCCTGCACAAGGCGTGCCCTTGGTCTTGCCACGGGGCTTGGTGCTCCTTCTCATCTCGTGAGGAGCTGGCGTGCGGTGTTCCCTGAGGGCTGCAGCAGGATTTCCATGCATCAGCTGGGCTTGGAACGTGGCCCTGCCAGGATGTTGCCTTGCAGGGAAGAACCTCCAGCAGCCTTGTCAGGCCTCCAGACCTCCTCCCTCCAAGTCACCCCACCGGCTCCTCAAAGACTTCTTCTCGGATGTCTTCGGGCTGCCTGCCAGGCAGACTGGCCACGGGACATGGGAGGATGCCCCTTTTATCCTGCCGCGGGGCATTGTGACTGCTGCGTTGCCGGGTGGTGGCACTGTGACACGGGGGTGACGGGGTCCCCCGTGTGCAGCCCTGCCCACCACCCCTGCGCCCAGCATCCTTCCTGGAATCATGGAATCCTTGAGCTTGGAAAAGACCTTGAAGATCATCGAGTCCATCCATTAAGCTAACACCGCCAAGTCCACCGCTAAACCGTGTCCCTAAGCACCACAAGCACAGGTCTTGGAAAGACCTCCAGGGGTGGTGCCTCAACCACTTCCCTGGGCAGCCGCTTCCAATGCTTGGCAAGCCTTTTGGTGCAGAAATGTTTCCTAACAAGCAATCTAAAGCTCCTCTGGCGCAACTTGAAGCCGTTTCCTCTTGTCCTATCGCCCGTTTCTTGGGAGAAGAGAGCGACACCCACCTCGCTACAAGCTCCTTTCAGGGAGTTGTAGAGAGCGGGGAGGTCTCCCCTGAGCCTCCTTTCCTCCAGGCTAAACAACTCCAGTTCCCTCCGGTGTCCTCGTAAGGCTTGTGCTCTGGACCCTTCAGCAGCTTCGTTGCTCTTCTAAAGGGAGGCCTGCTCTTCAGAGGAAGGCCGCTGGGGTGCTGGCCCTGAGGCAGTCCCCATGCCCAGGAGGCGCAGGGGGCTGTCCCTGCCCTTGGTGGCCATGCACTGGGCAGAGCTGAAACCGCCTGGGAATGGCGGTGGCATGAAGTGACTGAGGAGGTGACTGAGATGCAAAGGAACATCTTTTTCCTTCTTTTCCATGAATAAAGGCAAAGATGGAAAACAATCCTCTAGCACATGCTTGGTAATGAATGGGTGTGCCAAAGTGGTGCAAGGAGTGCAGCAAGCTGCCAGAGTCTGTCTGTTCAGTGAAAGAATCTCAACCTTTTGATGCCAGCTGCGTGTGAAGAGACAGGCCCTGGCACGTGTCCACACGGGGATGTGATGGATCAGCAGGCAGAGCCAGGCTAGAGACGGATCCCCTTGCCAGGAGTGCCCCCTGTCCAGAGGGCTGTTAGGAAAAAGACAGTCTGTCAGGGGCAAGGACTTCATCTGGAATGGATCAGCTCAAACCGGTGTTTTGAGTCAGGCTTGAAAACAAACCGGTAGCCAGTGCGTTTTAAGAGCATGCTTTCCTCTTTGCAGAGGGCCTGCAAGGCAAAGGGATGCTGAAATAGCCCATGCGGAAAGAATGAGCTCTTGCTGTCCTAATTGCATGCCCACATAGTGCTGTATGTAGCCACAAGCCAGGCTGGAAGTATCAACTGCCTTGCTAGTGGCACTGGCTGCCGCATCAAAACAGACCGGTCATGTCTTTTAGCCACTGTAGATGGAGAGTTTTTTGGAAGTGCAGGTGTACTTGGCTGTCTTCTTGCTTTAACAATCCTTCTCCTGCTCTTTTCTTTGCCCCTTTCCTTTCTTAGGAGGGGCAGATCTTGGGTTTCTACCTCATCCCAAGTGCCTTGCAGTCTCACCATACAGAAGAGATGGAAAACCTCTCCCTCTGATTCCTCCTCCCACCTCCCCACACCCATCACACAGCTCTGTCTTTCAAGCCGTCTGGATCGCCAGGCACTGTCTGAATGCTGATTTAGCCTTTCCTAATGACACAGGAAGAGCAGCTTTTTTCTCCACTTCTACCTGCAAGTAGGCAGGGGTTGCCATCCTCTTTGAGGAAGGAAAGACTTCTGAAAAGAGTTACAACAGCAAGTTGCAAGCAAATGGTGTCGACTCAGGTCATAAATATGCCTTAAGCCTGCTTGCACGGGGGTTCGCGGGTACAGATACTCGAAAGGGAAGGGGAACAGAGGAGAGCATGGCCAAAGGCAATCGGTTCTGTAAATGGTGCAAAGAAATCTGTAAGTAGGCTTAAGATGGCATTTCAGGAATCAAGAGTTGTAACAGGGGGTCCTTCTCGTGCTCCCAGCCCAGAGGCACCTTTATTGCTGGCAAGAGAAAGAGGGTTTAGCTAGCGCGTACTTCTGCTGCCTTATTTTTCCCGCTACCCGCGCACAAACTAGAAGAAAAAGGCAAGGAAATGCCTTTCGGTAACACCGGCATGGCTAAATAAGCCTGCCATTTCCTTTCCCCTTCCCCTTCCCCTTCCCTTCTCTTCCCCTTCCCCTTCCCCTTCCCCTTCCCTCCCAAAGAGTCAAATAATGATGAGACTCTTCTTTCCCTGAAATGCCAGGGCTTTTCAGCTCCAAAACCACTTTCAAGGACACAGAGCACAAAGGTTACACGTGGTAACAGGATTTTATTGTCTTTGTCTCCATCTCTTTCAGAGCAGATGCTCACAAGCATGCCCAGGCTGCGCACGTGCAGCCAGGAGCAGCCCGATGCAATCCTCGCTTGAGCTGGCAAAAACATCACTTGAAGCCGGGCAAAGGCAAGCGAGAGGCACAGCAAGTCGCAAATCCCCTACGCCGTGTGGAGAGCCGGCTGCATGATGCGTATGGTTAATCAAATCTTAAGCTTGGCCAGAAAGAGGAAAGCAGGTAAGTGACGGATGCACAAAGAAGGCGCTCTCGGGAACAAAGGGAAAAGTTGTCAGAAAGTGATTTTTCTCTCTTTTTTGGGGGAATGATTTTTGTCACGTGACTTTTGATCTTGGCATCCAAAAAAACCTGCAAAGCATTCCCAAAGCTAGTTGATGATTCTTTTTGGCCTTGTGTTTCTAATTTCTCTTTTTGTTTCAGCCCGTGAGAAGGAAGGACTATCGGCAATGTCACGTCTCACTTGGGATGAAAACCTCAAAGACCAGGGCTGAGCAGTCCCTGTTTCCGGAAGAGCAAAAACGTGAAGAACGACCCCCAGGACCGACCACACGCAAAAGAGGAGGAGGAGGCGGAGGAGGTGCGTGGTACTTTCCAAACTTCTGACACTTGTCGATGCCAAGCCTAGTTTTTGCCCTCCCAAACATGCTGCGCTGCGCTTCTTGGCCAGCGATGGGCAAGAGAGCCAGAGAGAGCCAGGGCACGAGTGGTGCCTTGGAGGTGCCAGAGCAGCAGGCAAGAAGCGAGCCGAAAGGGCCCAGAGGAGCCCTGACAAGGGGCTGTGCTCCATGGAGCACAAGGGGACAAGAAGCAAGCGCCGGGGGCCACCCTTGGGGCCCACCCTGGCGGTCTGAAAAGCTTCCTGCCCCGGGCTGCGGGGCACGAGGGCTCAGCACTCCTGTGCTGCTGAGCATGTGCAAAGCTGCTGGCCTGATTCTTTGCATGGAATGTAGTTGAAATCTTGGGCGGCCATGCTGTATCATGTGCCCAAAGGGGATGTCCTTGCCTGCTTGGTGGTCTGAGTGCTTCAGCATTCTGGAAAGGCTTGTGTGTGGCTCTGTCTACATCTTCCTTGAGAGTATTTTTACTGGTAGGGTGTATTTGGGCTGACCAGAAGATTTAGAACGCGGTCTGCGCTTCCTGAGCACAGCGTGCACGGGAGCACGAGCTCCCGAGCAGGCGCCTAGGCAAAATGGCCCAGAGCAGCCCTGTCAAGGGGCCGTGCTCAGGGCTGCAGAGGAAGGCAAAAAACCCCCGGGGAGAGTTGCTAGCCCACCTTGGGGGAAAAAAAGCCTTCCTCCCCCCAGCTGCAGGGCACGAGAGGCCGTCTCGGTGGTGCATGAGCAGCAGGCAGTAGCCTAGCCGAAAGGGAGCGGAGGAGCCCTGACAAGCGGTGGTGCTCAGTGCTGCAGAGGAAGGCAAAAAACCCCCGGGGAGCCGTGCCAATCTTCCCCGGGGGAAGATTCCTTCCTGACCCCAGAGCTGGCGATCGGCTATTCCCTGAGCACGTGAGCAAGACCTGCCTCCTCGTCCCACAGGCCTGTCATGCCTCCCAGGAGATGCCCAAGCCCTATTCTCCCTCAACCTGGAGCCATCTCAGGGGCTTCTGAGAGTGGCCACATGCCCCCGGCCTGATGGACCTTGGGGGCAAGAATCCTTCCCGCGCCTGGCAGGACACCAGTGGGTGCTCCAAAGCGCTGGGACCCCTTGCAACATCTCTGCGTGCCATTGCTTACGGCTGCTGCTGCCCCTGGCTCTGCAGGGGATGAGGACAGAGAGCTCGGCAGTGCTCCTCCAGTGCTCCTGCACAAGGCGTGCCCTTGGTCTTGCCACGGGGCTTGGTGCTCCTTCTCATCTCGTGAGGAGCTGGCGTGCGGTGTTCCCTGAGGGCTGCAGCAGGATTTCCATGCATCAGCTGGGCTTGGAACGTGGCCCTGCCAGGATGTTGCCTTGCAGGGAAGAACCTCCAGCAGCCTTGTCAGGCCTCCAGACCTCCTCCCTCCAAGTCACCCCACCGGCTCCTCAAAGACTTCTTCTCGGATGTCTTCGGGCTGCCTGCCAGGCAGACTGGCCACGGGACATGGGAGGATGCCCCTTTTATCCTGCCGCGGGGCATTGTGACTGCTGCGTTGCCGGGTGGTGGCACTGTGACACGGGGGTGACGGGGTCCCCCGTGTGCAGCCCTGCCCACCACCCCTCCGCCCAGCATCCTTCCTGGAATCATGGAATCCTTGAGCTTGGAAAAGACCTTGAAGATCATCGAGTCCATCCATTAAGCTAACACCGCCAAGTCCACCGCTAAACCGTGTCCCTAAGCACCACAAGCACAGGTCTTGGAAAGACCTCCAGGGGTGGTGCCTCAACCACTTCCCTGGGCAGCCGCTTCCAATGCTTGGCAAGCCTTTTGGTGCAGAAATGTTTCCTAACAAGCAATCTAAAGCTCCTCTGGCGCAACTTGAAGCCGTTTCCTCTTGTCCTATCGCCCGTTTCTTGGGAGAAGAGAGCGACACCCACCTCGCTACAAGCTCCTTTCAGGGAGTTGTAGAGAGCGGGGAGGTCTCCCCTGAGCCTCCTTTCCTCCAGGCTAAACAACTCCAGTTCCCTCCGGTGTCCTCGTAAGGCTTGTGCTCTGGACCCTTCAGCAGCTTCGTTGCTCTTCTAAAGGGAGGCCTGCTCTTCAGAGGAAGGCCGCTGGGGTGCTGGCCCTGAGGCAGTCCCCATGCCCAGGAGGCGCAGGGGGCTGTCCCTGCCCTTGGTGGCCATGCACTGGGCAGAGCTGAAACCGCCTGGGAATGGCGGTGGCATGAAGTGACTGAGGAGGTGACTGAGATGCAAAGGAACATCTTTTTCCTTCTTTTCCATGAATAAAGGCAAAGATGGAAAACAATCCTCTAGCACATGCTTGGTAATGAATGGGTGTGCCAAAGTGGTGCAAGGAGTGCAGCAAGCTGCCAGAGTCTGTCTGTTCAGTGAAAGAATCTCAACCTTTTGATGCCAGCTGCGTGTGAAGAGACAGGCCCTGGCACGTGTCCACACGGGGATGTGATGGATCAGCAGGCAGAGCCAGGCTAGAGACGGATCCCCTTGCCAGGAGTGCCCCCTGTCCAGAGGGCTGTTAGGAAAAAGACAGTCTGTCAGGGGCAAGGACTTCATCTGGAATGGATCAGCTCAAACCGGTGTTTTGAGTCAGGCTTGAAAACAAACCGGTAGCCAGTGCGTTTTAAGAGCATGCTTTCCTCTTTGCAGAGGGCCTGCAAGGCAAAGGGATGCTGAAATAGCCCATGCGGAAAGAATGAGCTCTTGCTGTCCTAATTGCATGCCCACATAGTGCTGTATGTAGCCACAAGCCAGGCTGGAAGTATCAAATGCCTTGCTAGTGGCACTGGCTGCCGCATCAAAACAGACCGGTCATGTCTTTTAGCCACTGTAGATGGAGAGTTTTTTGGAAGTGCAGGTGTACTTGGCTGTCTTCTTGCTTTAACAATCCTTCTCCTGCTCTTTTCTTTGCCCCTTTCCTTTCTTAGGAGGGGCAGATCTTGGGTTTCTACCTCATCCCAAGTGCCTTGCAGTCTCACCATACAGAAGAGATGGAAAACCTCTCCCTCTGATTCCTCCTCCCACCTCCCCACACCCATCACACAGCTCTGTCTTTCAAGCCGTCTGGATCGCCAGGCACTGTCTGAATGCTGATTTAGCCTTTCCTAATGACACAGGAAGAGCAGCTTTTTTCTCCACTTCTACCTGCAAGTAGGCAGGGGTTGCCATCCTCTTTGAGGAAGGAAAGACTTTTGAAAAGAGTTACAACAGCAAGTTGCAAGCAAATGGTGTCGACTCAGGTCATAAATATGCCTTAAGCCTGCTTGCACGGGGGTTCGCGGGTACAGATACTCGAAAGGGAAGGGGAACAGAGGAGAGCATGGCCAAAGGCAATCGGTTCTGTAAATGGTGCAAAGAAATCTGTAAGTAGGCTTAAGATGGCATTTCAGGAATCAAGAGTTGTAACAGGGGGTCCTTCTCGTGCTCCCAGCCCAGAGGCACCCTTATTGCTGGCAAGAGAAAGAGGGTTTAGCTAGCGCGTACTTCTGCTGCCTTATTTTTCCCGCTACCCGCGCACAAACTAGAAGAAAAAGGCAAGGAAATGCCTTTCGGTAACACCGGCATGGCTAAATAAGCCTGCCATTTCCTTTCCCCTTCCCCTTCCCCTTCCCTTCTCTTCCCCTTCCCCTTCCCCTTCCCCTTCCCCTTCCCTCCCAATGAGTCAAATAATGATGAGACTCTTCTTTCCCTGAAATGCCAGGGCTTTTCAGCTCCAAAACCACTTTCAAGGACACAGAGCACAAAGGTTACACGTGGTAACAGGATTTTATTGTCTTTTTCTCCATCTCTTTCAGAGCAGATGCTCACAAGCATGCCCAGGCTGCGCACGTGCAGCCAGGAGCAGCCCGATGCAATCCTCGCTTGAGCTGGCAAAAACGTCACTTGAAGCCGGGCAAAGGCAAGCGAGAGGCACAGCAAGTCGCAAATCCCCTACGCCGTGTGGAGAGCCGGCTGCATGATGCGTATGGTTAATCAAATCTTAAGCTTGGCCAGAAAGAGGAAAGCAGGTAAGTGACGGATGCACAAAGAAGGCGCTCTCGGGAACAAAGGGAAAAGTTGTCAGAAAGTGATTTTTCTCTCTTTTTTGGGGGAATGATTTTTGTCACGTGACTTTTGATCTTGGCATCCAAAAAAACCTGCAAAGCATTCCCAAAGCTAGTTGATGATTCTTTTTGGCCTTGTGTTTCTAATTTCTCTTTTTGTTTCAGCCCGTGAGAAGGAAGGACTATCGGCAATGTCACGTCTCACTTGGGATGAAAACCTCAAAGACCAGGGCTGAGCAGTCCCTGTTTCCGGAAGAGCAAAAACGTGAAGAACGACCCCCAGGACCGACCACACGCAAAAGAGGAGGAGGAGGCGGAGGAGGTGCGTGGTACTTTCCAAACTTCTGACACTTGTCGATGGGAGGGCAAAAACTAGGCTTGGCAAACATGCTGCGCTGCGCTTCTTGGCCAGCGATGGGCAAGAGAGCCAGAGAGAGCCAGGGCACGAGTGGTGCCTTGGAGGTGCCAGAGCAGCAGGCAAGAAGCGAGCCGAAAGGGCCCAGAGGAGCCCTGACAAGGGGCTGTGCTCCATGGAGCACAAGGGGACAAGAAGCAAGCGCCGGGGGCCAGCCTTGGGGCCCACCCTGGCGGTCTGAAAAGCTTCCTGCCCCGGGCTGCGGGGCACGAGGGCTCAGCACTCCTGTGCTGCTGAGCATGTGCAAAGCTGCTGGCCTGATTCTTTGCATGGAATGTAGTTGAAATCTTGGGCGGCCATGCTGTATCATGTGCCCAAAGGGGATGTCCTTGCCTGCTTGGTGGTCTGAGTGCTTCAGCATTCTGGAAAGGCTTGTGTGTGGCTCTGTCTACATCTTCCTTGAGAGTATTTTTACTGGTAGGGTGTATTTGGGCTGACCAGAAGATTTAGAACGCGGTCTGCGCTTCCTGAGCACAGCGTGCACGGGAGCACGAGCTCCCGAGCAGGCGCCTAGGCAAAATGGCCCAGAGCAGCCCTGTCAAGGGGCCGTGCTCAGGGCTGCAGAGGAAGGCAAAAAACCCCCGGGGAGAGTTGCTAGCCCACCTTGGGGGAAAAAAAGCCTTCCTCCCCCCAGCTGCAGGGCACGAGAGGCCGTCTCGGTGGTGCATGAGCAGCAGGCAGTAGCCTAGCCGAAAGGGAGCGGAGGAGCCCTGACAAGCGGTGGTGCTCAGTGCTGCAGAGGAAGGCAAAAAACCCCCGGGGAGCCGTGCCAATCTTCCCCGGGGGAAAATTCCTTCCTGACCCCAGAGCTGGCGATCGGCTATTCCCTGAGCACGTGAGCAAGACCTGCCTCCTCGTCCCACAGGCCTGTCATGCCTCCCAGGAGATGCCCAAGCCCTATTCTCCCTCAACCTGGAGCCATCTCAGGGGCTTCTGAGAGTGGCCACATGCCCCCGGCCTGATGGACCTTGGGGGCAAGAATCCTTCCCGTGCCTGGCAGGACACCAGTGGGTGCTCCAAAGCGCTGGGACCCCTTGCAACATCTCTGCGTGCCATTGCTTACGGCTGCTGCTGCCCCTGGCTCTGCAGGGGATGAGGACAGAGAGCTCGGCAGTGCTCCTCCAGTGCTCCTGCACAAGGCGTGCCCTTGGTCTTGCCACGGGGCTTGGTGCTCCTTCTCATCTCGTGAGGAGCTGGCGTGCGGTGTTCCCTGAGGGCTGCAGCAGGATTTCCATGCATCAGCTGGGCTTGGAACGTGGCCCTGCCAGGATGTTGCCTTGCAGGGAAGAACCTCCAGCAGCCTTGTCAGGCCTCCAGACCTCCTCCCTCCAAGTCACCCCACCGGCTCCTCAAAGACTTCTTCTCGGATGTCTTCGGGCTGCCTGCCAGGCAGACTGGCCACGGGACATGGGAGGATGCCCCTTTTATCCTGCCGCGGGGCATTGTGACTGCTGCGTTGCCGGGTGGTGGCACTGTGACACGGGGGTGACGGGGTCCCCCGTGTGCAGCCCTGCCCACCACCCCTCCGCCCAGCATCCTTCCTGGAATCATGGAATCCTTGAGCTTGGAAAAGACCTTGAAGATCATCGAGTCCATCCATTAAGCTAACACCGCCAAGTCCACCGCTAAACCGTGTCCCTAAGCACCACAAGCACAGGTCTTGGAAAGACCTCCAGGGGTGGTGCCTCAACCACTTCCCTGGGCAGCCGCTTCCAATGCTCGGCAAGCCTTTTGGTGCAGAAATGTTTCCTAACAAGCAATCTAAAGCTCCTCTGGCGCAACTTGAAGCCGTTTCCTCTTGTCCTATCGCCCGTTTCTTGGGAGAAGAGAGCGACACCCACCTCGCTACAAGCTCCTTTCAGGGAGTTGTAGAGAGCGGGGAGGTCTCCCCTGAGCCTCCTTTCCTCCAGGCTAAACAACTCCAGTTCCCTCCGGTGTCCTCGTAAGGCTTGTGCTCTGGACCCTTCAGCAGCTTCGTTGCTCTTCTAAAGGGAGGCCTGCTCTTCAGAGGAAGGCTGCTGGGGTGCTGGCCCTGAGGCAGTCCCCATGCCCAGGAGGCGCAGGGGGCTGTCCCTGCCCTTGGTGGCCATGCACTGGGCAGAGCTGAAACCGCCTGGGAATGGCGGTGGCATGAAGTGACTGAGGAGGTGACTGAGATGCAAAGGAACATCTTTTTCCTTCTTTTCCATGAATAAAGGCAAAGATGGAAAACAATCCTCTAGCACATGCTTGGTAATGAATGGGTGTGCCAAAGTGGTGCAAGGAGTGCAGCAAGCTGCCAGAGTCTGTCTGTTCAGTGAAAGAATCTCAACCTTTTGATGCCAGCTGCGTGTGAAGAGACAGGCCCTGGCACGTGTCCACACGGGGATGTGATGGATCAGCAGGCAGAGCCAGGCTAGAGACGGATCCCCTTGCCAGGAGTGCCCCCTGTCCAGAGGGCTGTTAGGAAAAAGACAGTCTGTCAGGGGCAAGGACTTCATCTGGAATGGATCAGCTCAAACCGGTGTTTTGAGTCAGGCTTGAAAACAAACCGGTAGCCAGTGCGTTTTAAGAGCATGCTTTCCTCTTTGCAGAGGGCCTGCAAGGCAAAGGGATGCTGAAATAGCCCATGCGGAAAGAATGAGCTCTTGCTGTCCTAATTGCATGCCCACATAGTGCTGTATGTAGCCACAAGCCAGGCTGGAAGTATCAAATGCCTTGCTAGTGGCACTGGCTGCCGCATCAAAACAGACCGGTCATGTCTTTTGGCCACTGTAGATGGAGAGTTTTTTGGAAGTGCAGGTGTACTTGGCTGTCTTCTTGCTTTAACAATCCTTCTCCTGCTCTTTTCTTTGCCCCTTTCCTTTCTTAGGAGGGGCAGATCTTGGGTTTCTACCTCATCCCAAGTGCCTTGCAGTCTCACCATACAGAAGAGATGGAAAACCTCTCCCTCTGATTCCTCCTCCCACCTCCCCACACCCATCACACAGCTCTGTCTTTCAAGCCGTCTGGATCGCCAGGCACTGTCTGAATGCTGATTTAGCCTTTCCTAATGACACAGGAAGAGCAGCTTTTTTCTCCACTTCTGCCTGCAAGTAGGCAGGGGTTGCCATCCTCTTTGAGGAAGGAAAGACTTTTGAAAAGAGTTACAACAGCAAGTTGCAAGCAAATGGTGTCGACTCAGGTCATAAATATGCCTTAAGCCTGCTTGCACGGGGGTTCGCGGGTACAGATACTCGAAAGGGAAGGGGAACAGAGGAGAGCATGGCCAAAGGCAATCGGTTCTGTAAATGGTGCAAAGAAATCTGTAAGTAGGCTTAAGATGGCATTTCAGGAATCAAGAGTTGTAACAGGGGGTCCTTCTCGTGCTCCCAGCCCAGAGGCACCTTTATTGCTGGCAAGAGAAAGAGGGTTTAGCTAGCGCGTACTTCTGCTGCCTTATTTTTCCCGCTACCCGCGCACAAACTAGAAGAAAAAGGCAAGGAAATGCCTTTCGGTAACACCGGCATGGCTAAATAAGCCTGCCATTTCCTTTCCCCTTCCCCTTCCCCTTCCCTTCTCTTCCCCTTCCCCTTCCCCTTCCCCTTCCCTCCCAATGAGTCAAATAATGATGAGACTCTTCTTTCCCTGAAATGCCAGGGCTTTTCAGCTCCAAAACCACTTTCAAGGACACAGAGCACAAAGGTTACACGTGGTAACAGGATTTTATTGTCTTTGTCTCCATCTCTTTCAGAGCAGATGCTCACAAGCATGCCCAGGCTGCGCACGTGCAGCCAGGAGCAGCCCGATGCAATCCTCGCTTGAGCTGGCAAAAACATCACTTGAAGCCGGGCAAAGGCAAGCGAGAGGCACAGCAAGTCGCAAATCCCCTACGCCGTGTGGAGAGCCGGCTGCATGATGCGTATGGTTAATCAAATCTTAAGCTTGGCCAGAAAGAGGAAAGCAGGTAAGTGACGGATGCACAAAGAAGGCGCTCTCGGGAACAAAGGGAAAAGTTGTCAGAAAGTGATTTTTCTCTCTTTTTTGGGGGAATGATTTTTGTCACGTGACTTTTGATCTTGGCATCCAAAAAAACCTGCAAAGCATTCCCAAAGCTAGTTGATGATTCTTTTTGGCCTTGTGTTTCTAATTTCTCTTTTTGTTTCAGCCCGTGAGAAGGAAGGACTATCGGCAATGTCACGTCTCACTTGGGATGAAAACCTCAAAGAGCAGGGCTGAGCAGTCCCTGTTTCCGGAAGAGCAAAAACGTGAAGAACGACCCCCAGGACCGACCACACGCAAAAGAGGAGGAGGAGGCGGAGGAGGTGCGTGGTACTTTCCAAACTTCTGACACTTGTCGATGCCAAGCCTAGTTTTTGCCCTCCCAAACATGCTGCGCTGCGCTTCTTGGCCAGCGATGGGCAAGAGAGCCAGAGAGAGCCAGGGCACGAGTGGTGCCTTGGAGGTGCCAGAGCAGCAGGCAAGAAGCAAGCCGAAAGGGCCCAGAGGAGCCCTGACAAGGGGCTGTGCTCCATGGAGCACAAGGGGACAAGAAGCAAGCGCCGGGGGCCACCCTTGGGGCCCACCCTGGCGGTCTGAAAAGCTTCCTGCCCCGGGCTGCGGGGCACGAGGGCTCAGCACTCCTGTGCTGCTGAGCATGTGCAAAGCTGCTGGCCTGATTCTTTGCATGGAATGTAGTTGAAATCTTGGGCGGCCATGCTGTATCATGTGCCCAAAGGGGATGTCCTTGCCTGCTTGGTGGTCTGAGTGCTTCAGCATTCTGGAAAGGCTTGTGTGTGGCTCTGTCTACATCTTCCTTGAGAGTATTTTTACTGGTAGGGTGTATTTGGGCTGACCAGAAGATTTAGAACGCGGTCTGCGCTTCCTGAGCACAGCGTGCACGGGAGCACGAGCTCCCGAGCAGGCGCCTAGGCAAAATGGCCCAGAGCAGCCCTGTCAAGGGGCCGTGCTCAGGGCTGCAGAGGAAGGCAAAAAAACCCCGGGGAGAGTTGCTAGCCCACCTTGGGGGAAAAAAAGCCTTCCTCCCCCCAGCTGCAGGGCACGAGAGGCCGTCTCGGTGGTGCATGAGCAGCAGGCAGTAGCCTAGCCGAAAGGGAGCGGAGGAGCCCTGACAAGCGGTGGTGCTCAGTGCTGCAGAGGAAGGCAAAAAACCCCCGGGGAGCCGTGCCAATCTTCCCCGGGGGAAAATTCCTTCCTGACCCCAGAGCTGGCGATCGGCTATTCCCTGAGCACGTGAGCAAGACCTGCCTCCTCGTCCCACAGGCCTGTCATGCCTCCCAGGAGATGCCCAAGCCCTATTCTCCCTCAACCTGGAGCCATCTCAGGGGCTTCTGAGAGTGGCCACATGCCCCCGGCCTGATGGACCTTGGGGGCAAGAATCCTTCCCGCACCTGGCAGGACACCAGTGGGTGCTCCAAAGCGCTGGGACCCCTTGCAACATCTCTGCGTGCCATTGCTTACGGCTGCTGCTGCCCCTGGCTCTGCAGGGGATGAGGACAGAGAGCTCGGCAGTGCTCCTCCAGTGCTCCTGCACAAGGCGTGCCCTTGGTCTTGCCACGGGGCTTGGTGCTCCTTCTCATCTCGTGAGGAGCTGGCGTGCGGTGTTCCCTGAGGGCTGCAGCAGGATTTCCATGCATCAGCTGGGCTTGGAACGTGGCCCTGCCAGGATGTTGCCTTGCAGGGAAGAACCTCCAGCAGCCTTGTCAGGCCTCCAGACCTCCTCCCTCCAAGTCACCCCACCGGCTCCTCAAAGACTTCTTCTCGGATGTCTTCGGGCTGCCTGCCAGGCAGACTGGCCACGGGACATGGGAGGATGCCCCTTTTATCCTGCCGCGGGGCATTGTGACTGCTGCGTTGCCGGGTGGTGGCACTGTGACACGGGGGTGACGGGGTCCCCCGTGTGCAGCCCTGCCCACCACCCCTGCGCCCAGCATCCTTCCTGGAATCATGGAATCCTTGAGCTTGGAAAAGACCTTGAAGATCATCGAGTCCATCCATTAAGCTAACACCGCCAAGTCCACCGCTAAACCGTGTCCCTAAGCACCACAAGCACAGGTCTTGGAAAGACCTCCAGGCGTGGTGCCTCAACCACTTCCCTGGGCAGCCGCTTCCAATGCTTGGCAAGCCTTTTGGTGCAGAAATGTTTCCTAACAAGCAATCTAAAGCTCCTCTGGCGCAACTTGAAGCCGTTTCCTCTTGTCCTATCGCCCGTTTCTTGGGAGAAGAGAGCGACACCCACCTCGCTACAAGCTCCTTTCAGGGAGTTGTAGAGAGCGGGGAGGTCTCCCCTGAGCCTCCTTTCCTCCAGGCTAAACAACTCCAGTTCCCTCCGGTGTCCTCGTAAGGCTTGTGCTCTGGACCCTTCAGCAGCTTCGTTGCTCTTCTAAAGGGAGGCCTGCTCTTCAGAGGAAGGCCGCTGGGGTGCTGGCCCTGAGGCAGTCCCCATGCCCAGGAGGCGCAGGGGGCTGTCCCTGCCCTTGGTGGCCATGCACTGGGCAGAGCTGAAACCGCCTGGGAATGGCGGTGGCATGAAGTGACTGAGGAGGTGACTGAGATGCAAAGGAACATCTTTTTCCTTCTTTTCCATGAATAAAGGCAAAGATGGAAAACAATCCTCTAGCACATGCTTGGTAATGAATGGGTGTGCCAAAGTGGTGCAAGGAGTGCAGCAAGCTGCCAGAGTCTGTCTGTTCAGTGAAAGAATCTCAACCTTTTGATGCCAGCTGCGTGTGAAGAGACAGGCCCTGGCACGTGTCCACACGGGGATGTGATGGATCAGCAGGCAGAGCCAGGCTAGAGACGGATCCCCTTGCCAGGAGTGCCCCCTGTCCAGAGGGCTGTTAGGAAAAAGACAGTCTGTCAGGGGCAAGGACTTCATCTGGAATGGATCAGCTCAAACCGGTGTTTTGAGTCAGGCTTGAAAACAAACCGGTAGCCAGTGCGTTTTAAGAGCATGCTTTCCTCTTTGCAGAGGGCCTGCAAGGCAAAGGGATGCTGAAATAGCCCATGCGGAAAGAATGAGCTCTTGCTGTCCTAATTGCATGCCCACATAGTGCTGTATGTAGCCACAAGCCAGGCTGGAAGTATCAAATGCCTTGCTAGTGGCACTGGCTGCCGCATCAAAACAGACCGGTCATGTCTTTTGGCCACTGTAGATGGAGAGTTTTTTGGAAGTGCAGGTGTACTTGGCTGTCTTCTTGCTTTAACAATCCTTCTCCTGCTCTTTTCTTTGCCCCTTTCCTTTCTTAGGAGGGGCAGATCTTGGGTTTCTACCTCATCCCAAGTGCCTTGCAGTCTCACCATACAGAAGAGATGGAAAACCTCTCCCTCTGATTCCTCCTCCCACCTCCCCACACCCATCACACAGCTCTGTCTTTCAAGCCGTCTGGATCGCCAGGCACTGTCTGAATGCTGATTTAGCCTTTCCTAATGACACAGGAAGAGCAGCTTTTTTCTCCACTTCTGCCTGCAAGTAGGCAGGGGTTGCCATCCTCTTTGAGGAAGGAAAGACTTTTGAAAAGAGTTACAACAGCAAGTTGCAAGCAAATGGTGTCGACTCAGGTCATAAATATGCCTTAAGCCTGCTTGCACGGGGGTTCGCGGGTACAGATACTCGAAAGGGAAGGGGAACAGAGGAGAGCATGGCCAAAGGCAATCGGTTCTGTAAATGGTGCAAAGAAATCTGTAAGTAGGCTTAAGATGGCATTTCAGGAATCAAGAGTTGTAACAGGGGGTCCTTCTCGTGCTCCCAGCCCAGAGGCACCTTTATTGCTGGCAAGAGAAAGAGGGTTTAGCTAGCGCGTACTTCTGCTGCCTTATTTTTCCCGCTACCCGCGCACAAACTAGAAGAAAAAGGCAAGGAAATGCCTTTCGGTAACACCGGCATGGCTAAATAAGCCTGCCATTTCCTTTCCCCTTCCCCTTCCCCTTCCCTTCTCTTCCCCTTCCCCTTCCCCTTCCCCTTCCCTCCCAATGAGTCAAATAATGATGAGACTCTTCTTTCCCTGAAATGCCAGGGCTTTTCAGCTCCAAAACCACTTTCAAGGACACAGAGCACAAAGGTTACACGTGGTAACAGGATTTTATTGTCTTTGTCTCCATCTCTTTCAGAGCAGATGCTCACAAGCATGCCCAGGCTGCGCACGTGCAGCCAGGAGCAGCCCGATGCAATCCTCGCTTGAGCTGGCAAAAACATCACTTGAAGCCGGGCAAAGGCAAGCGAGAGGCACAGCAAGTCGCAAATCCCCTACGCCGTGTGGAGAGCCGGCTGCATGATGCGTATGGTTAATCAAATCTTAAGCTTGGCCAGAAAGAGGAAAGCAGGTAAGTGACGGATGCACAAAGAAGGCGCTCTCGGGAACAAAGGGAAAAGTTGTCAGAAAGTGATTTTTCTCTCTTTTTTGGGGGAATGATTTTTGTCACGTGACTTTTGATCTTGGCATCCAAAAAAACCTGCAAAGCATTCCCAAAGCTAGTTGATGATTCTTTTTGGCCTTGTGTTTCTAATTTCTCTTTTTGTTTCAGCCCGTGAGAAGGAAGGACTATCAGCAATGTCACGTCTCACTTGGGATGAAAACCTCAAAGACCAGGGCTGAGCAGTCCCTGTTTCCGGAAGAGCAAAAACGTGAAGAACGACCCCCAGGACCGACCACACGCAAAAGAGGAGGAGGAGGCGGAGGAGGTGCGTGGTACTTTCCAAACTTCTGACACTTGTCGATGCCAAGCCTAGTTTTTGCCCTCCCAAACATGCTGCGCTGCGCTTCTTGGCCAGCGATGGGCAAGAGAGCCAGAGAGAGCCAGGGCACGAGTGGTGCCTTGGAGGTGCCAGAGCAGCAGGCAAGAAGCGAGCCGAAAGGGCCCAGAGGAGCCCTGACAAGGGGCTGTGCTCCATGGAGCACAAGGGGACAAGAAGCAAGCGCCGGGGGCCACCCTTGGGGCCCACCCTGGCGGTCTGAAAAGCTTCCTGCCCCGGGCTGCGGGGCACGAGGGCTCAGCACTCCTGTGCTGCTGAGCATGTGCAAAGCTGCTGGCCTGATTCTTTGCATGGAATGTAGTTGAAATCTTGGGCGGCCATGCTGTATCATGTGCCCAAAGGGGATGTCCTTGCCTGCTTGGTGGTCTGAGTGCTTCAGCATTCTGGAAAGGCTTGTGTGTGGCTCTGTCTACATCTTCCTTGAGAGTATTTTTACTGGTAGGGTGTATTTGGGCTGACCAGAAGATTTAGAACGCGGTCTGCGCTTCCTGAGCACAGCGTGCACGGGAGCACGAGCTCCCGAGCAGGCGCCTAGGCAAAATGGCCCAGAGCAGCCCTGTCAAGGGGCCGTGCTCAGGGCTGCAGAGGAAGGCAAAAAAACCCCGGGGAGAGTTGCTAGCCCACCTTGGGGGAAAAAAAGCCTTCCTCCCCCCAGCTGCAGGGCATGAGAGGCCGTCTCGGTGGTGCATGAGCAGCAGGCAGTAGCCTAGCCGAAAGGGAGCGGAGGAGCCCTGACAAGCGGTGGTGCTCAGTGCTGCAGAGGAAGGCAAAAAACCCCCGGGGAGCCGTGCCAATCTTCCCCGGGGGAAAATTCCTTCCTGACCCCAGAGCTGGCGATCGGCTATTCCCTGAGCACGTGAGCAAGACCTGCCTCCTCGTCCCACAGGCCTGTCATGCCTCCCAGGAGATGCCCAAGCCCTATTCTCCCTCAACCTGGAGCCATCTCAGGGGCTTCTGAGAGTGGCCACATGCCCCCGGCCTGATGGACCTTGGGGGCAAGAATCCTTCCCGCACCTGGCAGGACACCAGTGGGTGCTCCAAAGCGCTGGGACCCCTTGCAACATCTCTGCGTGCCATTGCTTACGGCTGCTGCTGCCCCTGGCTCTGCAGGGGATGAGGACAGAGAGCTCGGCAGTGCTCCTCCAGTGCTCCTGCACAAGGCGTGCCCTTGGTCTTGCCACGGGGCTTGGTGCTCCTTCTCATCTCGTGAGGAGCTGGCGTGCGGTGTTCCCTGAGGGCTGCAGCAGGATTTCCATGCATCAGCTGGGCTTGGAACGTGGCCCTGCCAGGATGTTGCCTTGCAGGGAAGAACCTCCAGCAGCCTTGTCAGGCCTCCAGACCTCCTCCCTCCAAGTCACCCCACCGGCTCCTCAAAGACTTCTTCTCGGATGTCTTCGGGCTGCCTGCCAGGCAGACTGGCCACGGGACATGGGAGGATGCCCCTTTTATCCTGCCGCGGGGCATTGTGACTGCTGCGTTGCCGGGTGGTGGCACTGTGACACGGGGGTGACGGGGTCCCCCGTGTGCAGCCCTGCCCACCACCCCTGCGCCCAGCATCCTTCCTGGAATCATGGAATCCTTGAGCTTGGAAAAGACCTTGAAGATCATCGAGTCCATCCATTAAGCTAACACCGCCAAGTCCACCGCTAAACCGTGTCCCTAAGCACCACAAGCACAGGTCTTGGAAAGACCTCCAGGCGTGGTGCCTCAACCACTTCCCTGGGCAGCCGCTTCCAATGCTTGGCAAGCCTTTTGGTGCAGAAATGTTTCCTAACAAGCAATCTAAAGCTCCTCTGGCGCAACTTGAAGCCGTTTCCTCTTGTCCTATCGCCCGTTTCTTGGGAGAAGAGAGCGACACCCACCTCGCTACAAGCTCCTTTCAGGGAGTTGTAGAGAGCGGGGAGGTCTCCCCTGAGCCTCCTTTCCTCCAGGCTAAACAACTCCAGTTCCCTCCGGTGTCCTCGTAAGGCTTGTGCTCTGGACCCTTCAGCAGCTTCGTTGCTCTTCTAAAGGGAGGCCTGCTCTTCAGAGGAAGGCCGCTGGGGTGCTGGCCCTGAGGCAGTCCCCATGCCCAGGAGGCGCAGGGGGCTGTCCCTGCCCTTGGTGGCCATGCACTGGGCAGAGCTGAAAGCACCTGGGAATGGCGGTGGCATGAAGTGACTGAGGAGGTGACTGAGATGCAAAGGAACATCTTTTTCCTTCTTTTCCATGAATAAAGGCAAAGATGGAAAACAATCCTCTAGCACATGCTTGGTAATGAATGGGTGTGCCAAAGTGGTGCAAGGAGTGCAGCAAGCTGCCAGAGTCTGTCTGTTCAGTGAAAGAATCTCAACCTTTTGATGCCAGCTGCGTGTGAAGAGACAGGCCCTGGCACGTGTCCACACGGGGATGTGATGGATCAGCAGGCAGAGCCAGGCTAGAGACGGATCCCCTTGCCAGGAGTGCCCCCTGTCCAGAGGGCTGTTAGGAAAAAGACAGTCTGTCAGGGGCAAGGACTTCATCTGGAATGGATCAGCTCAAACCGGTGTTTTGAGTCAGGCTTGAAAACAAACCGGTAGCCAGTGCGTTTTAAGAGCATGCTTTCCTCTTTGCAGAGGGCCTGCAAGGCAAAGGGATGCTGAAATAGCCCATCCGGAAAGAATGAGCTCTTGCTGTCCTAATTGCATGCCCACATAGTGCTGTATGTAGCCACAAGCCAGGCTGGAAGTATCAAATGCCTTGCTAGTGGCACTGGCTGCCGCATCAAAACAGACCGGTCATGTCTTTTAGCCACTGTAGATGGAGAGTTTTTTGGAAGTGCAGGTGTACTTGGCTGTCTTCTTGCTTTAACAATCCTTCTCCTGCTCTTTTCTTTGCCCCTTTCCTTTCTTAGGAGGGGCAGATCTTGGGTTTCTACCTCATCCCAAGTGCCTTGCAGTCTCACCATACAGAAGAGATGGAAAACCTCTCCCTCTGATTCCTCCTCCCACCTCCCCACACCCATCACACAGCTCTGTCTTTCAAGCCGTCTGGATCGCCAGGCACTGTCTGAATGCTGATTTAGCCTTTCCTAATGACACAGGAAGAGCAGCTTTTTTCTCCACTTCTGCCTGCAAGTAGGCAGGGGTTGCCATCCTCTTTGAGGAAGGAAAGACTTTTGAAAAGAGTTACAACAGCAAGTTGCAAGCAAATGGTGTCGACTCAGGTCATAAATATGCCTTAAGCCTGCTTGCACGGGGGTTCGCGGGTACAGATACTCGAAAGGGAAGGGGAACAGAGGAGAGCATGGCCAAAGGCAATCGGTTCTGTAAATGGTGCAAAGAAATCTGTAAGTAGGCTTAAGATGGCATTTCAGGAATCAAGAGTTGTAACAGGGGGTCCTTCTCGTGCTCCCAGCCCAGAGGCACCTTTATTGCTGGCAAGAGAAAGAGGGTTTAGCTAGCGCGTACTTCTGCTGCCTTATTTTTCCCGCTACCCGCGCACAAACTAGAAGAAAAAGGCAAGGAAATGCCTTTCGGTAACACCGGCATGGCTAAATAAGCCTGCCATTTCCTTTCCCCTTCCCCTTCCCCTTCCCTTCTCTTCCCCTTCCCCTTCCCCTTCCCCTTCCCTCCCAATGAGTCAAATAATGATGAGACTCTTCTTTCCCTGAAATGCCAGGGCTTTTCAGCTCCAAAACCACTTTCAAGGACACAGAGCACAAAGGTTACACGTGGTAACAGGATTTTATTGTCTTTTTCTCCATCTCTTTCAGAGCAGATGCTCACAAGCATGCCCAGGCTGCGCACGTGCAGCCAGGAGCAGCCCGATGCAATCCTCGCTTGAGCTGGCAAAAACATCACTTGAAGCCGGGCAAAGGCAAGCGAGAGGCACAGCAAGTCGCAAATCCCCTACGCCGTGTGGAGAGCCGGCTGCATGATGCGTATGGTTAATCAAATCTTAAGCTTGGCCAGAAAGAGGAAAGCAGGTAAGTGACGGATGCACAAAGAAGGCGCTCTCGGGAACAAAGGGAAAAGTTGTCAGAAAGTGATTTTTCTCTCTTTTTTGGGGGAATGATTTTTGTCACGTGACTTTTGATCTTGGCATCCAAAAAAACCTGCAAAGCATTCCCAAAGCTAGTTGATGATTCTTTTTGGCCTTGTGTTTCTAATTTCTCTTTTTGTTTCAGCCCGTGAGAAGGAAGGACTATCGGCAATGTCACGTCTCACTTGGGATGAAAACCTCAAAGACCAGGGCTGAGCAGTCCCTGTTTCCGGAAGAGCAAAAACGTGAAGAACGACCCCCAGGACCGACCACACGCAAAAGAGGAGGAGGAGGCGGAGGAGGTGCGTGGTACTTTCCAAACTTCTGACACTTGTCGATGCCAAGCCTAGTTTTTGCCCTCCCAAACATGCTGCGCTGCGCTTCTTGGCCAGCGATGGGCAAGAGAGCCAGAGAGAGCCAGGGCACGAGTGGTGCCTTGGAGGTGCCAGAGCAGCAGGCAAGAAGCGAGCCGAAAGGGCCCAGAGGAGCCCTGACAAGGGGCTGTGCTCCATGGAGCACAAGGGGACAAGAAGCAAGCGCCGGGGGCCACCCTTGGGGCCCACCCTGGCGGTCTGAAAAGCTTCCTGCCCCGGGCTGCGGGGCACGAGGGCTCAGCACTCCTGTGCTGCTGAGCATGTGCAAAGCTGCTGGCCTGATTCTTTGCATGGAATGTAGTTGAAATCTTGGGCGGCCATGCTGTATCATGTGCCCAAAGGGCATGTCCTTGCCTGCTTGGTGGTCTGAGTGCTTCAGCATTCTGGAAAGGCTTGTGTGTGGCTCTGTCTACATCTTCCTTGAGAGTATTTTTACTGGTAGGGTGTATTTGGGCTGACCAGAAGATTTAGAACGCGGTCTGCGCTTCCTGAGCACAGCGTGCACGGGAGCACGAGCTCCCGAGCAGGCGCCTAGGCAAAATGGCCCAGAGCAGCCCTGTCAAGGGGCCGTGCTCAGGGCTGCAGAGGAAGGCAAAAAACCCCCGGGGAGAGTTGCTAGCCCACCTTGGGGGAAAAAAAGCCTTCCTCCCCCCAGCTGCAGGGCACGAGAGGCCGTCTCGGTGGTGCATGAGCAGCAGGCAGTAGCCTAGCCGAAAGGGAGCGGAGGAGCCCTGACAAGCGGTGGTGCTCAGTGCTGCAGAGGAAGGCAAAAAACCCCCGGGGAGCCGTGCCAATCTTCCCCGGGGGAAAATTCCTTCCTGACCCCAGAGCTGGCGATCGGCTATTCCCTGAGCACGTGAGCAAGACCTGCCTCCTCGTCCCACAGGCCTGTCATGCCTCCCAGGAGATGCCCAAGCCCTATTCTCCCTCAACCTGGAGCCATCTCAGGGGCTTCTGAGAGTGGCCACATGCCCCCGGCCTGATGGACCTTGGGGGCAAGAATCCTTCCCGCGCCTGGCAGGACACCAGTGGGTGCTCCAAAGCGCTGGGACCCCTTGCAACATCTCTGCGTGCCATTGCTTACGGCTGCTGCTGCCCCTGGCTCTGCAGGGGATGAGGACAGAGAGCTCGGCAGTGCTCCTCCAGTGCTCCTGCACAAGGCGTGCCCTTGGTCTTGCCACGGGGCTTGGTGCTCCTTCTCATCTCGTGAGGAGCTGGCGTGCGGTGTTCCCTGAGGGCTGCAGCAGGATTTCCATGCATCAGCTGGGCTTGGAACGTGGCCCTGCCAGGATGTTGCCTTGCAGGGAAGAACCTCCAGCAGCCTTGTCAGGCCTCCAGACCTCCTCCCTCCAAGTCACCCCACCGGCTCCTCAAAGACTTCTTCTCGGATGTCTTCGGGCTGCCTGCCAGGCAGACTGGCCACGGGACATGGGAGGATGCCCCTTTTATCCTGCCGCGGGGCATTGTGACTGCTGCGTTGCCGGGTGGTGGCACTGTGACACGGGGGTGACGGGGTCCCCCGTGTGCAGCCCTGCCCACCACCCCTCCGCCCAGCATCCTTCCTGGAATCATGGAATCCTTGAGCTTGGAAAAGACCTTGAAGATCATCGAGTCCATCCATTAAGCTAACACCGCCAAGTCCACCGCTAAACCGTGTCCCTAAGCACCACAAGCACAGGTCTTGGAAAGACCTCCAGGGGTGGTGCCTCAACCACTTCCCTGGGCAGCCGCTTCCAATGCTTGGCAAGCCTTTTGGTGCAGAAATGTTTCCTAACAAGCAATCTAAAGCTCCTCTGGCGCAACTTGAAGCCGTTTCCTCTTGTCCTATCGCCCGTTTCTTGGGAGAAGAGAGCGACACCCACCTCGCTACAAGCTCCTTTCAGGGAGTTGTAGAGAGCGGGGAGGTCTCCCCTGAGCCTCCTTTCCTCCAGGCTAAACAACTCCAGTTCCCTCCGGTGTCCTCGTAAGGCTTGTGCTCTGGACCCTTCAGCAGCTTCGTTGCTCTTCTAAAGGGAGGCCTGCTCTTCAGAGGAAGGCCGCTGGGGTGCTGGCCCTGAGGCAGTCCCCATGCCCAGGAGGCGCAGGGGGCTGTCCCTGCCCTTGGTGGCCATGCACTGGGCAGAGCTGAAACCGCCTGGGAATGGCGGTGGCATGAAGTGACTGAGGAGGTGACTGAGATGCAAAGGAACATCTTTTTCCTTCTTTTCCATGAATAAAGGCAAAGATGGAAAACAATCCTCTAGCACATGCTTGGTAATGAATGGGTGTGCCAAAGTGGTGCAAGGAGTGCAGCAAGCTGCCAGAGTCTGTCTGTTCAGTGAAAGAATCTCAACCTTTTGATGCCAGCTGCGTGTGAAGAGACAGGCCCTGGCACGTGTCCACACGGGGATGTGATGGATCAGCAGGCAGAGCCAGGCTAGAGACGGATCCCCTTGCCAGGAGTGCCCCCTGTCCAGAGGGCTGTTAGGAAAAAGACAGTCTGTCAGGGGCAAGGACTTCATCTGGAATGGATCAGCTCAAACCGGTGTTTTGAGTCAGGCTTGAAAACAAACCGGTAGCCAGTGCGTTTTAAGAGCATGCTTTCCTCTTTGCAGAGGGCCTGCAAGGCAAAGGGATGCTGAAATAGCCCATGCGGAAAGAATGAGCTCTTGCTGTCCTAATTGCATGCCCACATAGTGCTGTATGTAGCCACAAGCCAGGCTGGAAGTATCAAATGCCTTGCTAGTGGCACTGGCTGCCGCATCAAAACAGACCGGTCATGTCTTTTAGCCACTGTAGATGGAGAGTTTTTTGGAAGTGCAGGTGTACTTGGCTGTCTTCTTGCTTTAACAATCCTTCTCCTGCTCTTTTCTTTGCCCCTTTCCTTTCTTAGGAGGGGCAGATCTTGGGTTTCTACCTCATCCCAAGTGCCTTGCAGTCTCACCATACAGAAGAGATGGAAAACCTCTCCCTCTGATTCCTCCTCCCACCTCCCCACACCCATCACACAGCTCTGTCTTTCAAGCCGTCTGGATCGCCAGGCACTGTCTGAATGCTGATTTAGCCTTTCCTAATGACACAGGAAGAGCAGCTTTTTTCTCCACTTCTGCCTGCAAGTAGGCAGGGGTTGCCATCCTCTTTGAGGAAGGAAAGACTTTTGAAAAGAGTTACAACAGCAAGTTGCAAGCAAATGGTGTCGACTCAGGTCATAAATATGCCTTAAGCCTGCTTGCACGGGGGTTCGCGGGTACAGATACTCGAAAGGGAAGGGGAACAGAGGAGAGCATGGCCAAAGGCAATCGGTTCTGTAAATGGTGCAAAGAAATCTGTAAGTAGGCTTAAGATGGCATTTCAGGAATCAAGAGTTGTAACAGGGGGTCCTTCTCGTGCTCCCAGCCCAGAGGCACCTTTATTGCTGGCAAGAGAAAGAGGGTTTAGCTAGCGCGTACTTCTGCTGCCTTATTTTTCCCGCTACCCGCGCACAAACTAGAAGAAAAAGGCAAGGAAATGCCTTTCGGTAACACCGGCATAGCTAAATAAGCCTGCCATTTCCTTTCCCCTTCCCCTTCCCCTTCCCTTCTCTTCCCCTTCCCCTTCCCCTTCCCCTTCCCCTTCCCTCCCAATGAGTCAAATAATGATGAGACTCTTCTTTCCCTGAAATGCCAGGGCTTTTCAGCTCCAAAACCACTTTCAAGGACACAGAGCACAAAGGTTACACGTGGTAACAGGATTTTATTGTCTTTGTCTCCATCTCTTTCAGAGCAGATGCTCACAAGCATGCCCAGGCTGCGCACGTGCAGCCAGGAGCAGCCCGATGCAATCCTCGCTTGAGCTGGCAAAAACATCACTTGAAGCCGGGCAAAGGCAAGCGAGAGGCACAGCAAGTCGCAAATCCCCTACGCCGTGTGGAGAGCCGGCTGCATGATGCGTATGGTTAATCAAATCTTAAGCTTGGCCAGAAAGAGGAAAGCAGGTAAGTGACGGATGCACAAAGAAGGCGCTCTTGGGAACAAAGGGAAAAGTTGTCAGAAAGTGATTTTTCTCTCTTTTTTGGGGGAATGATTTTTGTCACGTGACTTTTGATCTTGGCATCCAAAAAAACCTGCAAAGCATTCCCAAAGCTAGTTGATGATTCTTTTTGGCCTTGTGTTTCTAATTTCTCTTTTTGTTTCAGCCCGTGAGAAGGAAGGACTATCGGCAATGTCACGTCTCACTTGGGATGAAAACCTCAAAGACCAGGGCTGAGCAGTCCCTGTTTCCGGAAGAGCAAAAACGTGAAGAACGACCCCCAGGACCGACCACACGCAAAAGAGGAGGAGGAGGCGGAGGAGGTGCGTGGTACTTTCCAAACTTCTGACACTTGTCGATGCCAAGCCTAGTTTTTGCCCTCCCAAACATGCTGCGCTGCGCTTCTTGGCCAGCGATGGGCAAGAGAGCCAGAGAGAGCCAGGGCACGAGTGGTGCCTTGGAGGTGCCAGAGCAGCAGGCAAGAAGCGAGCCGAAAGGGCCCAGAGGAGCCCTGACAAGGGGCTGTGCTCCATGGAGCACAAGGGGACAAGAAGCAAGCGCCGGGGGCCACCCTTGGGGCCCACCCTGGCGGTCTGAAAAGCTTCCTGCCCCGGGCTGCGGGGCACGAGGGCTCAGCACTCCTGTGCTGCTGAGCATGTGCAAAGCTGCTGGCCTGATTCTTTGCATGGAATGTAGTTGAAATCTTGGGCGGCCATGCTGTATCATGTGCCCAAAGGGCATGTCCTTGCCTGCTTGGTGGTCTGAGTGCTTCAGCATTCTGGAAAGGCTTGTGTGTGGCTCTGTCTACATCTTCCTTGAGAGTATTTTTACTGGTAGGGTGTATTTGGGCTGACCAGAAGATTTAGAACGCGGTCTGCGCTTCCTGAGCACAGCGTGCACGGGAGCACGAGCTCCCGAGCAGGCGCCTAGGCAAAATGGCCCAGAGCAGCCCTGTCAAGGGGCCGTGCTCAGGGCTGCAGAGGAAGGCAAAAAACCCCCGGGGAGAGTTGCTAGCCCACCTTGGGGGAAAAAAAGCCTTCCTCCCCCCAGCTGCAGGGCACGAGAGGCCGTCTCGGTGGTGCATGAGCAGCAGGCAGTAGCCTAGCCGAAAGGGAGCGGAGGAGCCCTGACAAGCGGTGGTGCTCAGTGCTGCAGAGGAAGGCAAAAAACCCCCGGGGAGCCGTGCCAATCTTCCCCGGGGGAAAATTCCTTCCTGACCCCAGAGCTGGCGATCGGCTATTCCCTGAGCACGTGAGCAAGACCTGCCTCCTCGTCCCACAGGCCTGTCATGCCTCCCAGGAGATGCCCAAGCCCTATTCTCCCTCAACCTGGAGCCATCTCAGGGGCTTCTGAGAGTGGCCACATGCCCCCGGCCTGATGGACCTTGGGGGCAAGAATCCTTCCCGCGCCTGGCAGGACACCAGTGGGTGCTCCAAAGCGCTGGGACCCCTTGCAACATCTCTGCGTGCCATTGCTTACGGCTGCTGCTGCCCCTGGCTCTGCAGGGGATGAGGACAGAGAGCTCGGCAGTGCTCCTCCAGTGCTCCTGCACAAGGCGTGCCCTTGGTCTTGCCACGGGGCTTGGTGCTCCTTCTCATCTCGTGAGGAGCTGGCGTGCGGTGTTCCCTGAGGGCTGCAGCAGGATTTCCATGCATCAGCTGGGCTTGGAACGTGGCCCTGCCAGGATGTTGCCTTGCAGGGAAGAACCTCCAGCAGCCTTGTCAGGCCTCCAGACCTCCTCCCTCCAAGTCACCCCACCGGCTCCTCAAAGACTTCTTCTCGGATGTCTTCGGGCTGCCTGCCAGGCAGACTGGCCACGGGACATGGGAGGATGCCCCTTTTATCCTGCCGCGGGGCATTGTGACTGCTGCGTTGCCGGGTGGTGGCACTGTGACACGGGGGTGACGGGGTCCCCCGTGTGCAGCCCTGCCCACCACCCCTCCGCCCAGCATCCTTCCTGGAATCATGGAATCCTTGAGCTTGGAAAAGACCTTGAAGATCATCGAGTCCATCCATTAAGCTAACACCGCCAAGTCCACCGCTAAACCGTGTCCCTAAGCACCACAAGCACAGGTCTTGGAAAGACCTCCAGGGGTGGTGCCTCAACCACTTCCCTGGGCAGCCGCTTCCAATGCTTGGCAAGCCTTTTGGTGCAGAAATGTTTCCTAACAAGCAATCTAAAGCTCCTCTGGCGCAACTTGAAGCCGTTTCCTCTTGTCCTATCGCCCGTTTCTTGGGAGAAGAGAGCGACACCCACCTCGCTACAAGCTCCTTTCAGGGAGTTGTAGAGAGCGGGGAGGTCTCCCCTGAGCCTCCTTTCCTCCAGGCTAAACAACTCCAGTTCCCTCCGGTGTCCTCGTAAGGCTTGTGCTCTGGACCCTTCAGCAGCTTCGTTGCTCTTCTAAAGGGAGGCCTGCTCTTCAGAGGAAGGCCGCTGGGGTGCTGGCCCTGAGGCAGTCCCCATGCCCAGGAGGCGCAGGGGGCTGTCCCTGCCCTTGGTGGCCATGCACTGGGCAGAGCTGAAACCGCCTGGGAATGGCGGTGGCATGAAGTGACTGAGGAGGTGACTGAGATGCAAAGGAACATCTTTTTCCTTCTTTTCCATGAATAAAGGCAAAGATGGAAAACAATCCTCTAGCACATGCTTGGTAATGAATGGGTGTGCCAAAGTGGTGCAAGGAGTGCAGCAAGCTGCCAGAGTCTGTCTGTTCAGTGAAAGAATCTCAACCTTTTGATGCCAGCTGCGTGTGAAGAGACAGGCCCTGGCACGTGTCCACACGGGGATGTGATGGATCAGCAGGCAGAGCCAGGCTAGAGACGGATCCCCTTGCCAGGAGTGCCCCCTGTCCAGAGGGCTGTTAGGAAAAAGACAGTCTGTCAGGGGCAAGGACTTCATCTGGAATGGATCAGCTCAAACCGGTGTTTTGAGTCAGGCTTGAAAACAAACCGGTAGCCAGTGCGTTTTAAGAGCATGCTTTCCTCTTTGCAGAGGGCCTGCAAGGCAAAGGGATGCTGAAATAGCCCATGCGGAAAGAATGAGCTCTTGCTGTCCTAATTGCATGCCCACATAGTGCTGTATGTAGCCACAAGCCAGGCTGGAAGTATCAAATGCCTTGCTAGTGGCACTGGCTGCCGCATCAAAACAGACCGGTCATGTCTTTTGGCCACTGTAGATGGAGAGTTTTTTGGAAGTGCAGGTGTACTTGGCTGTCTTCTTGCTTTAACAATCCTTCTCCTGCTCTTTTCTTTGCCCCTTTCCTTTCTTAGGAGGGGCAGATCTTGGGTTTCTACCTCATCCCAAGTGCCTTGCAGTCTCACCATACAGAAGAGATGGAAAACCTCTCCCTCTGATTCCTCCTCCCACCTCCCCACACCCATCACACAGCTCTGTCTTTCAAGCCGTCTGGATCGCCAGGCACTGTCTGAATGCTGATTTAGCCTTTCCTAATGACACAGGAAGAGCAGCTTTTTTCTCCACTTCTGCCTGCAAGTAGGCAGGGGTTGCCATCCTCTTTGAGGAAGGAAAGACTTTTGAAAAGAGTTACAACAGCAAGTTGCAAGCAAATGGTGTCGACTCAGGTCATCAATATGCCTTAAGCCTGCTTGCACGGGGGTTCGCGGGTACAGATACTCGAAAGGGAAGGGGAACAGAGGAGAGCATGGCCAAAGGCAATCGGTTCTGTAAATGGTGCAAAGAAATCTGTAAGTAGGCTTAAGATGGCATTTCAGGAATCAAGAGTTGTAACAGGGGGTCCTTCTCGTGCTCCCAGCCCAGAGGCACCTTTATTGCTGGCAAGAGAAAGAGGGTTTAGCTAGCGCGTACTTCTGCTGCCTTATTTTTCCCGCTACCCGCGCACAAACTAGAAGAAAAAGGCAAGGAAATGCCTTTCGGTAACACCGGCATGGCTAAATAAGCCTGCCATTTCCTTTCCCCTTCCCCTTCCCCTTCCCTTCTCTTCCCCTTCCCCTTCCCCTTCCCCTTCCCTCCCAATGAGTCAAATAATGATGAGACTCTTCTTTCCCTGAAATGCCAGGGCTTTTCAGCTCCAAAACCACTTTCAAGGACACAGAGCACAAAGGTTACACGTGGTAACAGGATTTTATTGTCTTTTTCTCCATCTCTTTCAGAGCAGATGCTCACAAGCATGCCCAGGCTGCGCACGTGCAGCCAGGAGCAGCCCGATGCAATCCTCGCTTGAGCTGGCAAAAACATCACTTGAAGCCGGGCAAAGGCAAGCGAGAGGCACAGCAAGTCGCAAATCCCCTACGCCGTGTGGAGAGCCGGCTGCATGATGCGTATGGTTAATCAAATCTTAAGCTTGGCCAGAAAGAGGAAAGCAGGTAAGTGACGGATGCACAAAGAAGGCGCTCTTGGGAACAAAGGGAAAAGTTGTCAGAAAGTGATTTTTCTCTCTTTTTTGGGGGAATGATTTTTGTCACGTGACTTTTGATCTTGGCATCCAAAAAAACCTGCAAAGCATTCCCAAAGCTAGTTGATGATTCTTTTTGGCCTTGTGTTTCTAATTTCTCTTTTTGTTTCAGCCCGTGAGAAGGAAGGACTATCGGCAATGTCACGTCTCACTTGGGATGAAAACCTCAAAGACCAGGGCTGAGCAGTCCCTGTTTCCGGAAGAGCAAAAACGTGAAGAACGACCCCCAGGACCGACCACACGCAAAAGAGGAGGAGGAGGCGGAGGAGGTGCGTGGTACTTTCCAAACTTCTGACACTTGTCGATGCCAAGCCTAGTTTTTGCCCTCCCAAACATGCTGCGCTGCGCTTCTTGGCCAGCGATGGGCAAGAGAGCCAGAGAGAGCCAGGGCACGAGTGGTGCCTTGGAGGTGCCAGAGCAGCAGGCAAGAAGCGAGCCGAAAGGGCCCAGAGGAGCCCTGACAAGGGGCTGTGCTCCATGGAGCACAAGGGGACAAGAAGCAAGCGCCGGGGGCCACCCTTGGGGCCCACCCTGGCGGTCTGAAAAGCTTCCTGCCCCGGGCTGCGGGGCACGAGGGCTCAGCACTCCTGTGCTGCTGAGCATGTGCAAAGCTGCTGGCCTGATTCTTTGCATGGAATGTAGTTGAAATCTTGGGCGGCCATGCTGTATCATGTGCCCAAAGGGCATGTCCTTGCCTGCTTGGTGGTCTGAGTGCTTCAGCATTCTGGAAAGGCTTGTGTGTGGCTCTGTCTACATCTTCCTTGAGAGTATTTTTACTGGTAGGGTGTATTTGGGCTGACCAGAAGATTTAGAACGCGGTCTGCGCTTCCTGAGCACAGCGTGCACGGGAGCACGAGCTCCCGAGCAGGCGCCTAGGCAAAATGGCCCAGAGCAGCCCTGTCAAGGGGCCGTGCTCAGGGCTGCAGAGGAAGGCAAAAAACCCCCGGGGAGAGTTGCTAGCCCACCTTGGGGGAAAAAAAGCCTTCCTCCCCCCAGCTGCAGGGCACGAGAGGCCGTCTCGGTGGTGCATGAGCAGCAGGCAGTAGCCTAGCCGAAAGGGAGCGGAGGAGCCCTGACAAGCGGTGGTGCTCAGTGCTGCAGAGGAAGGCAAAAAACCCCCGGGGAGCCGTGCCAATCTTCCCCGGGGGAAAATTCCTTCCTGACCCCAGAGCTGGCGATCGGCTATTCCCTGAGCACGTGAGCAAGACCTGCCTCCTCGTCCCACAGGCCTGTCATGCCTCCCAGGAGATGCCCAAGCCCTATTCTCCCTCAACCTGGAGCCATCTCAGGGGCTTCTGAGAGTGGCCACATGCCCCCGGCCTGATGGACCTTGGGGGCAAGAATCCTTCCCGCGCCTGGCAGGACACCAGTGGGTGCTCCAAAGCGCTGGGACCCCTTGCAACATCTCTGCGTGCCATTGCTTACGGCTGCTGCTGCCCCTGGCTCTGCAGGGGATGAGGACAGAGAGCTCGGCAGTGCTCCTCCAGTGCTCCTGCACAAGGCGTGCCCTTGGTCTTGCCACGGGGCTTGGTGCTCCTTCTCATCTCGTGAGGAGCTGGCGTGCGGTGTTCCCTGAGGGCTGCAGCAGGATTTCCATGCATCAGCTGGGCTTGGAACGTGGCCCTGCCAGCATGTTGCCTTGCAGGGAAGAACCTCCAGCAGCCTTGTCAGGCCTCCAGACCTCCTCCCTCCAAGTCACCCCACCGGCTCCTCAAAGACTTCTTCTCGGATGTCTTCGGGCTGCCTGCCAGGCAGACTGGCCACGGGACATGGGAGGATGCCCCTTTTATCCTGCCGCGGGGCATTGTGACTGCTGCGTTGCCGGGTGGTGGCACTGTGACACGGGGGTGACGGGGTCCCCCGTGTGCAGCCCTGCCCACCACCCCTCCGCCCAGCATCCTTCCTGGAATCATGGAATCCTTGAGCTTGGAAAAGACCTTGAAGATCATCGAGTCCATCCATTAAGCTAACACCGCCAAGTCCACCGCTAAACCGTGTCCCTAAGCACCACAAGCACAGGTCTTGGAAAGACCTCCAGGGGTGGTGCCTCAACCACTTCCCTGGGCAGCCGCTTCCAATGCTCGGCAAGCCTTTTGGTGCAGAAATGTTTCCTAACAAGCAATCTAAAGCTCCTCTGGCGCAACTTGAAGCCGTTTCCTCTTGTCCTATCGCCCGTTTCTTGGGAGAAGAGAGCGACACCCACCTCGCTACAAGCTCCTTTCAGGGAGTTGTAGAGAGCGGGGAGGTCTCCCCTGAGCCTCCTTTCCTCCAGGCTAAACAACTCCAGTTCCCTCCGGTGTCCTCGTAAGGCTTGTGCTCTGGACCCTTCAGCAGCTTCGTTGCTCTTCTAAAGGGAGGCCTGCTCTTCAGAGGAAGGCCGCTGGGGTGCTGGCCCTGAGGCAGTCCCCATGCCCAGGAGGCGCAGGGGGCTGTCCCTGCCCTTGGTGGCCATGCACTGGGCAGAGCTGAAAGCACCTGGGAATGGCGGTGGCATGAAGTGACTGAGGAGGTGACTGAGATGCAAAGGAACATCTTTTTCCTTCTTTTCCATGAATAAAGGCAAAGATGGAAAACAATCCTCTAGCACATGCTTGGTAATGAATGGGTGTGCCAAAGTGGTGCAAGGAGTGCAGCAAGCTGCCAGAGTCTGTCTGTTCAGTGAAAGAATCTCAACCTTTTGATGCCAGCTGCGTGTGAAGAGACAGGCCCTGGCACGTGTCCACACGGGGATGTGATGGATCAGCAGGCAGAGCCAGGCTAGAGACGGATCCCCTTGCCAGGAGTGCCCCCTGTCCAGAGGGCTGTTAGGAAAAAGACAGTCTGTCAGGGGCAAGGACTTCATCTGGAATGGATCAGCTCAAACCGGTGTTTTGAGTCAGGCTTGAAAACAAACCGGTAGCCAGTGCGTTTTAAGAGCATGCTTTCCTCTTTGCAGAGGGCCTGCAAGGCAAAGGGATGCTGAAATAGCCCATGCGGAAAGAATGAGCTCTTGCTGTCCTAATTGCATGCCCACATAGTGCTGTATGTAGCCACAAGCCAGGCTGGAAGTATCAAATGCCTTGCTAGTGGCACTGGCTGCCGCATCAAAACAGACCGGTCATGTCTTTTAGCCACTGTAGATGGAGAGTTTTTTGGAAGTGCAGGTGTACTTGGCTGTCTTCTTGCTTTAACAATCCTTCTCCTGCTCTTTTCTTTGCCCCTTTCCTTTCTTAGGAGGGGCAGATCTTGGGTTTCTACCTCATCCCAAGTGCCTTGCAGTCTCACCATACAGAAGAGATGGAAAACCTCTCCCTCTGATTCCTCCTCCCACCTCCCCACACCCATCACACAGCTCTGTCTTTCAAGCCGTCTGGATCGCCAGGCACTGTCTGAATGCTGATTTAGCCTTTCCTAATGACACAGGAAGAGCAGCTTTTTTCTCCACTTCTGCCTGCAAGTAGGCAGGGGTTGCCATCCTCTTTGAGGAAGGAAAGACTTTTGAAAAGAGTTACAACAGCAAGTTGCAAGCAAATGGTGTCGACTCAGGTCATAAATATGCCTTAAGCCTGCTTGCACGGGGGTTCGCGGGTACAGATACTCGAAAGGGAAGGGGAACAGAGGAGAGCATGGCCAAAGGCAATCGGTTCTGTAAATGGTGCAAAGAAATCTGTAAGTAGGCTTAAGATGGCATTTCAGGAATCAAGAGTTGTAACAGGGGGTCCTTCTCGTGCTCCCAGCCCAGAGGCACCTTTATTGCTGGCAAGAGAAAGAGGGTTTAGCTAGCGCGTACTTCTGCTGCCTTATTTTTCCCGCTACCCGCGCACAAACTAGAAGAAAAAGGCAAGGAAATGCCTTTCGGTAACACCGGCATGGCTAAATAAGCCTGCCATTTCCTTTCCCCTTCCCCTTCCCCTTCCCTTCTCTTCCCCTTCCCCTTCCCCTTCCCCTTCCCTCCCAATGAGTCAAATAATGATGAGACTCTTCTTTCCCTGAAATGCCAGGGCTTTTCAGCTCCAAAACCACTTTCAAGGACACAGAGCACAAAGGTTACACGTGGTAACAGGATTTTATTGTCTTTTTCTCCATCTCTTTCAGAGCAGATGCTCACAAGCATGCCCAGGCTGCGCACGTGCAGCCAGGAGCAGCCCGATGCAATCCTCGCTTGAGCTGGCAAAAACATCACTTGAAGCCGGGCAAAGGCAAGCGAGAGGCACAGCAAGTCGCAAATCCCCTACGCCGTGTGGAGAGCCGGCTGCATGATGCGTATGGTTAATCAAATCTTAAGCTTGGCCAGAAAGAGGAAAGCAGGTAAGTGACGGATGCACAAAGAAGGCGCTCTCGGGAACAAAGGGAAAAGTTGTCAGAAAGTGATTTTTCTCTCTTTTTTGGGGGAATGATTTTTGTCACGTGACTTTTGATCTTGGCATCCAAAAAAACCTGCAAAGCATTCCCAAAGCTAGTTGATGATTCTTTTTGGCCTTGTGTTTCTAATTTCTCTTTTTGTTTCAGCCCGTGAGAAGGAAGGACTATCGGCAATGTCACGTCTCACTTGGGATGAAAACCTCAAAGACCAGGGCTGAGCAGTCCCTGTTTCCGGAAGAGCAAAAACGTGAAGAACGACCCCCAGGACCGACCACACGCAAAAGAGGAGGAGGAGGCGGAGGAGGTGCGTGGTACTTTCCAAACTTCTGACACTTGTCGATGCCAAGCCTAGTTTTTGCCCTCCCAAACATGCTGCGCTGCGCTTCTTGGCCAGCGATGGGCAAGAGAGCCAGAGAGAGCCAGGGCACGAGTGGTGCCTTGGAGGTGCCAGAGCAGCAGGCAAGAAGCGAGCCGAAAGGGCCCAGAGGAGCCCTGACAAGGGGCTGTGCTCCATGGAGCACAAGGGGACAAGAAGCAAGCGCCGGGGGCCACCCTTGGGGCCCACCCTGGCGGTCTGAAAAGCTTCCTGCCCCGGGCTGCGGGGCACGAGGGCTCAGCACTCCTGTGCTGCTGAGCATGTGCAAAGCTGCTGGCCTGATTCTTTGCATGGAATGTAGTTGAAATCTTGGGCGGCCATGCTGTATCATGTGCCCAAAGGGCATGTCCTTGCCTGCTTGGTGGTCTGAGTGCTTCAGCATTCTGGAAAGGCTTGTGTGTGGCTCTGTCTACATCTTCCTTGAGAGTATTTTTACTGGTAGGGTGTATTTGGGCTGACCAGAAGATTTAGAACGCGGTCTGCGCTTCCTGAGCACAGCGTGCACGGGAGCACGAGCTCCCGAGCAGGCGCCTAGGCAAAATGGCCCAGAGCAGCCCTGTCAAGGGGCCGTGCTCAGGGCTGCAGAGGAAGGCAAAAAACCCCCGGGGAGAGTTGCTAGCCCACCTTGGGGGAAAAAAAGCCTTCCTCCCCCCAGCTGCAGGGCACGAGAGGCCGTCTCGGTGGTGCATGAGCAGCAGGCAGTAGCCTAGCCGAAAGGGAGCGGAGGAGCCCTGACAAGCGGTGGTGCTCAGTGCTGCAGAGGAAGGCAAAAAACCCCCGGGGAGCCGTGCCAATCTTCCCCGGGGGAAAATTCCTTCCTGACCCCAGAGCTGGCGATCGGCTATTCCCTGAGCACGTGAGCAAGACCTGCCTCCTCGTCCCACAGGCCTGTCATGCCTCCCAGGAGATGCCCAAGCCCTATTCTCCCTCAACCTGGAGCCATCTCAGGGGCTTCTGAGAGTGGCCACATGCCCCCGGCCTGATGGACCTTGGGGGCAAGAATCCTTCCCGCGCCTGGCAGGACACCAGTGGGTGCTCCAAAGCGCTGGGACCCCTTGCAACATCTCTGCGTGCCATTGCTTACGGCTGCTGCTGCCCCTGGCTCTGCAGGGGATGAGGACAGAGAGCTCGGCAGTGCTCCTCCAGTGCTCCTGCACAAGGCGTGCCCTTGGTCTTGCCACGGGGCTTGGTGCTCCTTCTCATCTCGTGAGGAGCTGGCGTGCGGTGTTCCCTGAGGGCTGCAGCAGGATTTCCATGCATCAGCTGGGCTTGGAACATGGCCCTGCCAGGATGTTGCCTTGCAGGGAAGAACCTCCAGCAGCCTTGTCAGGCCTCCAGACCTCCTCCCTCCAAGTCACCCCACCGGCTCCTCAAAGACTTCTTCTCGGATGTCTTCGGGCTGCCTGCCAGGCAGACTGGCCACGGGACATGGGAGGATGCCCCTTTTATCCTGCCGCGGGGCATTGTGACTGCTGCGTTGCCGGGTGGTGGCACTGTGACACGGGGGTGACGGGGTCCCCCGTGTGCAGCCCTGCCCACCACCCCTCCGCCCAGCATCCTTCGTGGAATCATGGAATCCTTGAGCTTGGAAAAGACCTTGAAGATCATCGAGTCCATCCATTAAGCTAACACCGCCAAGTCCACCGCTAAACCGTGTCCCTAAGCACCACAAGCACAGGTCTTGGAAAGACCTCCAGGGGTGGTGCCTCAACCACTTCCCTGGGCAGCCGCTTCCAATGCTTGGCAAGCCTTTTGGTGCAGAAATGTTTCCTAACAAGCAATCTAAAGCTCCTCTGGCGCAACTTGAAGCCGTTTCCTCTTGTCCTATCGCCCGTTTCTTGGGAGAAGAGAGCGACACCCACCTCGCTACAAGCTCCTTTCAGGGAGTTGTAGAGAGCGGGGAGGTCTCCCCTGAGCCTCCTTTCCTCCAGGCTAAACAACTCCAGTTCCCTCCGGTGTCCTCGTAAGGCTTGTGCTCTGGACCCTTCAGCAGCTTCGTTGCTCTTCTAAAGGGAGGCCTGCTCTTCAGAGGAAGGCCGCTGGGGTGCTGGCCCTGAGGCAGTCCCCATGCCCAGGAGGCGCAGGGGGCTGTCCCTGCCCTTGGTGGCCATGCACTGGGCAGAGCTGAAACCGCCTGGGAATGGCGGTGGCATGAAGTGACTGAGGAGGTGACTGAGATGCAAAGGAACATCTTTTTCCTTCTTTTCCATGAATAAAGGCAAAGATGGAAAACAATCCTCTAGCACATGCTTGGTAATGAATGGGTGTGCCAAAGTGGTGCAAGGAGTGCAGCAAGCTGCCAGAGTCTGTCTGTTCAGTGAAAGAATCTCAACCTTTTGATGCCAGCTGCGTGTGAAGAGACAGGCCCTGGCACGTGTCCACACGGGGATGTGATGGATCAGCAGGCAGAGCCAGGCTAGAGACGGATCCCCTTGCCAGGAGTGCCCCCTGTCCAGAGGGCTGTTAGGAAAAAGACAGTCTGTCAGGGGCAAGGACTTCATCTGGAATGGATCAGCTCAAACCGGTGTTTTGAGTCAGGCTTGAAAACAAACCGGTAGCCAGTGCGTTTTAAGAGCATGCTTTCCTCTTTGCAGAGGGCCTGCAAGGCAAAGGGATGCTGAAATAGCCCATGCGGAAAGAATGAGCTCTTGCTGTCCTAATTGCATGCCCACATAGTGCTGTATGTAGCCACAAGCCAGGCTGGAAGTATCAAATGCCTTGCTAGTGGCACTGGCTGCCGCATCAAAACAGACCGGTCATGTCTTTTGGCCACTGTAGATGGAGAGTTTTTTGGAAGTGCAGGTGTACTTGGCTGTCTTCTTGCTTTAACAATCCTTCTCCTGCTCTTTTCTTTGCCCCTTTCCTTTCTTAGGAGGGGCAGATCTTGGGTTTCTACCTCATCCCAAGTGCCTTGCAGTCTCACCATACAGAAGAGATGGAAAACCTCTCCCTCTGATTCCTCCTCCCACCTCCCCACACCCATCACACAGCTCTGTCTTTCAAGCCGTCTGGATCGCCAGGCACTGTCTGAATGCTGATTTAGCCTTTCCTAATGACACAGGAAGAGCAGCTTTTTTCTCCACTTCTGCCTGCAAGTAGGCAGGGGTTGCCATCCTCTTTGAGGAAGGAAAGACTTTTGAAAAGAGTTACAACAGCAAGTTGCAAGCAAATGGTGTCGACTCAGGTCATAAATATGCCTTAAGCCTGCTTGCACGGGGGTTCGCGGGTACAGATACTCGAAAGGGAAGGGGAACAGAGGAGAGCATGGCCAAAGGCAATCGGTTCTGTAAATGGTGCAAAGAAATCTGTAAGTAGGCTTAAGATGGCATTTCAGGAATCAAGAGTTGTAACAGGGGGTCCTTCTCGTGCTCCCAGCCCAGAGGCACCTTTATTGCTGGCAAGAGAAAGAGGGTTTAGCTAGCGCGTACTTCTGCTGCCTTATTTTTCCCGCTACCCGCGCACAAACTAGAAGAAAAAGGCAAGGAAATGCCTTTCGGTAACACCGGCATGGCTAAATAAGCCTGCCATTTCCTTTCCCCTTCCCCTTCCCCTTCCCTTCTCTTCCCCTTCCCCTTCCCCTTCCCCTTCCCTCCCAATGAGTCAAATAATGATGAGACTCTTCTTTCCCTGAAATGCCAGGGCTTTTCAGCTCCAAAACCACTTTCAAGGACACAGAGCACAAAGGTTACACGTGGTAACAGGATTTTATTGTCTTTGTCTCCATCTCTTTCAGAGCAGATGCTCACAAGCATGCCCAGGCTGCGCACGTGCAGCCAGGAGCAGCCCGATGCAATCCTCGCTTGAGCTGGCAAAAACATCACTTGAAGCCGGGCAAAGGCAAGCGAGAGGCACAGCAAGTCGCAAATCCCCTACGCCGTGTGGAGAGCCGGCTGCATGATGCGTATGGTTAATCAAATCTTAAGCTTGGCCAGAAAGAGGAAAGCAGGTAAGTGACGGATGCACAAAGAAGGCGCTCTCGGGAACAAAGGGAAAAGTTGTCAGAAAGTGATTTTTCTCTCTTTTTTGGGGGAATGATTTTTGTCACGTGACTTTTGATCTTGGCATCCAAAAAAACCTGCAAAGCATTCCCAAAGCTAGTTGATGATTCTTTTTGGCCTTGTGTTTCTAATTTCTCTTTTTGTTTCAGCCCGTGAGAAGGAAGGACTATCGGCAATGTCACGTCTCACTTGGGATGAAAACCTCAAAGACCAGGGCTGAGCAGTCCCTGTTTCCGGAAGAGCAAAAACGTGAAGAACGACCCCCAGGACCGACCACACGCAAAAGAGGAGGAGGAGGCGGAGGAGGTGCGTGGTACTTTCCAAACTTCTGACACTTGTCGATGCCAAGCCTAGTTTTTGCCCTCCCAAACATGCTGCGCTGCGCTTCTTGGCCAGCGATGGGCAAGAGAGCCAGAGAGAGCCAGGGCACGAGTGGTGCCTTGGAGGTGCCAGAGCAGCAGGCAAGAAGCGAGCCGAAAGGGCCCAGAGGAGTCCTGACAAGGGGCTGTGCTCCATGGAGCACAAGGGGACAAGAAGCAAGCGCCGGGGGCCACCCTTGGGGCCCACCCTGGCGGTCTGAAAAGCTTCCTGCCCCGGGCTGCGGGGCACGAGGGCTCAGCACTCCTGTGCTGCTGAGCATGTGCAAAGCTGCTGGCCTGATTCTTTGCATGGAATGTAGTTGAAATCTTGGGCGGCCATGCTGTATCATGTGCCCAAAGGGCATGTCCTTGCCTGCTTGGTGGTCTGAGTGCTTCAGCATTCTGGAAAGGCTTGTGTGTGGCTCTGTCTACATCTTCCTTGAGAGTATTTTTACTGGTAGGGTGTATTTGGGCTGACCAGAAGATTTAGAACGCGGTCTGCGCTTCCTGAGCACAGCGTGCACGGGAGCACGAGCTCCCGAGCAGGCGCCTAGGCAAAATGGCCCAGAGCAGCCCTGTCAAGGGGCCGTGCTCAGGGCTGCAGAGGAAGGCAAAAAACCCCCGGGGAGAGTTGCTAGCCCACCTTGGGGGAAAAAAAGCCTTCCTCCCCCCAGCTGCAGGGCACGAGAGGCCGTCTCGGTGGTGCATGAGCAGCAGGCAGTAGCCTAGCCGAAAGGGAGCGGAGGAGCCCTGACAAGCGGTGGTGCTCAGTGCTGCAGAGGAAGGCAAAAAACCCCCGGGGAGCCGTGCCAATCTTCCCCGGGGGAAAATTCCTTCCTGACCCCAGAGCTGGCGATCGGCTATTCCCTGAGCACGTGAGCAAGACCTGCCTCCTCGTCCCACAGGCCTGTCATGCCTCCCAGGAGATGCCCAAGCCCTATTCTCCCTCAACCTGGAGCCATCTCAGGGGCTTCTGAGAGTGGCCACATGCCCCCGGCCTGATGGACCTTGGGGGCAAGAATCCTTCCCGCGCCTGGCAGGACACCAGTGGGTGCTCCAAAGCGCTGGGACCCCTTGCAACATCTCTGCGTGCCATTGCTTACGGCTGCTGCTGCCCCTGGCTCTGCAGGGGATGAGGACAGAGAGCTCGGCAGTGCTCCTCCAGTGCTCCTGCACAAGGCGTGCCCTTGGTCTTGCCACGGGGCTTGGTGCTCCTTCTCATCTCGTGAGGAGCTGGCGTGCGGTGTTCCCTGAGGGCTGCAGCAGGATTTCCATGCATCAGCTGGGCTTGGAACGTGGCCCTGCCAGGATGTTGCCTTGCAGGGAAGAACCTCCAGCAGCCTTGTCAGGCCTCCAGACCTCCTCCCTCCAAGTCACCCCACCGGCTCCTCAAAGACTTCTTCTCGGATGTCTTCGGGCTGCCTGCCAGGCAGACTGGCCACGGGACATGGGAGGATGCCCCTTTTATCCTGCCGCGGGGCATTGTGACTGCTGCGTTGCCGGGTGGTGGCACTGTGACACGGGGGTGACGGGGTCCCCCGTGTGCAGCCCTGCCCACCACCCCTCCGCCCAGCATCCTTCCTGGAATCATGGAATCCTTGAGCTTGGAAAAGACCTTGAAGATCATCGAGTCCATCCATTAAGCTAACACCGCCAAGTCCACCGCTAAACCGTGTCCCTAAGCACCACAAGCACAGGTCTTGGAAAGACCTCCAGGGGTGGTGCCTCAACCACTTCCCTGGGCAGCCGCTTCCAATGCTCGGCAAGCCTTTTGGTGCAGAAATGTTTCCTAACAAGCAATCTAAAGCTCCTCTGGCGCAACTTGAAGCCGTTTCCTCTTGTCCTATCGCCCGTTTCTTGGGAGAAGAGAGCGACACCCACCTCGCTACAAGCTCCTTTCAGGGAGTTGTAGAGAGCGGGGAGGTCTCCCCTGAGCCTCCTTTCCTCCAGGCTAAACAACTCCAGTTCCCTCCGGTGTCCTCGTAAGGCTTGTGCTCTGGACCCTTCAGCAGCTTCGTTGCTCTTCTAAAGGGAGGCCTGCTCTTCAGAGGAAGGCCGCTGGGGTGCTGGCCCTGAGGCAGTCCCCATGCCCAGGAGGCGCAGGGGGCTGTCCCTGCCCTTGGTGGCCATGCACTGGGCAGAGCTGAAACCGCCTGGGAATGGCGGTGGCATGAAGTGACTGAGGAGGTGACTGAGATGCAAAGGAACATCTTTTTCCTTCTTTTCCATGAATAAAGGCAAAGATGGAAAACAATCCTCTAGCACATGCTTGGTAATGAATGGGTGTGCCAAAGTGGTGCAAGGAGTGCAGCAAGCTGCCAGAGTCTGTCTGTTCAGTGAAAGAATCTCAACCTTTTGATGCCAGCTGCGTGTGAAGAGACAGGCCCTGGCACGTGTCCACACGGGGATGTGATGGATCAGCAGGCAGAGCCAGGCTAGAGACGGATCCCCTTGCCAGGAGTGCCCCCTGTCCAGAGGGCTGTTAGGAAAAAGACAGTCTGTCAGGGGCAAGGACTTCATCTGGAATGGATCAGCTCAAACCGGTGTTTTGAGTCAGGCTTGAAAACAAACCGGTAGCCAGTGCGTTTTAAGAGCATGCTTTCCTCTTTGCAGAGGGCCTGCAAGGCAAAGGGATGCTGAAATAGCCCATCCGGAAAGAATGAGCTCTTGCTGTCCTAATTGCATGCCCACATAGTGCTGTATGTAGCCACAAGCCAGGCTGGAAGTATCAAATGCCTTGCTAGTGGCACTGGCTGCCGCATCAAAACAGACCGGTCATGTCTTTTAGCCACTGTAGATGGAGAGTTTTTTGGAAGTGCAGGTGTACTTGGCTGTCTTCTTGCTTTAACAATCCTTCTCCTGCTCTTTTCTTTGCCCCTTTCCTTTCTTAGGAGGGGCAGATCTTGGGTTTCTACCTCATCCCAAGTGCCTTGCAGTCTCACCATACAGAAGAGATGGAAAACCTCTCCCTCTGATTCCTCCTCCCACCTCCCCACACCCATCACACAGCTCTGTCTTTCAAGCCGTCTGGATCGCCAGGCACTGTCTGAATGCTGATTTAGCCTTTCCTAATGACACAGGAAGAGCAGCTTTTTTCTCCACTTCTACCTGCAAGTAGGCAGGGGTTGCCATCCTCTTTGAGGAAGGAAAGACTTCTGAAAAGAGTTACAACAGCAAGTTGCAAGCAAATGGTGTCGACTCAGGTCATAAATATGCCTTAAGCCTGCTTGCACGGGGGTTCGCGGGTACAGATACTCGAAAGGGAAGGGGAACAGAGGAGAGCATGGCCAAAGGCAATCGGTTCTGTAAATGGTGCAAAGAAATCTGTAAGTAGGCTTAAGATGGCATTTCAGGAATCAAGAGTTGTAACAGGGGGTCCTTCTCGTGCTCCCAGCCCAGAGGCACCTTTATTGCTGGCAAGAGAAAGAGGGTTTAGCTAGCGCGTACTTCTGCTGCCTTATTTTTCCCGCTACCCGCGCACAAACTAGAAGAAAAAGGCAAGGAAATGCCTTTCGGTAACACCGGCATGGCTAAATAAGCCTGCCATTTCCTTTCCCCTTCCCCTTCCCCTTTCCTTCTCTTCCCCTTCCCCTTCCCCTTCCCCTTCCCTCCCAATGAGTCAAATAATGATGAGACTCTTCTTTCCCTGAAATGCCAGGGCTTTTCAGCTCCAAAACCACTTTCAAGGACACAGAGCACAAAGGTTACACGTGGTAACAGGATTTTATTGTCTTTTTCTCCATCTCTTTCAGAGCAGATGCTCACAAGCATGCCCAGGCTGCGCACGTGCAGCCAGGAGCAGCCCGATGCAATCCTCGCTTGAGCTGGCAAAAACATCACTTGAAGCCGGGCAAAGGCAAGCGAGAGGCACAGCAAGTCGCAAATCCCCTACGCCGTGTGGAGAGCCGGCTGCATGATGCGTATGGTTAATCAAATCTTAAGCTTGGCCAGAAAGAGGAAAGCAGGTAAGTGACGGATGCACAAAGAAGGCGCTCTCGGGAACAAAGGGAAAAGTTGTCAGAAAGTGATTTTTCTCTCTTTTTTGGGGGAATGATTTTTGTCACGTGACTTTTGATCTTGGCATCCAAAAAAACCTGCAAAGCATTCCCAAAGCTAGTTGATGATTCTTTTTGGCCTTGTGTTTCTAATTTCTCTTTTTGTTTCAGCCCGTGAGAAGGAAGGACTATCGGCAATGTCACGTCTCACTTGGGATGAAAACCTCAAAGACCAGGGCTGAGCAGTCCCTGTTTCCGGAAGAGCAAAAACGTGAAGAACGACCCCCAGGACCGACCACACGCAAAAGAGGAGGAGGAGGTGGAGGAGGTGCGTGGTACTTTCCAAACTTCTGACACTTGTCGATGCCAAGCCTAGTTTTTGCCCTCCCAAACATGCTGCGCTGCGCTTCTTGGCCAGCGATGGGCAAGAGAGCCAGAGAGAGCCAGGGCACGAGTGGTGCCTTGGAGGTGCCAGAGCAGCAGGCAAGAAGCGAGCCGAAAGGGCCCAGAGGAGCCCTGACAAGGGGCTGTGCTCCATGGAGCACAAGGGGACAAGAAGCAAGCGCCGGGGGCCAGCCTTGGGGCCCACCCTGGCGGTCTGAAAAGCTTCCTGCCCCGGGCTGCGGGGCACGAGGGCTCAGCACTCCTGTGCTGCTGAGCATGTGCAAAGCTGCTGGCCTGATTCTTTGCATGGAATGTAGTTGAAATCTTGGGCGGCCATGCTGTATCATGTGCCCAAAGGGCATGTCCTTGCCTGCTTGGTGGTCTGAGTGCTTCAGCATTCTGGAAAGGCTTGTGTGTGGCTCTGTCTACATCTTCCTTGAGAGTATTTTTACTGGTAGGGTGTATTTGGGCTGACCAGAAGATTTAGAACGCGGTCTGCGCTTCCTGAGCACAGCGTGCACGGGAGCACGAGCTCCCGAGCAGGCGCCTAGGCAAAATGGCCCAGAGCAGCCCTGTCAAGGGGCCGTGCTCAGGGCTGCAGAGGAAGGCAAAAAACCCCCGGGGAGAGTTGCTAGCCCACCTTGGGGGAAAAAAAGCCTTCCTCCCCCCAGCTGCAGGGCACGAGAGGCCGTCTCGGTGGTGCATGAGCAGCAGGCAGTAGCCTAGCCGAAAGGGAGCGGAGGAGCCCTGACAAGCGGTGGTGCTCAGTGCTGCAGAGGAAGGCAAAAAACCCCCGGGGAGCCGTGCCAATCTTCCCCGGGGGAAAATTCCTTCCTGACCCCAGAGCTGGCGATCGGCTATTCCCTGAGCACGTGAGCAAGACCTGCCTCCTCGTCCCACAGGCCTGTCATGCCTCCCAGGAGATGCCCAAGCCCTATTCTCCCTCAACCTGGAGCCATCTCAGGGGCTTCTGAGAGTGGCCACATGCCCCCGGCCTGATGGACCTTGGGGGCAAGAATCCTTCCCGCGCCTGGCAGGACACCAGTGGGTGCTCCAAAGCGCTGGGACCCCTTGCAACATCTCTGCGTGCCATTGCTTACGGCTGCTGCTGCCCCTGGCTCTGCAGGGGATGAGGACAGAGAGCTCGGCAGTGCTCCTCCAGTGCTCCTGCACAAGGCGTGCCCTTGGTCTTGCCACGGGGCTTGGTGCTCCTTCTCATCTCGTGAGGAGCTGGCGTGCGGTGTTCCCTGAGGGCTGCAGCAGGATTTCCATGCATCAGCTGGGCTTGGAACGTGGCCCTGCCAGGATGTTGCCTTGCAGGGAAGAACCTCCAGCAGCCTTGTCAGGCCTCCAGACCTCCTCCCTCCAAGTCACCCCACCGGCTCCTCAAAGACTTCTTCTCGGATGTCTTCGGGCTGCCTGCCAGGCAGACTGGCCACGGGACATGGGAGGATGCCCCTTTTATCCTGCCGCGGGGCATTGTGACTGCTGCGTTGCCGGGTGGTGGCACTGTGACACGGGGGTGACAGGGTCCCCCGTGTGCAGCCCTGCCCACCACCCCTGCGCCCAGCATCCTTCCTGGAATCATGGAATCCTTGAGCTTGGAAAAGACCTTGAAGATCATCGAGTCCATCCATTAAGCTAACACCGCCAAGTCCACCGCTAAACCGTGTCCCTAAGCACCACAAGCACAGGTCTTGGAAAGACCTCCAGGGGTGGTGCCTCAACCACTTCCCTGGGCAGCCGCTTCCAATGCTTGGCAAGCCTTTTGGTGCAGAAATGTTTCCTAACAAGCAATCTAAAGCTCCTCTGGCGCAACTTGAAGCCGTTTCCTCTTGTCCTATCGCCCGTTTCTTGGGAGAAGAGAGCGACACCCACCTCGCTACAAGCTCCTTTCAGGGAGTTGTAGAGAGCGGGGAGGTCTCCCCTGAGCCTCCTTTCCTCCAGGCTAAACAACTCCAGTTCCCTCCGGTGTCCTCGTAAGGCTTGTGCTCTGGACCCTTCAGCAGCTTCGTTGCTCTTCTAAAGGGAGGCCTGCTCTTCAGAGGAAGGCCGCTGGGGTGCTGGCCCTGAGGCAGTCCCCATGCCCAGGAGGCGCAGGGGGCTGTCCCTGCCCTTGGTGGCCATGCACTGGGCAGAGCTGAAACCGCCTGGGAATGGCGGTGGCATGAAGTGACTGAGGAGGTGACTGAGATGCAAAGGAACATCTTTTTCCTTCTTTTCCATGAATAAAGGCAAAGATGGAAAACAATCCTCTAGCACATGCTTGGTAATGAATGGGTGTGCCAAAGTGGTGCAAGGAGTGCAGCAAGCTGCCAGAGTCTGTCTGTTCAGTGAAAGAATCTCAACCTTTTGATGCCAGCTGCGTGTGAAGAGACAGGCCCTGGCACGTGTCCACACGGGGATGTGATGGATCAGCAGGCAGAGCCAGGCTAGAGACGGATCCCCTTGCCAGGAGTGCCCCCTGTCCAGAGGGCTGTTAGGAAAAAGACAGTCTGTCAGGGGCAAGGACTTCATCTGGAATGGATCAGCTCAAACCGGTGTTTTGAGTCAGGCTTGAAAACAAACCGGTAGCCAGTGCGTTTTAAGAGCATGCTTTCCTCTTTGCAGAGGGCCTGCAAGGCAAAGGGATGCTGAAATAGCCCATCCGGAAAGAATGAGCTCTTGCTGTCCTAATTGCATGCCCACATAGTGCTGTATGTAGCCACAAGCCAGGCTGGAAGTATCAAATGCCTTGCTAGTGGCACTGGCTGCCGCATCAAAACAGACCGGTCATGTCTTTTAGCCACTGTAGATGGAGAGTTTTTTGGAAGTGCAGGTGTACTTGGCTGTCTTCTTGCTTTAACAATCCTTCTCCTGCTCTTTTCTTTGCCCCTTTCCTTTCTTAGGAGGGGCAGATCTTGGGTTTCTACCTCATCCCAAGTGCCTTGCAGTCTCACCATACAGAAGAGATGGAAAACCTCTCCCTCTGATTCCTCCTCCCACCTCCCCACACCCATCACACAGCTCTGTCTTTCAAGCCGTCTGGATCGCCAGGCACTGTCTGAATGCTGATTTAGCCTTTCCTAATGACACAGGAAGAGCAGCTTTTTTCTCCACTTCTACCTGCAAGTAGGCAGGGGTTGCCATCCTCTTTGAGGAAGGAAAGACTTCTGAAAAGAGTTACAACAGCAAGTTGCAAGCAAATGGTGTCGACTCAGGTCATAAATATGCCTTAAGCCTGCTTGCACGGGGGTTCGCGGGTACAGATACTCGAAAGGGAAGGGGAACAGAGGAGAGCATGGCCAAAGGCAATCGGTTCTGTAAATGGTGCAAAGAAATCTGTAAGTAGGCTTAAGATGGCATTTCAGGAATCAAGAGTTGTAACAGGGGGTCCTTCTCGTGCTCCCAGCCCAGAGGCACCTTTATTGCTGGCAAGAGAAAGAGGGTTTAGCTAGCGCGTACTTCTGCTGCCTTATTTTTCCCGCTACCCGCGCACAAACTAGAAGAAAAAGGCAAGGAAATGCCTTTCGGTAACACCGGCATGGCTAAATAAGCCTGCCATTTCCTTTCCCCTTCCCCTTCCCCTTCCCTTCTCTTCCCCTTCCCCTTCCCCTTCCCCTTCCCTCCCAATGAGTCAAATAATGATGAGACTCTTCTTTCCCTGAAATGCCAGGGCTTTTCAGCTCCAAAACCACTTTCAAGGACACAGAGCACAAAGGTTACACGTGGTAACAGGATTTTATTGTCTTTTTCTCCATCTCTTTCAGAGCAGATGCTCACAAGCATGCCCAGGCTGCGCACGTGCAGCCAGGAGCAGCCCGATGCAATCCTCGCTTGAGCTGGCAAAAACATCACTTGAAGCCGGGCAAAGGCAAGCGAGAGGCACAGCAAGTCGCAAATCCCCTACGCCGTGTGGAGAGCCGGCTGCATGATGCGTATGGTTAATCAAATCTTAAGCTTGGCCAGAAAGAGGAAAGCAGGTAAGTGACGGATGCACGAAGAAGGCGCTCTCGGGAACAAAGGGAAAAGTTGTCAGAAAGTGATTTTTCTCTCTTTTTTGGGGGAATGCATTTTTGTCACGTGACTTTTGATCTTGGCATCCAAAAAAACCTGCAAAGCATTCCCAAAGCTAGTTGATGATTATTTTTGGCCTTGTGTTTCTAATTTCTCTTTTTGTTTCAGCCCGTGAGAAGGAAGGACTATCGGCAATGTCACGTCTCACTTGGGATGAAAACCTCAAAGACCAGGGCTGAGCAGTCCCTGTTTCCGGAAGAGCAAAAACGTGAAGAACGACCCCCAGGACCGACCACACGCAAAAGAGGAGGAGGAGGCGGAGGAGGTGCGTGGTACTTTCCAAACTTCTGACACTTGTCGATGCCAAGCCTAGTTTTTGCCCTCCCAAACATGCTGCGCTGCGCTTCTTGGCCAGCGATGGGCAAGAGCCGAGAGAGCCAGGGCACGAGTGGTGCCTTGGAGGTGCCAGAGCAGCAGGCAAGAAGCGAGCCGAAAGGGCCCAGAGGAGCCCTGACAAGGGGCTGTGCTCCATGGAGCACAAGGGGACAAGAAGCAAGCGCCGGGGGCCACCCTTGGGGCCCACCCTGGCGGTCTGAAAAGCTTCCTGCCCCGGGCTGCGGGGCACGAGGGCTCAGCACTCCTGTGCTGCTGAGCATGTGCAAAGATGCTGGCCTGATTCTTTGCATGGAATGTAGTTGAAATCTTGGGCGGCCATGCTGTATCATGTGCCCAAAGGGCATGTCCTTGCCTGCTTGGTGGTCTGAGTGCTTCAGCATTCTGGAAAGGCCTGTGTGTGGCTCTGTCTACATCTTCCTTGAGAGTATTTTTACTGGTAGGGTGTATTTGGGCTGACCAGAAGATTTAGAACGCGGTCTGCGCTTCCTGAGCACAGCGTGCACGGGAGCACGAGCTCCCGAGCAGGCGCCTAGGCAAAATGGCCCAGAGCAGCCCTGTCAAGGGGCCGTGCTCAGGGCTGCAGAGGAAGGCAAAAAACCCCCGGGGAGAGTTGCTAGCCCACCTTGGGGGAAAAAAAGCCTTCCTCCCCCCAGCTGCAGGGCACGAGAGGCCGTCTCGGTGGTGCATGAGCAGCAGGCAGTAGCCTAGCCGAAAGGGAGCGGAGGAGCCCTGACAAGCGGTGGTGCTCAGTGCTGCAGAGGAAGGCAAAAAACCCCCGGGGAGCCGTGCCAATCTTCCCCGGGGGAAAATTCCTTCCTGACCCCAGAGCTGGCGATCGGCTATTCCCTGAGCACGTGAGCAAGACCTGCCTCCTCGTCCCACAGGCCTGTCATGCCTCCCAGGAGATGCCCAAGCCCTATTCTCCCTCAACCTGGAGCCATCTCAGGGGCTTCTGAGAGTGGCCACATGCCCCCGGCCTGATGGACCTTGGGGGCAAGAATCCTTCCCGCGCCTGGCAGGACACCAGTGGGTGCTCCAAAGCGCTGGGACCCCTTGCAACATCTCTGCGTGCCATTGCTTACGGCTGCTGCTGCCCCTGGCTCTGCAGGGGATGAGGACAGAGAGCTCGGCAGTGCTCCTCCAGTGCTCCTGCACAAGGCGTGCCCTTGGTCTTGCCACGGGGCTTGGTGCTCCTTCTCATCTCGTGAGGAGCTGGCGTGCGGTGTTCCCTGAGGGCTGCAGCAGGATTTCCATGCATCAGCTGGGCTTGGAACGTGGCCCTGCCAGGATGTTGCCTTGCAGGGAAGAACCTCCAGCAGCCTTGTCAGGCCTCCAGACCTCCTCCCTCCAAGTCACCCCACCGGCTCCTCAAAGACTTCTTCTCGGATGTCTTCGGGCTGCCTGCCAGGCAGACTGGCCACGGGACATGGGAGGATGCCCCTTTTATCCTGCCGCGGGGCATTGTGACTGCTGCGTTGCCGGGTGGTGGCACTGTGACACGGGGGTGACGGGGTCCCCCGTGTGCAGCCCTGCCCACCACCCCTCCGCCCAGCATCCTTCCTGGAATCATGGAATCCTTGAGCTTGGAAAAGACCTTGAAGATCATCGAGTCCATCCATTAAGCTAACACCGCCAAGTCCACCGCTAAACCGTGTCCCTAAGCACCACAAGCACAGGTCTTGGAAAGACCTCCAGGGGTGGTGCCTCAACCACTTCCCTGGGCAGCCGCTTCCAATGCTCGGCAAGCCTTTTGGTGCAGAAATGTTTCCTAACAAGCAATCTAAAGCTCCTCTGGCGCAACTTGAAGCCGTTTCCTCTTGTCCTATCGCCCGTTTCTTGGGAGAAGAGAGCGACACCCACCTCGCTACAAGCTCCTTTCAGGGAGTTGTAGAGAGCGGGGAGGTCTCCCCTGAGCCTCCTTTCCTCCAGGCTAAACAACTCCAGTTCCCTCCGGTGTCCTCGTAAGGCTTGTGCTCTGGACCCTTCAGCAGCTTCGTTGCTCTTCTAAAGGGAGGCCTGCTCTTCAGAGGAAGGCCGCTGGGGTGCTGGCCCTGAGGCAGTCCCCATGCCCAGGAGGCGCAGGGGGCTGTCCCTGCCCTTGGTGGCCATGCACTGGGCAGAGCTGAAACCGCCTGGGAATGGCGGTGGCATGAAGTGACTGAGGAGGTGACTGAGATGCAAAGGAACATCTTTTTCCTTCTTTTCCATGAATAAAGGCAAAGATGGAAAACAATCCTCTAGCACATGCTTGGTAATGAATGGGTGTGCCAAAGTGGTGCAAGGAGTGCAGCAAGCTGCCAGAGTCTGTCTGTTCAGTGAAAGAATCTCAACCTTTTGATGCCAGCTGCGTGTGAAGAGACAGGCCCTGGCACGTGTCCACACGGGGATGTGATGGATCAGCAGGCAGAGCCAGGCTAGAGACGGATCCCCTTGCCAGGAGTGCCCCCTGTCCAGAGGGCTGTTAGGAAAAAGACAGTCTGTCAGGGGCAAGGACTTCATCTGGAATGGATCAGCTCAAACCGGTGTTTTGAGTCAGGCTTGAAAACAAACCGGTAGCCAGTGCGTTTTAAGAGCATGCTTTCCTCTTTGCAGAGGGCCTGCAAGGCAAAGGGATGCTGAAATAGCCCATGCGGAAAGAATGAGCTCTTGCTGTCCTAATTGCATGCCCACATAGTGCTGTATGTAGCCACAAGCCAGGCTGGAAGTATCAAATGCCTTGCTAGTGGCACTGGCTGCCGCATCAAAACAGACCGGTCATGTCTTTTAGCCACTCTAGATGGAGAGTTTTTTGGAAGTGCAGGTGTACTTGGCTGTCTTCTTGCTTTAACAATCCTTCTCCTGCTCTTTTCTTTGCCCCTTTCCTTTCTTAGGAGGGGCAGATCTTGGGTTTCTACCTCATCCCAAGTGCCTTGCAGTCTCACCATACAGAAGAGATGGAAAACCTCTCCCTCTGATTCCTCCTCCCACCTCCCCACACCCATCACACAGCTCTGTCTTTCAAGCCGTCTGGATCGCCAGGCACTGTCTGAATGCTGATTTAGCCTTTCCTAATGACACAGGAAGAGCAGCTTTTTTCTCCACTTCTGCCTGGGAGTAGGCAGGGGTTGCCATCCTCTTTGAGGAAGGAAAGACTTTTGAAAAGAGTTACAACAGCAAGTTGCAAGCAAATGGTGTCGACTCAGGTCATAAATATGCCTTAAGCCTGCTTGCACGGGGGTTCGCGGGTACAGATACTCGAAAGGGAAGGGGCACAGAGGAGAGCATGGCCAAAGGCAATCGGTTCTGTAAATGGTGCAAAGAAATCTGTAAGTAGGCTTAAGATGGCATTTCAGGAATCAAGAGTTGTAACAGGGGGTCCTTCTCGTGCTCCCAGCCCAGAGGCACCTTTATTGCTGGCAAGAGAAAGAGGGTTTAGCTAGCGCGTACTTCTGCTGCCTTATTTTTCCCGCTACCCGCGCACAAACTAGAAGAAAAAGGCAAGGAAATGCCTTTCGGTAACACCGGCATGGCTAAATAAGCCTGCCATTTCCTTTCCCCTTCCCCTTCCCCTTCCCTTCTCTTCCCCTTCCCCTTCCCCTTCCCCTTCCCTCCCAATGAGTCAAATAATGATGAGACTCTTCTTTCCCTGAAATGCCAGGGCTTTTCAGCTCCAAAACCACTTTCAAGGACACAGAGCACAAAGGTTACACGTGGTAACAGGATTTTATTGTCTTTTTCTCCATCTCTTTCAGAGCAGATGCTCACAAGCATGCCCAGGCTGCGCACGTGCAGCCAGGAGCAGCCCGATGCAATCCTCGCTTGAGCTGGCAAAAACATCACTTGAAGCCGGGCAAAGGCAAGCGAGAGGCACAGCAAGTCGCAAATCCCCTACGCCGTGTGGAGAGCCGGCTGCATGATGCGTATGGTTAATCAAATCTTAAGCTTGGCCAGAAAGAGGAAAGCAGGTAAGTGACGGATGCACAAAGAAGGCGCTCTCGGGAACAAAGGGAAAAGTTGTCAGAAAGTGATTTTTCTCTCTTTTTTGGGGGAATGATTTTTGTCACGTGACTTTTGATCTTGGCATCCAAAAAAACCTGCAAAGCATTCCCAAAGCTAGTTGATGATTCTTTTTGGCCTTGTGTTTCTAATTTCTCTTTTTGTTTCAGCCCGTGAGAAGGAAGGACTATCGGCAATGTCACGTCTCACTTGGGATGAAAACCTCAAAGACCAGGGCTGAGCAGTCCCTGTTTCCGGAAGAGCAAAAACGTGAAGAACGACCCCCAGGACCGACCACACGCAAAAGAGGAGGAGGAGGCGGAGGAGGTGCGTGGTACTTTCCAAACTTCTGACACTTGTCGATGCCAAGCCTAGTTTTTGCCCTCCCAAACATGCTGCGCTGCGCTTCTTGGCCAGCGATGGGCAAGAGAGCCAGAGAGAGCCAGGGCACGAGTGGTGCCTTGGAGGTGCCAGAGCAGCAGGCAAGAAGCGAGCCGAAAGGGCCCAGAGGAGCCCTGACAAGGGGCTGTGCTCCATGGAGCACAAGGGGACAAGAAGCAAGCGCCGGGGGCCACCCTTGGGGCCCACCCTGGCGGTCTGAAAAGCTTCCTGCCCCGGGCTGCGGGGCACGAGGGCTCAGCACTCCTGTGCTGCTGAGCATGTGCAAAGCTGCTGGCCTGATTCTTTGCATGGAATGTAGTTGAAATCTTGGGCGGCCATGCTGTATCATGTGCCCAAAGGGGATGTCCTTGCCTGCTTGGTGGTCTGAGTGCTTCAGCATTCTGGAAAGGCCTGTGTGTGGCTCTGTCTGCATCTTCCTTGAGAGTATTTTTACTGGTAGGGTGTATTTGGGCTGACCAGAAGATTTAGAACGCGGTCTGCGCTTCCTGAGCACAGCGTGCACGGGAGCACGAGCTCCCGAGCAGGCGCCTAGGCAAAATGGCCCAGAGCAGCCCTGTCAAGGGGCCGTGCTCAGGGCTGCAGAGGAAGGCAAAAAACCCCCGGGGAGAGTTGCTAGCCCACCTTGGGGGAAAAAAAGCCTTCCTCCCCCCAGCTGCAGGGCACGAGAGGCCGTCTCGGTGGTGCATGAGCAGCAGGCAGTAGCCTAGCCGAAAGGGAGCGGAGGAGCCCTGACAAGCGGTGGTGCTCAGTGCTGCAGAGGAAGGCAAAAAACCCCCGGGGAGCCGTGCCAATCTTCCCCGGGGGAAAATTCCTTCCTGACCCCAGAGCTGGCGATCGGCTATTCCCTGAGCACGTGAGCAAGACCTGCCTCCTCGTCCCACAGGCCTGTCATGCCTCCCAGGAGATGCCCAAGCCCTATTCTCCCTCAACCTGGAGCCATCTCAGGGGCTTCTGAGAGTGGCCACATGCCCCCGGCCTGATGGACCTTGGGGGCAAGAATCCTTCCCGCACCTGGCAGGACACCAGTGGGTGCTCCAAAGCGCTGGGACCCCTTGCAACATCTCTGCGTGCCATTGCTTACGGCTGCTGCTGCCCCTGGCTCTGCAGGGGATGAGGACAGAGAGCTCGGCAGTGCTCCTCCAGTGCTCCTGCACAAGGCGTGCCCTTGGTCTTGCCACGGGGCTTGGTGCTCCTTCTCATCTCGTGAGGAGCTGGCGTGCGGTGTTCCCTGAGGGCTGCAGCAGGATTTCCATGCATCAGCTGGGCTTGGAACGTGGCCCTGCCAGGATGTTGCCTTGCAGGGAAGAACCTCCAGCAGCCTTGTCAGGCCTCCAGACCTCCTCCCTCCAAGTCACCCCACCGGCTCCTCAAAGACTTCTTCTCGGATGTCTTCGGGCTGCCTGCCAGGCAGACTGGCCACGGGACATGGGAGGATGCCCCTTTTATCCTGCCGCGGGGCATTGTGACTGCTGCGTTGCCGGGTGGTGGCACTGTGACACGGGGGTGACGGGGTCCCCCGTGTGCAGCCCTGCCCACCACCCCTCCGCCCAGCATCCTTCCTGGAATCATGGAATCCTTGAGCTTGGAAAAGACCTTGAAGATCATCGAGTCCATCCATTAAGCTAACACCGCCAAGTCCACCGCTAAACCGTGTCCCTAAGCACCACAAGCACAGGTCTTGGAAAGACCTCCAGGCGTGGTGCCTCAACCACTTCCCTGGGCAGCCGCTTCCAATGCTTGGCAAGCCTTTTGGTGCAGAAATGTTTCCTAACAAGCAATCTAAAGCTCCTCTGGCGCAACTTGAAGCCGTTTCCTCTTGTCCTATCGCCCGTTTCTTGGGAGAAGAGAGCGACACCCACCTCGCTACAAGCTCCTTTCAGGGAGTTGTAGAGAGCGGGGAGGTCTCCCCTGAGCCTCCTTTCCTCCAGGCTAAACAACTCCAGTTCCCTCCGGTGTCCTCGTAAGGCTTGTGCTCTGGACCCTTCAGCAGCTTCGTTGCTCTTCTAAAGGGAGGCCTGCTCTTCAGAGGAAGGCCGCTGGGGTGCTGGCCCTGAGGCAGTCCCCATGCCCAGGAGGCGCAGGGGGCTGTCCCTGCCCTTGGTGGCCATGCACTGGGCAGAGCTGAAACCGCCTGGGAATGGCGGTGGCATGAAGTGACTGAGGAGGTGACTGAGATGCAAAGGAACATCTTTTTCCTTCTTTTCCATGAATAAAGGCAAAGATGGAAAACAATCCTCTAGCACATGCTTGGTAATGAATGGGTGTGCCAAAGTGGTGCAAGGAGTGCAGCAAGCTGCCAGAGTCTGTCTGTTCAGTGAAAGAATCTCAACCTTTTGATGCCAGCTGCGTGTGAAGAGACAGGCCCTGGCACGTGTCCACACGGGGATGTGATGGATCAGCAGGCAGAGCCAGGCTAGAGACGGATCCCCTTGCCAGGAGTGCCCCCTGTCCAGAGGGCTGTTAGGAAAAAGACAGTCTGTCAGGGGCAAGGACTTCATCTGGAATGGATCAGCTCAAACCGGTGTTTTGAGTCAGGCTTGAAAACAAACCGGTAGCCAGTGCGTTTTAAGAGCATGCTTTCCTCTTTGCAGAGGGCCTGCAAGGCAAAGGGATGCTGAAATAGCCCATGCGGAAAGAATGAGCTCTTGCTGTCCTAATTGCATGCCCACATAGTGCTGTATGTAGCCACAAGCCAGGCTGGAAGTATCAAATGCCTTGCTAGTGGCACTGGCTGCCGCATCAAAACAGACCGGTCATGTCTTTTAGCCACTGTAGATGGAGAGTTTTTTGGAAGTGCAGGTGTACTTGGCTGTCTTCTTGCTTTAACAATCCTTCTCCTGCTCTTTTCTTTGCCCCTTTCCTTTCTTAGGAGGGGCAGATCTTGGGTTTCTACCTCATCCCAAGTGCCTTGCAGTCTCACCATACAGAAGAGATGGAAAACCTCTCCCTCTGATTCCTCCTCCCACCTCCCCACACCCATCACACAGCTCTGTCTTTCAAGCCGTCTGGATCGCCAGGCACTGTCTGAATGCTGATTTAGCCTTTCCTAATGACACAGGAAGAGCAGCTTTTTTCTCCACTTCTGCCTGCAAGTAGGCAGGGGTTGCCATCCTCTTTGAGGAAGGAAAGACTTTTGAAAAGAGTTACAACAGCAAGTTGCAAGCAAATGGTGTCGACTCAGGTCATAAATATGCCTTAAGCCTGCTTGCACGGGGGTTCGCGGGTACAGATACTCGAAAGGGAAGGGGCACAGAGGAGAGCATGGCCAAAGGCAATCGGTTCTGTAAATGGTGCAAAGAAATCTGTAAGTAGGCTTAAGATGGCATTTCAGGAATCAAGAGTTGTAACAGGGGGTCCTTCTCGTGCTCCCAGCCCAGAGGCACCTTTATTGCTGGCAAGAGAAAGAGGGTTTAGCTAGCGCGTACTTCTGCTGCCTTATTTTTCCCGCTACCCGCGCACAAACTAGAAGAAAAAGGCAAGGAAATGCCTTTCGGTAACACCGGCATGGCTAAATAAGCCTGCCATTTCCTTTCCCCTTCCCCTTCCCCTTCCCTTCTCTTCCCCTTCCCCTTCCCCTTCCCCTTCCCTCCCAATGAGTCAAATAATGATGAGACTCTTCTTTCCCTGAAATGCCAGGGCTTTTCAGCTCCAAAACCACTTTCAAGGACACAGAGCACAAAGGTTACACGTGGTAACAGGATTTTATTGTCTTTGTCTCCATCTCTTTCAGAGCAGATGCTCACAAGCATGCCCAGGCTGCGCACGTGCAGCCAGGAGCAGCCCGATGCAATCCTCGCTTGAGCTGGCAAAAACATCACTTGAAGCCGGGCAAAGGCAAGCGAGAGGCACAGCAAGTCGCAAATCCCCTACGCCGTGTGGAGAGCCGGCTGCATGATGCGTATGGTTAATCAAATCTTAAGCTTGGCCAGAAAGAGGAAAGCAGGTAAGTGACGGACGCACAAAGAAGGCGCTCTCGGGAACAAAGGGAAAAGTTGTCAGAAAGTGATTTTTCTCTCTTTTTTGGGGGAATGATTTTTGTCACGTGACTTTTGATCTTGGCATCCAAAAAAACCTGCAAAGCATTCCCAAAGCTAGTTGATGATTCTTTTTGGCCTTGTGTTTCTAATTTCTCTTTTTGTTTCAGCCCGTGAGAAGGAAGGACTATCGGCAATGTCACGTCTCACTTGGGATGAAAACCTCAAAGACCAGGGCTGAGCAGTCCCTGTTTCCGGAAGAGCAAAAACGTGAAGAACGACCCCCAGGACCGACCACACGCAAAAGAGGAGGAGGAGGCGGAGGAGGTGCGTGGTACTTTCCAAACTTCTGACACTTGTCGATGCCAAGCCTAGTTTTTGCCCTCCCAAACATGCTGCGCTGCGCTTCTTGGCCAGCGATGGGCAAGAGAGCCGAGAGAGCCAGGGCACGAGTGGTGCCTTGGAGGTGCCAGAGCAGCAGGCAAGAAGCGAGCCGAAAGGGCCCAGAGGAGCCCTGACAAGGGGCTGTGCTCCATGGAGCACAAGGGGACAAGAAGCAAGCGCCGGGGGCCACCCTTGGGGCCCACCCTGGCGGTCTGAAAAGCTTCCTGCCCCGGGCTGCGGGGCACGAGGGCTCAGCACTCCTGTGCTGCTGAGCATGTGCAAAGCTGCTGGCCTGATTCTTTGCATGGAATGTAGTTGAAATCTTGGGCGGCCATGCTGTATCATGTGCCCAAAGGGGATGTCCTTGCCTGCTTGGTGGTCTGAGTGCTTCAGCATTCTGGAAAGGCCTGTGTGTGGCTCTGTCTGCATCTTCCTTGAGAGTATTTTTACTGGTAGGGTGTATTTGGGCTGACCAGAAGATTTAGAACGCGGTCTGCGCTTCCTGAGCACAGCGTGCACGGGAGCACGAGCTCCCGAGCAGGCGCCTAGGCAAAATGGCCCAGAGCAGCCCTGTCAAGGGGCCGTGCTCAGGGCTGCAGAGGAAGGCAAAAAACCCCCGGGGAGAGTTGCTAGCCCACCTTGGGGGAAAAAAAGCCTTCCTCCCCCCAGCTGCAGGGCACGAGAGGCCGTCTCGGTGGTGCATGAGCAGCAGGCAGTAGCCTAGCCGAAAGGGAGCGGAGGAGCCCTGACAAGCGGTCGTGCTCAGTGCTGCAGAGGAAGGCAAAAAACCCCCGGGGAGCCGTGCCAATCTTCCCCGGGGGAAAATTCCTTCCTGACCCCAGAGCTGGCGATCGGCTATTCCCTGAGCACGTGAGCAAGACCTGCCTCCTCGTCCCACAGGCCTGTCATGCCTCCCAGGAGATGCCCAAGCCCTATTCTCCCTCAACCTGGAGCCATCTCAGGGGCTTCTGAGAGTGGCCACATGCCCCCGGCCTGATGGACCTTGGGGGCAAGAATCCTTCCCGCGCCTGGCAGGACACCAGTGGGTGCTCCAAAGCGCTGGGACCCCTTGCAACATCTCTGCGTGCCATTGCTTACGGCTGCTGCTGCCCCTGGCTCTGCAGGGGATGAGGACAGAGAGCTCGGCAGTGCTCCTCCAGTGCTCCTGCACAAGGCGTGCCCTTGGTCTTGCCACGGGGCTTGGTGCTCCTTCTCATCTCGTGAGGAGCTGGCGTGCGGTGTTCCCTGAGGGCTGCAGCAGGATTTCCATGCATCAGCTGGGCTTGGAACGTGGCCCTGCCAGCATGTTGCCTTGCAGGGAAGAACCTCCAGCAGCCTTGTCAGGCCTCCAGACCTCCTCCCTCCAAGTCACCCCACCGGCTCCTCAAAGACTTCTTCTCGGATGTCTTCGGGCTGCCTGCCAGGCAGACTGGCCACGGGACATGGGAGGATGCCCCTTTTATCCTGCCGCGGGGCATTGTGACTGCTGCGTTGCCGGGTGGTGGCACTGTGACACGGGGGTGACGGGGTCCCCCGTGTGCAGCCCTGCCCACCACCCCTGCGCCCAGCATCCTTCCTGGAATCATGGAATCCTTGAGCTTGGAAAAGACCTTGAAGATCATCGAGTCCATCCATTAAGCTAACACCGCCAAGTCCACCGCTAAACCGTGTCCCTAAGCACCACAAGCACAGGTCTTGGAAAGACCTCCAGGGGTGGTGCCTCAACCACTTCCCTGGGCAGCCGCTTCCAATGCTTGGCAAGCCTTTTGGTGAAGAAATGTTTCCTAACAAGCAATCTAAAGCTCCTCTGGCGCAACTTGAAGCCGTTTCCTCTTGTCCTATCGCCCGTTTCTTGGGAGAAGAGAGCGACACCCACCTCGCTACAAGCTCCTTTCAGGGAGTTGTAGAGAGCGGGGAGGTCTCCCCTGAGCCTCCTTTCCTCCAGGCTAAACAACTCCAGTTCCCTCCGGTGTCCTCCTAAGGCTTGTGCTCTGGACCCTTCAGCAGCTTCGTTGCTCTTCTAAAGGGAGGCCTGCTCTTCAGAGGAAGGCCGCTGGGGTGCTGGCCCTGAGGCAGTCCCCATGCCCAGGAGGCGCAGGGGGCTCTCCCTGCCCTTGGTGGCCATGCACTGGGCAGAGCTGAAACCGCCTGGGAATGGCGGTGGCATGAAGTGACTGAGGAGGTGACTGAGATGCAAAGGAACATCTTTTTCCTTCTTTTCCATTAATAAAGGCAAAGATGGAAAACAATCCTCTAGCACATGCTTGGTAATGAATGGGTGTGCCAAAGTGGTGCAAGGAGTGCAGCAAGCGGCCAGAGTCTGTCTGTTCAGTGAAAGAATCTCAACCTTTTGATGCCAGCTGCGTGTGAAGAGACAGGCCCTGGCACGTGTCCACACGGGGATGTGATGGATCAGCAGGCAGAGCCAGGCTAGAGACGGATCCCCTTGCCAGGAGTGCCCCCTGTCCAGAGGGCTGTTAGGAAGAAGACAGTCTGTCAGGGGCAAGGACTTCATCTGGAATGGATCAGCTCAAACCGGTGTTTTGAGTCAGGCTTGAAAACAAACCGGTAGCCAGTGCGTTTTAAGAGCATGCTTTCCTCTTTGCAGAGGGCCTGCAAGGCAAAGGGATGCTGAAATAGCCCATGCGGAAAGAATGAGCTCTTGCTGTCCTAATTGCATGCCCACATAGTGCTGTATGTAGCCACAAGCCAGGCTGGAAGTATCAAATGCCTTGCTAGTGGCACTGGCTGCCGCATCAAAACAGACCGGTCATGTCTTTTAGCCACTGTAGATGGAGAGTTTTTTGGAAGTGCAGGTGTACTTGGCTGTCTTCTTGCTTTAACAATCCTTCTCCTGCTCTTTTCTTTGCCCCTTTCCTTTCTTAGGAGGGGCAGATCTTGGGTTTCTACCTCATCCCAAGTGCCTTGCAGTCTCACCATACAGAAGAGATGGAAAACCTCTCCCTCTGATTCCTCCTCCCACCTCCCCACACCCATCACACAGCTCTGTCTTTCAAGCCGTCTGGATCGCCAGGCACTGTCTGAATGCTGATTTAGCCTTTCCTAATGACACAGGAAGAGCAGCTTTTTTCTCCACTTCTACCTGCAAGTAGGCAGGGGTTGCCATCCTCTTTGAGGAAGGAAAGACTTCTGAAAAGAGTTACAACAGCAAGTTGCAAGCAAATGGTGTCGACTCAGGTCATAAATATGCCTTAAGCCTGCTTGCACGGGGGTTCGCGGGTACAGATACTCGAAAGGGAAGGGGAACAGAGGAGAGCATGGCCAAAGGCAATCGGTTCTGTAAATGGTGCAAAGAAATCTGTAAGTAGGCTTAAGATGGCATTTCAGGAATCAAGAGTTGTAACAGGGGGTCCTTCTCGTGCTCCCAGCCCAGAGGCACCTTTATTGCTGGCAAGAGAAAGAGGGTTTAGCTAGCGCGTACTTCTGCTGCCTTATTTTTCCCGCTACCCGCGCACAAACTAGAAGAAAAAGGCAAGGAAATGCCTTTCGGTAACACCGGCATGGCTAAATAAGCCTGCCATTTCCTTTCCCCTTCCCCTTCCCCTTCCCTTCTCTTCCCCTTCCCCTTCCCCTTCCCTCCCAATGAGTCAAATAATGATGAGACTCTTCTTTCCCTGAAATGCCAGGGCTTTTCAGCTCCAAAACCACTTTCAAGGACACAGAGCACAAAGGTTACACGTGGTAACAGGATTTTATTGTCTTTTTCTCCATCTCTTTCAGAGCAGATGCTCACAAGCATGCCCAGGCTGCGCACGTGCAGCCAGGAGCAGCCCGATGCAATCCTCGCTTGAGCTGGCAAAAACATCACTTGAAGCCGGGCAAAGGCAAGCGAGAGGCACAGCAAGTCGCAAATCCCCTACGCCGTGTGGAGAGCCGGCTGCATGATGCGTATGGTTAATCAAATCTTAAGCTTGGCCAGAAAGAGGAAAGCAGGTAAGTGACGGATGCACAAAGAAGGCGCTCTCGGGAACAAAGGGAAAAGTTGTCAGAAAGTGATTTTTCTCTCTTTTTTGGGGGAATGATTTTTGTCACGTGACTTTTGATCTTGGCATCCAAAAAAACCTGCAAAGCATTCCCAAAGCTAGTTGATGATTCTTTTTGGCCTTGTGTTTCTAATTTCTCTTTTTGTTTCAGCCCGTGAGAAGGAAGGACTATCGGCAATGTCACGTCTCACTTGGGATGAAAACCTCAAAGACCAGGGCTGAGCAGTCCCTGTTTCCGGAAGAGCAAAAACGTGAAGAACGACCCCCAGGACCGACCACACGCAAAAGAGGAGGAGGAGGCGGAGGAGGTGCGTGGTACTTTCCAAACTTCTGACACTTGTCGATGCCAAGCCTAGTTTTTGCCCTCCCAAACATGCTGCGCTGCGCTTCTTGGCCAGCGATGGGCAAGAGAGCCAGAGAGAGCCAGGGCACGAGTGGTGCCTTGGAGGTGCCAGAGCAGCAGGCAAGAAGCGAGCCGAAAGGGCCCAGAGGAGCCCTGACAAGGGGCTGTGCTCCATGGAGCACAAGGGGACAAGAAGCAAGCGCCGGGGGCCACCCTTGGGGCCCACCCTGGCGGTCTGAAAAGCTTCCTGCCCCGGGCTGCGGGGCACGAGGGCTCAGCACTCCTGTGCTGCTGAGCATGTGCAAAGCTGCTGGCCTGATTCTTTGCATGGAATGTAGTTGAAATCTTGGGCGGCCATGCTGTATCATGTGCCCAAAGGGGATGTCCTTGCCTGCTTGGTGGTCTGAGTGCTTCAGCATTCTGGAAAGGCTTGTGTGTGGCTCTGTCTACATCTTCCTTGAGAGTATTTTTACTGGTAGGGTGTATTTGGGCTGACCAGAAGATTTAGAACGCGGTCTGCGCTTCCTGAGCACAGCGTGCACGGGAGCACGAGCTCCCGAGCAGGCGCCTAGGCAAAATGGCCCAGAGCAGCCCTGTCAAGGGGCCGTGCTCAGGGCTGCAGAGGAAGGCAAAAAACCCCCGGGGAGAGTTGCTAGCCCACCTTGGGGGAAAAAAAGCCTTCCTCCCCCCAGCTGCAGGGCACGAGAGGCCGTCTCGGTGGTGCATGAGCAGCAGGCAGTAGCCTAGCCGAAAGGGAGCGGAGGAGCCCTGACAAGCGGTGGTGCTCAGTGCTGCAGAGGAAGGCAAAAAACCCCCGGGGAGCCGTGCCAATCTTCCCCGGGGGAAAATTCCTTCCTGACCCCAGAGCTGGCGATCGGCTATTCCCTGAGCACGTGAGCAAGACCTGCCTCCTCGTCCCACAGGCCTGTCATGCCTCCCAGGAGATGCCCAAGCCCTATTCTCCCTCAACCTGGAGCCATCTCAGGGGCTTCTGAGAGTGGCCACATGCCCCCGGCCTGATGGACCTTGGGGGCAAGAATCCTTCCCGCGCCTGGCAGGACACCAGTGGGTGCTCCAAAGCGCTGGGACCCCTTGCAACATCTCTGCGTGCCATTGCTTACGGCTGCTGCTGCCCCTGGCTCTGCAGGGGATGAGGACAGAGAGCTCGGCAGTGCTCCTCCAGTGCTCCTGCACAAGGCGTGCCCTTGGTCTTGCCACGGGGCTTGGTGCTCCTTCTCATCTCGTGAGGAGCTGGCGTGCGGTGTTCCCTGAGGGCTGCAGCAGGATTTCCATGCATCAGCTGGGCTTGGAACGTGGCCCTGCCAGCATGTTGCCTTGCAGGGAAGAACCTCCAGCAGCCTTGTCAGGCCTCCAGACCTCCTCCCTCCAAGTCACCCCACCGGCTCCTCAAAGACTTCTTCTCGGATGTCTTCGGGCTGCCTGCCAGGCAGACTGGCCACGGGACATGGGAGGATGCCCCTTTTATCCTGCCGCGGGGCATTGTGACTGCTGCGTTGCCGGGTGGTGGCACTGTGACACGGGGGTGACGGGGTCCCCCGTGTGCAGCCCTGCCCACCACCCCTGCGCCCAGCATCCTTCCTGGAATCATGGAATCCTTGAGCTTGGAAAAGACCTTGAAGATCATCGAGTCCATCCATTAAGCTAACACCGCCAAGTCCACCGCTAAACCGTGTCCCTAAGCACCACAAGCACAGGTCTTGGAAAGACCTCCAGGGGTGGTGCCTCAACCACTTCCCTGGGCAGCCGCTTCCAATGCTTGGCAAGCCTTTTGGTGCAGAAATGTTTCCTAACAAGCAATCTAAAGCTCCTCTGGCGCAACTTGAAGCCGTTTCCTCTTGTCCTATCGCCCGTTTCTTGGGAGAAGAGAGCGACACCCACCTCACTACAAGCTCCTTTCAGGGAGTTGTAGCGAGCGGGGAGGTCTCCCCTGAGCCTCCTTTCCTCCAGGCTAAACAACTCCAGTTCCCTCCGGTGTCCTCGTAAGGCTTGTGCTCTGGACCCTTCAGCAGCTTCGTTGCTCTTCTAAAGGGAGGCCTGCTCTTCAGAGGAAGGCCGCTGGGGTGCTGGCCCTGAGGCAGTCCCCATGCCCAGGAGGCGCAGGGGGCTCTCCCTGCCCTTGGTGGCCATGCACTGGGCAGAGCTGAAACCGCCTGGGAATGGCGGTGGCATGAAGTGACTGAGGAGGTGACTGAGATGCAAAGGAACATCTTTTTCCTTCTTTTCCATGAATAAAGGCAAAGATGGAAAACAATCCTCTAGCACATGCTTGGTAACGAATGGGTGTGCCAAAGTGGTGCAAGGAGTGCAGCAAGCTGCCAGAGTCTGTCTGTTCAGTGAAAGAATCTCAACCTTTTGATGCCAGCTGCGTGTGAAGAGACAGGCCCTGGCACGTGTCCGCACGGGGATGTGATGGATCAGCAGGCAGAGCCAGGCTAGAGACGGATCCCCTTGCCAGGAGTGCCCCCTGTCCAGAGGGCTGTTAGGAAAAAGACAGTCTGTCAGGGGCAAGGACTTCATCTGGAATGGATCAGCTCAAACCGGTGTTTTGAGTCAGGCTTGAAAACAAACCGGTAGCCAGTGCGTTTTAAGAGCATGCTTTCCTCTTTGCAGAGGGCCTGCAAGGCAAAGGGATGCTGAAATAGCCCATGCGGAAAGAAAGAGCTCTTGCTGTCCTAATTGCATGCCCACATAGTGCTGTATGTAGCCACAAGCCAGGCTGGAAGTATCAACTGCCTTGCTAGTGGCACTGGCTGCCGCATCAAAACAGACCGGTCATGTCTTTTAGCCACTGTAGATGGAGAGTTTTTTGGAAGTGCAGGTGTAACTTGGCTGTCTTCTTGCTTTAACAATCCTTCTCCTGCTCTTTTCTCTGCCCTTTTCCTTTCTTAGGAGGGGCAGATCTTGGGTTTCTACCTCATCCCAAGTGCCTTGCAGTCTCACCATACAGAAGAGATGGAAAACCTCTCCCTCTGATTCCTCCTCCCACCTCCCCACACCCATCACACAGCTCTGTCTTTCAAGCCGTCTGGATCGCCAGGCACTGTCTGAATGCTGATTTAGCCTTTCCTAATGACACAGGAAGAGCAGCTTTTTTCTCCACTTCTGCCTGCAAGTAGGCAGGGGTTGCCATCCTCTTTGAGGAAGGAAAGACTTTTGAAAAGAGTTACAACAGCAAGTGGCAAGCAAATGGTGTCAACTCGGGTCATCAATATGCCTTAAGCCTGCTTGCACGGGGGTTCGCGGGTACAGATACTCGAAAGGGAAGGGGAACAGAGGAGAGCATGGCCAAAGGCAATCGGTTCTGTAAATGGTGCAAAGAAATCTGTAAGTAGGCTTAAGATGGCATTTCAGGAATCAAGAGTTGTAACAGGGGGTCCTTCTCGTGCTCCCAGCCCAGAGGCACCTTTATTGCTGGCAAGAGAAAGAGGGTTTAGCTAGCGCGTACTTCTGCTGCCTTGTTTTTCCCGCTACCCGCGCACAAACTAGAAGAAAAAGGCAAGGAAATGCCTTTCGGTAACACCGGCATGGCTAAATAAGCCTGCCATTTCCCTTCCCCTTCCCCTTTCCCTTCCTCTTCCCCTCCCTTCCACTTCCCTTGCCTTCCTTTCCTCTTCCCCTTCCCCTTCCCCTTCCCTTTCCCCTTCCCTTCTCTTCCCCTTCCCCTTCCCCTTCCCTCCCAATGAGTCAAATAATGATGAGACTCTTCTTTCCCTGAAATGCCAGGGCTTTTCAGCTCCAAAACCACTTTCAAGGACACAGAGCACAAAGGTTACACGTGGTAACAGGATTTTATTGTCTTTTTCTCCATCTCTTTCAGAGCAGATGCTCACAAGCATGCCCAGGCTGCGCACGTGCAGCCAGGAGCAGCCCGATGCAATCCTGGCTTGAGCTGGCAAAAACATCACTTGAAGCCGGGCAAAGGCAAGCGAGAGGCACAGCAAGTCGCAAATCCCCTACGCCGTGTGGAGAGCCGGCTGCATGATGCGTATGGTTAATCAAATCTTAAGCTTGGCCAGAAAGAGGAAAGCAGGTAAGTGACGGATGCACAAAGGCGGCGCTCTCGGGAACAAAGGGAAAAGTTGTCAGAAAGTGATTTTTCTCTCTTTTTTGGGGGAATGCATTTTTGTCACGTGACTTTTGATCTTGGCATCCAAAAAAACCTGCAAAGCATTCCCAAAGCTAGTTGATGATTCTTTTTGGCCTTGTGTTTCTAATTTCTCTTTTTGTTTCAGCCCGTGAGAAGGAAGGACTATCGGCAATGTCACGTCTCACTTGGGATGAAAACCTCAAAGACCAGGGCTGAGCAGTCCCTGTTTCCGGAAGAGCAAAAACGTGAAGAACGACCCCCAGGACCGACCACACGCAAAAGAGGAGGAGGAGGCGGAGGAGGTGCGTGGTACTTTCCAAACTTCTGACACTTGTCGATGCCAAGCCTAGTTTTTGCCCTCCCAAACATGCTGCGCTGCGCTTCTTGGCCAGCGATGGGCAAGAGAGCCAGAGAGAGCCAGGGCACGAGTGGTGCCTTGGAGGTGCCAGAGCAGCAGGCAAGAAGCGAGCCGAAAGGGCCCAGAGGAGCCCTGACAAGGGGCTGTGCTCCATGGAGCACAAGGGGACAAGAAGCAAGCGCCGGGGGCCACCCTTGGGGCCCACCCTGGCGGTCTGAAAAGCTTCCTGCCCCGGGCTGCGGGGCACGAGGGCTCAGCACTCCTGTGCTGCTGAGCATGTGCAAAGCTGCTGGCCTGATTCTTTGCATGGAATGTAGTTGAAATCTTGGGCGGCCATGCTGTATCATGTGCCCAAAGGGCATGTCCTTGCCTGCTTGGTGGTCTGAGTGCTTCAGCATTCTGGAAAGGCCTGTGTGTGGCTCTGTCTACATCTTCCTTGAGAGTATTTTTACTGGTAGGGTGTATTTGGGCTGACCAGAAGATTTAGAACGCGGTCTGCGCTTCCTGAGCACAGCGTGCACGGGAGCACGAGCTCCCGAGCAGGCGCCTAGGCAAAATGGCCCAGAGCAGCCCTGTCAAGGGGCCGTGCTCAGGGCTGCAGAGGAAGGCAAAAAACCCCCGGGGAGAGTTGCTAGCCCACCTTGGGGGAAAAAAAGCCTTCCTCCCCCCAGCTGCAGGGCACGAGAGGCCGTCTCGGTGGTGCATGAGCAGCAGGCAGTAGCCTAGCCGAAAGGGAGCGGAGGAGCCCTGACAAGCGGTGGTGCTCAGTGCTGCAGAGGAAGGCAAAAAACCCCCGGGGAGCCGTGCCAATCTTCCCCGGGGGAAAATTCCTTCCTGACCCCAGAGCTGGCGATCGGCTATTCCCTGAGCACGTGAGCAAGACCTGCCTCCTCGTCCCACAGGCCTGTCATGCCTCCCAGGAGATGCCCAAGCCCTATTCTCCCTCAACCTGGAGCCATCTCAGGGGCTTCTGAGAGTGGCCACATGCCCCCGGCCTGATGGACCTTGGGGGCAAGAATCCTTCCCGCGCCTGGCAGGACACCAGTGGGTGCTCCAAAGCGCTGGGACCCCTTGCAACATCTCTGCGTGCCATTGCTTACGAATGCTGCTGCTGCCCCTGGCTCTGCAGGGGATGAGGACAGAGAGCTCGGCAGTGCTCCTCCAGTGCTCCTGCACAAGGCGTGCCCTTGGTCTTGCCACGGGGCTTGGTGCTCCTTCTCATCTCGTGAGGAGCTGGCGTGCGGTGTTCCCTGAGGGCTGCAGCAGGATTTCCATGCATCAGCTGGGCTTGGAACGTGGCCCTGCCAGGATGTTGCCTTGCAGGGAAGAACCTCCAGCAGCCTTGTCAGGCCTCCAGACCTCCTCCCTCCAAGTCACCCCACCGGCTCCTCAAAGACTTCTTCTCGGATGTCTTCGGGCTGCCTGCCAGGCAGACTGGCCACGGGACATGGGAGGATGCCCCTTTTATCCTGCCGCGGGGCATTGTGACTGCTGCGTTGCCGGGTGGTGGCACTGTGACACGGGGGTGACGGGGTCCCCCGTGTGCAGCCCTGCCCACCACCCCTGCGCCCAGCATCCTTCCTGGAATCATGGAATCCTTGAGCTTGGAAAAGACCTTGAAGATCATCGAGTCCATCCATTAAGCTAACACCGCCAAGTCCACCGCTAAACCGTGTCCCTAAGCACCACAAGCACAGGTCTTGGAAAGACCTCCAGGGGTGGTGCCTCAACCACTTCCCTGGGCAGCCGCTTCCAATGCTTGGCAAGCCTTTTGGTGAAGAAATGTTTCCTAACAAGCAATCTAAAGCTCCTCTGGCGCAACTTGAAGCCGTTTCCTCTTGTCCTATCGCCCGTTTCTTGGGAGAAGAGAGCGACACCCACCTCGCTACAAGCTCCTTTCAGGGAGTTGTAGAGAGCGGGGAGGTCTCCCCTGAGTCTCCTTTCCTCCAGGCTAAACAACTCCAGTTCCCTCCGGTGTCCTCGTAAGGCTTGTGCTCTGGACCCTTCAGCAGCTTCGTTGCTCTTCTAAAGGGAGGCCTGCTCTTCAGAGGAAGGCCGCTGGGGTGCTGGCCCTGAGGCAGTCCCCATGCCCAGGAGGCGCAGGGGGCTCTCCCTGCCCTTGGTGGCCATGCACTGGGCAGAGCTGAAAGCACCTGGGAATGGCGGTGGCATGAAGTGACTGAGGAGGTGACTGAGATGCAAAGGAACATCTTTTTCCTTCTTTTCCATGAATAAAGGCAAAGATGGAAAACAATCCTCTAGCACATGCTTGGTAATGAATGGGTGTGCCAAAGTGGTGCAAGGAGTGCAGCAAGCTGCCAGAGTCTGTCTGTTCAGTGAAAGAATCTCAACCTTTTGATGCCAGCTGCGTGTGAAGAGACAGGCCCTGGCACGTGTCCACACGGGGATGTGATGGATCAGCAGGCAGAGCCAGGCTAGAGACGGATCCCCTTGCCAGGAGTGCCCCCTGTCCAGAGGGCTGTTAGGAAAAAGACAGTCTGTCAGGGGCAAGGACTTCATCTGGAATGGATCAGCTCAAACCGGTGTTTTGAGTCAGGCTTGAAAACAAACCGGTAGCCAGTGCATTTTAAGAGCATGCTTTCCTCTTTGCAGAGGGCCTGCAAGGCAAAGGGATGCTGAAATAGCCCATGCGGAAAGAATGAGCTCTTGCTGTCCTAATTGCATGCCCACATAGTGCTGTATGTAGCCACAAGCCAGGCTGGAAGTATCAAATGCCTTGCTAGTGGCACTGGCTGCCGCATCAAAACAGACCGGTCATGTCTTTTAGCCACTGTAGATGGAGAGTTTTTTGGAAGTGCAGGTGTACTTGGCTGTCTTCTTGCTTTAACAATCCTTCTCCTGCTCTTTTCTTTGCCCCTTTCCTTTCTTAGGAGGGGCAGATCTTGGGTTTCTACCTCATCCCAAGTGCCTTGCAGTCTCACCATACAGAAGAGATGGAAAACCTCTCCCTCTGATTCCTCCTCCCACCTCCCCACACCCATCACACAGCTCTGTCTTTCAAGCCGTCTGGATCGCCAGGCACTGTCTGAATGCTGATTTAGCCTTTCCTAATGACACAGGAAGAGCAGCTTTTTTCTCCACTTCTACCTGCAAGTAGGCAGGGGTTGCCATCCTCTTTGAGGAAGGAAAGACTTTTGAAAAGAGTTACAACAGCAAGTTGCAAGCAAATGGTGTCGACTCAGGTCATAAATATGCCTTAAGCCTGCTTGCACGGGGGTTCGCGGGTACAGATACTCGAAAGGGAAGGGGAACAGAGGAGAGCATGGCCAAAGGCAATCGGTTCTGTAAATGGTGCAAAGAAATCTGTAAGTAGGCTTAAGATGGCATTTCAGGAATCAAGAGTTGTAACAGGGGGTCCTTCTCGTGCTCCCAGCCCAGAGGCACCTTTATTGCTGGCAAGAGAAAGAGGGTTTAGCTAGCGCGTACTTCTGCTGCCTTATTTTTCCCGCTACCCGCGCACAAACTAGAAGAAAAAGGCAAGGAAATGCCTTTCGGTAACACCGGCATGGCTAAATAAGCCTGCCATTTCCTTTCCCCTTCCCCTTCCCCTTCCCTTCTCTTCCCCTTCCCCTTCCCCTTCCCCTTCCCTCCCAATGAGTCAAATAATGATGAGACTCTTCTTTCCCTGAAATGCCAGGGCTTTTCAGCTCCAAAACCACTTTCAAGGACACAGAGCACAAAGGTTACACGTGGTAACAGGATTTTATTGTCTTTGTCTCCATCTCTTTCAGAGCAGATGCTCACAAGCATGCCCAGGCTGCGCACGTGCAGCCAGGAGCAGCCCGATGCAATCCTCGCTTGAGCTGGCAAAAACATCACTTGAAGCCGGGCAAAGGCAAGCGAGAGGCACAGCAAGTCGCAAATCCCCTACGCCGTGTGGAGAGCCGGCTGCATGATGCGTATGGTTAATCAAATCTTAAGCTTGGCCAGAAAGAGCAAAGCAGGTAAGTGACGGATGCACAAAGAAGGCGCTCTCGGGAACAAAGGGAAAAGTTGTCAGAAAGTGATTTTTCTCTCTTTTTTGGGGGAATGATTTTTGTCACGTGACTTTTGATCTTGGCATCCAAAAAAACCTGCAAAGCATTCCCAAAGCTAGTTGATGATTCTTTTTGGCCTTGTGTTTCTAATTTCTCTTTTTGTTTCAGCCCGTGAGAAGGAAGGACTATCGGCAATGTCACGTCTCACTTGGGATGAAAACCTCAAAGACCAGGGCTGAGCAGTCCCTGTTTCCGGAAGAGCAAAAACGTGAAGAACGACCCCCAGGACCGACCACACGCAAAAGAGGAGGAGGAGGCGGAGGAGGTGCGTGGTACTTTCCAAACTTCTGACACTTGTCGATGCCAAGCCTAGTTTTTGCCCTCCCAAACATGCTGCGCTGCGCTTCTTGGCCAGCGATGGGCAAGAGAGCCAGAGAGAGCCAGGGCACGAGTGGTGCCTTGGAGGTGCCAGAGCAGCAGGCAAGAAGCGAGCCGAAAGGGCCCAGAGGAGCCCTGACAAGGGGCTGTGCTCCATGGAGCACAAGGGGACAAGAAGCAAGCGCCGGGGGCCACCCTTGGGGCCCACCCTGGCGGTCTGAAAAGCTTCCTGCCCCGGGCTGCGGGGCACGAGGGCTCAGCACTCCTGTGCTGCTGAGCATGTGCAAAGCTGCTGGCCTGATTCTTTGCATGGAATGTAGTTGAAATCTTGGGCGGCCATGCTGTATCCTGTGCCCAAAGGGGATGTCCTTGCCTGCTTGGTGGTCTGAGTGCTTCAGCATTCTGGAAAGGCCTGTGTGTGGCTCTGTCTACATCTTCCTTGAGAGTATTTTTACTGGTAGGGTGTATTTGGGCTGACCAGAAGATTTAGAACGCGGTCTGCGCTTCCTGAGCACAGCGTGCACGGGAGCACGAGCTCCCGAGCAGGCGCCTAGGCAAAATGGCCCAGAGCAGCCCTGTCAAGGGGCCGTGCTCAGGGCTGCAGAGGAAGGCAAAAAACCCCCGGGGAGAGTTGCTAGCCCACCTTGGGGGAAAAAAAGCCTTCCTCCCCCCAGCTGCAGGGCACGAGAGGCCGTCTCGGTGGTGCATGAGCAGCAGGCAGTAGCCTAGCCGAAAGGGAGCGGAGGAGCCCTGACAAGCGGTGGTGCTCAGTGCTGCAGAGGAAGGCAAAAAACCCCCGGGGAGCCGTGCCAATCTTCCCCGGGGGAAAATTCCTTCCTGACCCCAGAGCTGGCGATCGGCTATTCCCTGAGCACGTGAGCAAGACCTGCCTCCTCGTCCCACAGGCCTGTCATGCCTCCCAGGAGATGCCCAAGCCCTATTCTCCCTCAACCTGGAGCCATCTCAGGGGCTTCTGAGAGTGGCCACATGCCCCCGGCCTGATGGACCTTGGGGGCAAGAATCCTTCCCGCGCCTGGCAGGACACCAGTGGGTGCTCCAAAGCGCTGGGACCCCTTGCAACATCTCTGCGTGCCATTGCTTACGGCTGCTGCTGCCCCTGGCTCTGCAGGGGATGAGGACAGAGAGCTCGGCAGTGCTCCTCCAGTGCTCCTGCACAAGGCGTGCCCTTGGTCTTGCCACGGGGCTTGGTGCTCCTTCTCATCTCGTGAGGAGCTGGCGTGCGGTGTTCCCTGAGGGCTGCAGCAGGATTTCCATGCATCAGCTGGGCTTGGAACGTGGCCCTGCCAGGATGTTGCCTTGCAGGGAAGAACCTCCAGCAGCCTTGTCAGGCCTCCAGACCTCCTCCCTCCAAGTCACCCCACCGGCTCCTCAAAGACTTCTTCTCGGATGTCTTCGGGCTGCCTGCCAGGCAGACTGGCCACGGGACATGGGAGGATGCCCCTTTTATCCTGCCGCGGGGCATTGTGACTGCTGCGTTGCCGGGTGGTGGCACTGTGACACGGGGGTGACGGGGTCCCCCGTGTGCAGCCCTGCCCACCACCCCTGCGCCCAGCATCCTTCCTGGAATCATGGAATCCTTGAGCTTGGAAAAGACCTTGAAGATCATCGAGTCCATCCATTAAGCTAACACCGCCAAGTCCACCGCTAAACCGTGTCCCTAAGCACCACAAGCACAGGTCTTGGAAAGACCTCCAGGGGTGGTGCCTCAACCACTTCCCTGGGCAGCCGCTTCCAATGCTTGGCAAGCCTTTTGGTGCAGAAATGTTTCCTAACAAGCAATCTAAAGCTCCTCTGGCGCAACTTGAAGCCGTTTCCTCTTGTCCTATCGCCCGTTTCTTGGGAGAAGAGAGCGACACCCACCTCGCTACAAGCTCCTTTCAGGGAGTTGTAGAGAGCGGGGAGGTCTCCCCTGAGCCTCCTTTCCTCCAGGCTAAACAACTCCAGTTCCCTCCGGTGTCCTCGTAAGGCTTGTGCTCTGGACCCTTCAGCAGCTTCGTTGCTCTTCTAAAGGGAGGCCTGCTCTTCAGAGGAAGGCCGCTGGGGTGCTGGCCCTGAGGCAGTCCCCATGCCCAGGAGGCGCAGGGGGCTGTCCCTGCCCTTGGTGGCCATGCACTGGGCAGAGCTGAAACCGCCTGGGAATGGCGGTGGCATGAAGTGACTGAGGAGGTGACTGAGATGCAAAGGAACATCTTTTTCCTTCTTTTCCATGAATAAAGGCAAAGATGGAAAACAATCCTCTAGCACATGCTTGGTAATGAATGGGTGTGCCAAAGTGGTGCAAGGAGTGCAGCAAGCTGCCAGAGTCTGTCTGTTCAGTGAAAGAATCTCAACCTTTTGATGCCAGCTGCGTGTGAAGAGACAGGCCCTGGCACGTGTCCACACGGGGATGTGATGGATCAGCAGGCAGAGCCAGGCTAGAGACGGATCCCCTTGCCAGGAGTGCCCCCTGTCCAGAGGGCTGTTAGGAAAAAGACAGTCTGTCAGGGGCAAGGACTTCATCTGGAATGGATCAGCTCAAACCGGTGTTTTGAGTCAGGCTTGAAAACAAACCGGTAGCCAGTGCGTTTTAAGAGCATGCTTTCCTCTTTGCAGAGGGCCTGCAAGGCAAAGGGATGCTGAAATAGCCCATGCGGAAAGAATGAGCTCTTGCTGTCCTAATTGCATGCCCACATAGTGCTGTATGTAGCCACAAGCCAGGCTGGAAGTATCAAATGCCTTGCTAGTGGCACTGGCTGCCGCATCAAAACAGACCGGTCATGTCTTTTGGCCACTGTAGATGGAGAGTTTTTTGGAAGTGCAGGTGTACTTGGCTGTCTTCTTGCTTTAACAATCCTTCTCCTGCTCTTTTCTTTGCCCCTTTCCTTTCTTAGGAGGGGCAGATCTTGGGTTTCTACCTCATCCCAAGTGCCTTGCAGTCTCACCATACAGAAGAGATGGAAAACCTCTCCCTCTGATTCCTCCTCCCACCTCCCCACACCCATCACACAGCTCTGTCTTTCAAGCCGTCTGGATCGCCAGGCGCTGTCTGAATGCTGATTTAGCCTTTCCTAATGACACAGGAAGAGCAGCTTTTTTCTCCACTTCTACCTGCAAGTAGGCAGGGGTTGCCATCCTCTTTGAGGAAGGAAAGACTTTTGAAAAGAGTTACAACAGCAAGTTGCAAGCAAATGGTGTCGACTCAGGTCATAAATATGCCTTAAGCCTGCTTGCACGGGGGTTCGCGGGTACAGATACTCGAAAGGGAAGGGGAACAGAGGAGAGCATGGCCAAAGGCAATCGGTTCTGTAAATGGTGCAAAGAAATCTGTAAGTAGGCTTAAGATGGCATTTCAGGAATCAAGAGTTGTAACAGGGGGTCCTTCTCGTGCTCCCAGCCCAGAGGCACCTTTATTGCTGGCAAGAGAAAGAGGGTTTAGCTAGCGCGTACTTCTGCTGCCTTATTTTTCCCGCTACCCGCGCACAAACTAGAAGAAAAAGGCAAGGAAATGCCTTTCGGTAACACCGGCATGGCTAAATAAGCCTGCCATTTCCTTTCCCCTTCCCCTTCCCCTTCCCTTCTCTTCCCCTTCCCCTTCCCCTTCCCCTTCCCTCCCAATGAGTCAAATAATGATGAGACTCTTCTTTCCCTGAAATGCCAGGGCTTTTCAGCTCCAAAACCACTTTCAAGGACACAGAGCACAAAGGTTACACGTGGTAACAGGATTTTATTGTCTTTGTCTCCATCTCTTTCAGAGCAGATGCTCACAAGCATGCCCAGGCTGCGCACGTGCAGCCAGGAGCAGCCCGATGCAATCCTCGCTTGAGCTGGCAAAAACATCACTTGAAGCCGGGCAAAGGCAAGCGAGAGGCACAGCAAGTCGCAAATCCCCTACGCCGTGTGGAGAGCCGGCTGCATGATGCGTATGGTTAATCAAATCTTAAGCTTGGCCAGAAAGAGCAAAGCAGGTAAGTGACGGATGCACAAAGAAGGCGCTCTCGGGAACAAAGGGAAAAGTTGTCAGAAAGTGATTTTTCTCTCTTTTTTGGGGGAATGATTTTTGTCACGTGACTTTTGATCTTGGCATCCAAAAAAACCTGCAAAGCATTCCCAAAGCTAGTTGATGATTCTTTTTGGCCTTGTGTTTCTAATTTCTCTTTTTGTTTCAGCCCGTGAGAAGGAAGGACTATCGGCAATGTCACGTCTCACTTGGGATGAAAACCTCAAAGAGCAGGGCTGAGCAGTCCCTGTTTCCGGAAGAGCAAAAACGTGAAGAACGACCCCCAGGACCGACCACACGCAAAAGAGGAGGAGGAGGCGGAGGAGGTGCGTGGTACTTTCCAAACTTCTGACACTTGTCGATGCCAAGCCTAGTTTTTGCCCTCCCAAACATGCTGCGCTGCGCTTCTTGGCCAGCGATGGGCAAGAGAGCCAGAGAGAGCCAGGGCACGAGTGGTGCCTTGGAGGTGCCAGAGCAGCAGGCAAGAAGCGAGCCGAAAGGGCCCAGAGGAGCCCTGACAAGGGGCTGTGCTCCATGGAGCACAAGGGGACAAGAAGCAAGCGCCGGGGGCCACCCTTGGGGCCCACCCTGGCGGTCTGAAAAGCTTCCTGCCCCGGGCTGCGGGGCACGAGGGCTCAGCACTCCTGTGCTGCTGAGCATGTGCAAAGCTGCTGGCCTGATTCTTTGCATGGAATGTAGTTGAAATCTTGGGCGGCCATGCTGTATCATGTGCCCAAAGGGGATGTCCTTGCCTGCTTGGTGGTCTGAGTGCTTCAGCATTCTGGAAAGGCTTGTGTGTGGCTCTGTCTACATCTTCCTTGAGAGTATTTTTACTGGTAGGGTGTATTTGGGCTGACCAGAAGATTTAGAACGCGGTCTGCGCTTCCTGAGCACAGCGTGCACGGGAGCACGAGCTCCCGAGCAGGCGCCTAGGCAAAATGGCCCAGAGCAGCCCTGTCAAGGGGCCGTGCTCAGGGCTGCAGAGGAAGGCAAAAAACCCCCGGGGAGAGTTGCTAGCCCACCTTGGGGGAAAAAAAGCCTTCCTCCCCCCAGCTGCAGGGCACGAGAGGCCGTCTCGGTGGTGCATGAGCAGCAGGCAGTAGCCTAGCCGAAAGGGAGCGGAGGAGCCCTGACAAGCGGTGGTGCTCAGTGCTGCAGAGGAAGGCAAAAAACCCCCGGGGAGCCGTGCCAATCTTCCCCGGGGGAAAATTCCTTCCTGACCCCAGAGCTGGCGATCGGCTATTCCCTGAGCACGTGAGCAAGACCTGCCTCCTCGTCCCACAGGCCTGTCATGCCTCCCAGGAGATGCCCAAGCCCTATTCTCCCTCAACCTGGAGCCATCTCAGGGGCTTCTGAGAGTGGCCACATGCCCCCGGCCTGATGGACCTTGGGGGCAAGAATCCTTCCCGCGCCTGGCAGGACACCAGTGGGTGCTCCAAAGCGCTGGGACCCCTTGCAACATCTCTGCGTGCCATTGCTTACGGCTGCTGCTGCCCCTGGCTCTGCAGGGGATGAGGACAGAGAGCTCGGCAGTGCTCCTCCAGTGCTCCTGCACAAGGCGTGCCCTTGGTCTTGCCACGGGGCTTGGTGCTCCTTCTCATCTCGTGAGGAGCTGGCGTGCGGTGTTCCCTGAGGGCTGCAGCAGGATTTCCATGCATCAGCTGGGCTTGGAACGTGGCCCTGCCAGGATGTTGCCTTGCAGGGAAGAACCTCCAGCAGCCTTGTCAGGCCTCCAGACCTCCTCCCTCCAAGTCACCCCACCGGCTCCTCAAAGACTTCTTCTCGGATGTCTTCGGGCTGCCTGCCAGGCAGACTGGCCACGGGACATGGGAGGATGCCCCTTTTATCCTGCCGCGGGGCATTGTGACTGCTGCGTTGCCGGGTGGTGGCACTGTGACACGGGGGTGACGGGGTCCCCCGTGTGCAGCCCTGCCCACCACCCCTGCGCCCAGCATCCTTCCTGGAATCATGGAATCCTTGAGCTTGGAAAAGACCTTGAAGATCATCGAGTCCATCCATTAAGCTAACACCGCCAAGTCCACCGCTAAACCGTGTCCCTAAGCACCACAAGCACAGGTCTTGGAAAGACCTCCAGGGGTGGTGCCTCAACCACTTCCCTGGGCAGCCGCTTCCAATGCTTGGCAAGCCTTTTGGTGCAGAAATGTTTCCTAACAAGCAATCTAAAGCTCCTCTGGCGCAACTTGAAGCCGTTTCCTCTTGTCCTATCGCCCGTTTCTTGGGAGAAGAGAGCGACACCCACCTCGCTACAAGCTCCTTTCAGGGAGTTGTAGAGAGCGGGGAGGTCTCCCCTGAGCCTCCTTTCCTCCAGGCTAAACAACTCCAGTTCCCTCCGGTGTCCTCGTAAGGCTTGTGCTCTGGACCCTTCAGCAGCTTCGTTGCTCTTCTAAAGGGAGGCCTGCTCTTCAGAGGAAGGCCGCTGGGGTGCTGGCCCTGAGGCAGTCCCCATGCCCAGGAGGCGCAGGGGGCTGTCCCTGCCCTTGGTGGCCATGCACTGGGCAGAGCTGAAACCGCCTGGGAATGGCGGTGGCATGAAGTGACTGAGGAGGTGACTGAGATGCAAAGGAACATCTTTTTCCTTCTTTTCCATGAATAAAGGCAAAGATGGAAAACAATCCTCTAGCACATGCTTGGTAATGAATGGGTGTGCCAAAGTGGTGCAAGGAGTGCAGCAAGCTGCCAGAGTCTGTCTGTTCAGTGAAAGAATCTCAACCTTTTGATGCCAGCTGCGTGTGAAGAGACAGGCCCTGGCACGTGTCCACACGGGGATGTGATGGATCAGCAGGCAGAGCCAGGCTAGAGACGGATCCCCTTGCCAGGAGTGCCCCCTGTCCAGAGGGCTGTTAGGAAAAAGACAGTCTGTCAGGGGCAAGGACTTCATCTGGAATGGATCAGCTCAAACCGGTGTTTTGAGTCAGGCTTGAAAACAAACCGGTAGCCAGTGCGTTTTAAGAGCATGCTTTCCTCTTTGCAGAGGGCCTGCAAGGCAAAGGGATGCTGAAATAGCCCATGCGGAAAGAATGAGCTCTTGCTGTCCTAATTGCATGCCCACATAGTGCTGTATGTAGCCACAAGCCAGGCTGGAAGTATCAAATGCCTTGCTAGTGGCACTGGCTGCCGCATCAAAACAGACCGGTCATGTCTTTTGGCCACTGTAGATGGAGAGTTTTTTGGAAGTGCAGGTGTACTTGGCTGTCTTCTTGCTTTAACAATCCTTCTCCTGCTCTTTTCTTTGCCCCTTTCCTTTCTTAGGAGGGGCAGATCTTGGGTTTCTACCTCATCCCAAGTGCCTTGCAGTCTCACCATACAGAAGAGATGGAAAACCTCTCCCTCTGATTCCTCCTCCCACCTCCCCACACCCATCACACAGCTCTGTCTTTCAAGCCGTCTGGATCGCCAGGCGCTGTCTGAATGCTGATTTAGCCTTTCCTAATGACACAGGAAGAGCAGCTTTTTTCTCCACTTCTACCTGCAAGTAGGCAGGGGTTGCCATCCTCTTTGAGGAAGGAAAGACTTTTGAAAAGAGTTACAACAGCAAGTTGCAAGCAAATGGTGTCGACTCAGGTCATAAATATGCCTTAAGCCTGCTTGCACGGGGGTTCGCGGGTACAGATACTCGAAAGGGAAGGGGAACAGAGGAGAGCATGGCCAAAGGCAATCGGTTCTGTAAATGGTGCAAAGAAATCTGTAAGTAGGCTTAAGATGGCATTTCAGGAATCAAGAGTTGTAACAGGGGGTCCTTCTCGTGCTCCCAGCCCAGAGGCACCTTTATTGCTGGCAAGAGAAAGAGGGTTTAGCTAGCGCGTACTTCTGCTGCCTTATTTTTCCCGCTACCCGCGCACAAACTAGAAGAAAAAGGCAAGGAAATGCCTTTCGGTAACACCGGCATGGCTAAATAAGCCTGCCATTTCCTTTCCCCTTCCCCTTCCCCTTCCCTTCTCTTCCCCTTCCCCTTCCCCTTCCCCTTCCCTCCCAATGAGTCAAATAATGATGAGACTCTTCTTTCCCTGAAATGCCAGGGCTTTTCAGCTCCAAAACCACTTTCAAGGACACAGAGCACAAAGGTTACACGTGGTAACAGGATTTTATTGTCTTTGTCTCCATCTCTTTCAGAGCAGATGCTCACAAGCATGCCCAGGCTGCGCACGTGCAGCCAGGAGCAGCCCGATGCAATCCTCGCTTGAGCTGGCAAAAACATCACTTGAAGCCGGGCAAAGGCAAGCGAGAGGCACAGCAAGTCGCAAATCCCCTACGCCGTGTGGAGAGCCGGCTGCATGATGCGTATGGTTAATCAAATCTTAAGCTTGGCCAGAAAGAGCAAAGCAGGTAAGTGACGGATGCACAAAGAAGGCGCTCTCGGGAACAAAGGGAAAAGTTGTCAGAAAGTGATTTTTCTCTCTTTTTTGGGGGAATGATTTTTGTCACGTGACTTTTGATCTTGGCATCCAAAAAAACCTGCAAAGCATTCCCAAAGCTAGTTGATGATTCTTTTTGGCCTTGTGTTTCTAATTTCTCTTTTTGTTTCAGCCCGTGAGAAGGAAGGACTATCGGCAATGTCACGTCTCACTTGGGATGAAAACCTCAAAGAGCAGGGCTGAGCAGTCCCTGTTTCCGGAAGAGCAAAAACGTGAAGAACGACCCCCAGGACCGACCACACGCAAAAGAGGAGGAGGAGGCGGAGGAGGTGCGTGGTACTTTCCAAACTTCTGACACTTGTCGATGCCAAGCCTAGTTTTTGCCCTCCCAAACATGCTGCGCTGCGCTTCTTGGCCAGCGATGGGCAAGAGAGCCAGAGAGAGCCAGGGCACGAGTGGTGCCTTGGAGGTGCCAGAGCAGCAGGCAAGAAGCGAGCCGAAAGGGCCCAGAGGAGCCCTGACAAGGGGCTGTGCTCCATGGAGCACAAGGGGACAAGAAGCAAGCGCCGGGGGCCACCCTTGGGGCCCACCCTGGCGGTCTGAAAAGCTTCCTGCCCCGGGCTGCGGGGCACGAGGGCTCAGCACTCCTGTGCTGCTGAGCATGTGCAAAGCTGCTGGCCTGATTCTTTGCATGGAATGTAGTTGAAATCTTGGGCGGCCATGCTGTATCATGTGCCCAAAGGGGATGTCCTTGCCTGCTTGGTGGTCTGAGTGCTTCAGCATTCTGGAAAGGCTTGTGTGTGGCTCTGTCTACATCTTCCTTGAGAGTATTTTTACTGGTAGGGTGTATTTGGGCTGACCAGAAGATTTAGAACGCGGTCTGCGCTTCCTGAGCACAGCGTGCACGGGAGCACGAGCTCCCGAGCAGGCGCCTAGGCAAAATGGCCCAGAGCAGCCCTGTCAAGGGGCCGTGCTCAGGGCTGCAGAGGAAGGCAAAAAACCCCCGGGGAGAGTTGCTAGCCCACCTTGGGGGAAAAAAAGCCTTCCTCCCCCCAGCTGCAGGGCACGAGAGGCCGTCTCGGTGGTGCATGAGCAGCAGGCAGTAGCCTAGCCGAAAGGGAGCGGAGGAGCCCTGACAAGCGGTGGTGCTCAGTGCTGCAGAGGAAGGCAAAAAACCCCCGGGGAGCCGTGCCAATCTTCCCCGGGGGAAAATTCCTTCCTGACCCCAGAGCTGGCGATCGGCTATTCCCTGAGCACGTGAGCAAGACCTGCCTCCTCGTCCCACAGGCCTGTCATGCCTCCCAGGAGATGCCCAAGCCCTATTCTCCCTCAACCTGGAGCCATCTCAGGGGCTTCTGAGAGTGGCCACATGCCCCCGGCCTGATGGACCTTGGGGGCAAGAATCCTTCCCGCGCCTGGCAGGACACCAGTGGGTGCTCCAAAGCGCTGGGACCCCTTGCAACATCTCTGCGTGCCATTGCTTACGGCTGCTGCTGCCCCTGGCTCTGCAGGGGATGAGGACAGAGAGCTCGGCAGTGCTCCTCCAGTGCTCCTGCACAAGGCGTGCCCTTGGTCTTGCCACGGGGCTTGGTGCTCCTTCTCATCTCGTGAGGAGCTGGCGTGCGGTGTTCCCTGAGGGCTGCAGCAGGATTTCCATGCATCAGCTGGGCTTGGAACGTGGCCCTGCCAGGATGTTGCCTTGCAGGGAAGAACCTCCAGCAGCCTTGTCAGGCCTCCAGACCTCCTCCCTCCAAGTCACCCCACCGGCTCCTCAAAGACTTCTTCTCGGATGTCTTCGGGCTGCCTGCCAGGCAGACTGGCCACGGGACATGGGAGGATGCCCCTTTTATCCTGCCGCGGGGCATTGTGACTGCTGCGTTGCCGGGTGGTGGCACTGTGACACGGGGGTGACGGGGTCCCCCGTGTGCAGCCCTGCCCACCACCCCTGCGCCCAGCATCCTTCCTGGAATCATGGAATCCTTGAGCTTGGAAAAGACCTTGAAGATCATCGAGTCCATCCATTAAGCTAACACCGCCAAGTCCACCGCTAAACCGTGTCCCTAAGCACCACAAGCACAGGTCTTGGAAAGACCTCCAGGGGTGGTGCCTCAACCACTTCCCTGGGCAGCCGCTTCCAATGCTTGGCAAGCCTTTTGGTGAAGAAATGTTTCCTAACAAGCAATCTAAAGCTCCTCTGGCGCAACTTGAAGCCGTTTCCTCTTGTCCTATCGCCCGTTTCTTGGGAGAAGAGAGCGACACCCACCTCGCTACAAGCTCCTTTCAGGGAGTTGTAGAGAGCGGGGAGGTCTCCCCTGAGTCTCCTTTCCTCCAGGCTAAACAACTCCAGTTCCCTCCGGTGTCCTCGTAAGGCTTGTGCTCTGGACCCTTCAGCAGCTTCGTTGCTCTTCTAAAGGGAGGCCTGCTCTTCAGAGGAAGGCCGCTGGGGTGCTGGCCCTGAGGCAGTCCCCATGCCCAGGAGGCGCAGGGGGCTGTCCCTGCCCTTGGTGGCCATGCACTGGGCAGAGCTGAAAGCACCTGGGAATGGCGGTGGCATGAAGTGACTGAGGAGGTGACTGAGATGCAAAGGAACATCTTTTTCCTTCTTTTCCATTAATAAAGGCAAAGATGGAAAACAATCCTCTAGCACATGCTTGGTAATGAATGGGTGTGCCAAAGTGGTGCAAGGAGTGCAGCAAGCTGCCAGAGTCTGTCTGTTCAGTGAAAGAATCTCAACCTTTTGATGCCAGCTGCGTGTGAAGAGACAGGCCCTGGCACGTGTCCACACGGGGATGTGATGGATCAGCAGGCAGAGCCAGGCTAGAGACGGATCCCCTTGCCAGGAGTGCCCCCTGTCCAGAGGGCTGTTAGGAAAAAGACAGTCTGTCAGGGGCAAGGACTTCATCTGGAATGGATCAGCTCAAACCGGTGTTTTGAGTCAGGCTTGAAAACAAACCGGTAGCCAGTGCGTTTTAAGAGCATGCTTTCCTCTTTGCAGAGGGCCTGCAAGGCAAAGGGATGCTGAAATAGCCCATGCGGAAAGAATGAGCTCTTGCTGTCCTAATTGCATGCCCACATAGTGCTGTATGTAGCCACAAGCCAGGCTGGAAGTATCAAATGCCTTGCTAGTGGCACTGGCTGCCGCATCAAAACAGACCGGTCATGTCTTTTAGCCACTGTAGATGGAGAGTTTTTTGGAAGTGCAGGTGTACTTGGCTGTCTTCTTGCTTTAACAATCCTTCTCCTGCTCTTTTCTTTGCCCCTTTCCTTTCTTAGGAGGGGCAGATCTTGGGTTTCTACCTCATCCCAAGTGCCTTGCAGTCTCACCATACAGAAGAGATGGAAAACCTCTCCCTCTGATTCCTCCTCCCACCTCCCCACACCCATCACACAGCTCTGTCTTTCAAGCCGTCTGGATCGCCAGGCGCTGTCTGAATGCTGATTTAGCCTTTCCTAATGACACAGGAAGAGCAGCTTTTTTCTCCACTTCTACCTGCAAGTAGGCAGGGGTTGCCATCCTCTTTGAGGAAGGAAAGACTTTTGAAAAGAGTTACAACAGCAAGTTGCAAGCAAATGGTGTCGACTCAGGTCATAAATATGCCTTAAGCCTGCTTGCACGGGGGTTCGCGGGTACAGATACTCGAAAGGGAAGGGGAACAGAGGAGAGCATGGCCAAAGGCAATCGGTTCTGTAAATGGTGCAAAGAAATCTGTAAGTAGGCTTAAGATGGCATTTCAGGAATCAAGAGTTGTAACAGGGGGTCCTTCTCGTGCTCCCAGCCCAGAGGCACCTTTATTGCTGGCAAGAGAAAGAGGGTTTAGCTAGCGCGTACTTCTGCTGCCTTATTTTTCCCGCTACCCGTGCACAAACTAGAAGAAAAAGGCAAGGAAATGCCTTTCGGTAACACCGGCATGGCTAAATAAGCCTGCCATTTCCTTTCCCCTTCCCCTTCCCCTTCCCTTCTCTTCCCCTTCCCCTTCCCCTTCCCTCCCAATGAGTCAAATAATGATGAGACTCTTCTTTCCCTGAAATGCCAGGGCTTTTCAGCTCCAAAACCACTTTCAAGGACACAGAGCACAAAGGTTACACGTGGTAACAGGATTTTATTGTCTTTGTCTCCATCTCTTTCAGAGCAGATGCTCACAAGCATGCCCAGGCTGCGCACGTGCAGCCAGGAGCAGCCCGATGCAATCCTCGCTTGAGCTGGCAAAAACATCACTTGAAGCCGGGCAAAGGCAAGTGAGAGGCACAGCAAGTCGCAAATCCCCTACGCCGTGTGGAGAGCCGGCTGCATGATGCGTATGGTTAATCAAATCTTAAGCTTGGCCAGAAAGAGGAAAGCAGGTAAGTGACGGATGCACAAAGAAGGCGCTCTCGGGAACAAAGGGAAAAGTTGTCAGAAAGTGATTTTTCTCTCTTTTTTGGGGGAATGATTTTTGTCACGTGACTTTTGATCTTGGCATCCAAAAAAACCTGCAAAGCATTCCCAAAGCTAGTTGATGATTCTTTTTGGCCTTGTGTTTCTAATTTCTCTTTTTGTTTCAGCCCGTGAGAAGGAAGGACTATCGGCAATGTCACGTCTCACTTGGGATGAAAACCTCAAAGAGCAGGGCTGAGCAGTCCCTGTTTCCGGAAGAGCAAAAACGTGAAGAACGACCCCCAGGACCGACCACACGCAAAAGAGGAGGAGGAGGCGGAGGAGGTGCGTGGTACTTTCCAAACTTCTGACACTTGTCGATGCCAAGCCTAGTTTTTGCCCTCCCAAACATGCTGCGCTGCGCTTCTTGGCCAGCGATGGGCAAGAGAGCCAGAGAGAGCCAGGGCACGAGTGGTGCCTTGGAGGTGCCAGAGCAGCAGGCAAGAAGCGAGCCGAAAGGGCCCAGAGGAGCCCTGACAAGGGGCTGTGCTCCATGGAGCACAAGGGGACAAGAAGCAAGCGCCGGGGGCCACCCTTGGGGCCCACCCTGGCGGTCTGAAAAGCTTCCTGCCCCGGGCTGCGGGGCACGAGGGCTCAGCACTCCTGTGCTGCTGAGCATGTGCAAAGCTGCTGGCCTGATTCTTTGCATGGAATGTAGTTGAAATCTTGGGCGGCCATGCTGTATCCTGTGCCCAAAGGGGATGTCCTTGCCTGCTTGGTGGTCTGAGTGCTTCAGCATTCTGGAAAGGCTTGTGTGTGGCTCTGTCTACATCTTCCTTGAGAGTATTTTTACTGGTAGGGTGTATTTGGGCTGACCAGAAGATTTAGAACGCGGTCTGCGCTTCCTGAGCACAGCGTGCACGGGAGCACGAGCTCCCGAGCAGGCGCCTAGGCAAAATGGCCCAGAGCAGCCCTGTCAAGGGGCCGTGCTCAGGGCTGCAGAGGAAGGCAAAAAACCCCCGGGGAGAGTTGCTAGCCCACCTTGGGGGAAAAAAAGCCTTCCTCCCCCCAGCTGCAGGGCACGAGAGGCCGTCTCGGTGGTGCATGAGCAGCAGGCAGTAGCCTAGCCGAAAGGGAGCGGAGGAGCCCTGACAAGCGGTGGTGCTCAGTGCTGCAGAGGAAGGCAAAAAACCCCCGGGGAGCCGTGCCAATCTTCCCCGGGGGAAAATTCCTTCCTGACCCCAGAGCTGGCGATCGGCTATTCCCTGAGCACGTGAGCAAGACCTGCCTCCTCGTCCCACAGGCCTGTCATGCCTCCCAGGAGATGCCCAAGCCCTATTCTCCCTCAACCTGGAGCCATCTCAGGGGCTTCTGAGAGTGGCCACATGCCCCCGGCCTGATGGACCTTGGGGGCAAGAATCCTTCCCGCGCCTGGCAGGACACCAGTGGGTGCTCCAAAGCGCTGGGACCCCTTGCAACATCTCTGCGTGCCATTGCTTACGGCTGCTGCTGCCCCTGGCTCTGCAGGGGATGAGGACAGAGAGCTTGGCAGTGCTCCTCCAGTGCTCCTGCACAAGGCGTGCCCTTGGTCTTGCCACGGGGCTTGGTGCTCCTTCTCATCTCGTGAGGAGCTGGCGTGCGGTGTTCCCTGAGGGCTGCAGCAGGATTTCCATGCATCAGCTGGGCTTGGAACGTGGCCCTGCCAGGATGTTGCCTTGCAGGGAAGAACCTCCAGCAGCCTTGTCAGGCCTCCAGACCTCCTCCCTCCAAGTCACCCCACCGGCTCCTCAAAGACTTCTTCTCGGATGTCTTCGGGCTGCCTGCCAGGCAGACTGGCCACGGGACATGGGAGGATGCCCCTTTTATCCTGCCGCGGGGCATTGTGACTGCTGCGTTGCCGGGTGGTGGCACTGTGACACGGGGGTGACGGGGTCCCCCGTGTGCAGCCCTGCCCACCACCCCTGCGCCCAGCATCCTTCCTGGAATCATGGAATCCTTGAGCTTGGAAAAGACCTTGAAGATCATCGAGTCCATCCATTAAGCTAACACCGCCAAGTCCACCGCTAAACCGTGTCCCTAAGCACCACAAGCACAGGTCTTGGAAAGACCTCCAGGGGTGGTGCCTCAACCACTTCCCTGGGCAGCCGCTTCCAATGCTTGGCAAGCCTTTTGGTGAAGAAATGTTTCCTAACAAGCAATCTAAAGCTCCTCTGGCGCAACTTGAAGCCGTTTCCTCTTGTCCTATCGCCCGTTTCTTGGGAGAAGAGAGCGACACCCACCTCGCTACAAGCTCCTTTCAGGGAGTTGTAGAGAGCGGGGAGGTCTCCCCTGAGCCTCCTTTCCTCCAGGCTAAACAACTCCAGTTCCCTCCGGTGTCCTCCTAAGGCTTGTGCTCTGGACCCTTCAGCAGCTTCGTTGCTCTTCTAAAGGGAGGCCTGCTCTTCAGAGGAAGGCCGCTGGGGTGCTGGCCCTGAGGCAGTCCCCATGCCCAGGAGGCGCAGGGGGCTCTCCCTGCCCTTGGTGGCCATGCAGTGGGCAGAGCTGAAAGCACCTGGGAATGGCGGTGGCATGAAGTGACTGAGGAGGTGATTGAGATGCAAAGGAACATCTTTTTCCTTCTTTTCCATGAATAAAGGCAAAGATGGAAAACAATCCTCTAGCACATGCTTGGTAATGAATGGGTGTGCCAAAGTGGTGCAAGGAGTGCAGCAAGCTGCCAGAGTCTGTCTGTTCAGTGAAAGAATCTCAACCTTTTGATGCCAGCTGCGTGTGAAGAGACAGGCCCTGGCACGTGTCCACACGGGGATGTGATGGATCAGCAGGCAGAGCCAGGCTAGAGACGGATCCCCTTGCCAGGAGTGCCCCCTGTCCAGAGGGCTGTTAGGAAAAAGACAGTCTGTCAGGGGCAAGGACTTCATCTGGAATGGATCAGCTCAAACCGGTGTTTTGAGTCAGGCTTGAAAACAAACCGGTAGCCAGTGCGTTTTAAGAGCATGCTTTCCTCTTTGCAGAGGGCCTGCAAGGCAAAGGGATGCTGAAATAGCCCATGCGGAAAGAAAGAGCTCTTGCTGTCCTAATTGCATGCCCACATAGTGCTGTATGTAGCCACAAGCCAGGCTGGAAGTATCAAATGCCTTGCTAGTGGCACTGGCTGCCGCATCAAAACAGACCGGTCATGTCTTTTAGCCACTGTAGATGGAGAGTTTTTTGGAAGTGCAGGTGTAACTTGGCTGTCTTCTTGCTTTAACAATCCTTCTCCTGCTCTTTTCTTTGCCCCTTTCCTTTCTTAGGAGGGGCAGATCTTGGGTTTCTACCTCATCCCAAGTGCCTTGCAGTCTCACCATACAGAAGAGATGGAAAACCTCTCCCTCTGATTCCTCCTCCCACCTCCCCACACCCATCACACAGCTCTGTCTTTCAAGCCGTCTGGATCGCCAGGCACTGTCTGAATGCTGATTTAGCCTTTCCTAATGACACAGGAAGAGCAGCTTTTTTCTCCACTTCTGCCTGCAAGTAGGCAGGGGTTGCCATCCTCTTTGAGGAAGGAAAGACTTTTGAAAAGAGTTACAACAGCAAGTTGCAAGCAAATGGTGTCGACTCAGGTCATAAATATGCCTTAAGCCTGCTTGCACGGGGGTTCGCGGGTACAGATACTCGAAAGGGAAGGGGAACAGAGGAGAGCATGGCCAAAGGCAATCGGTTCTGTAAATGGTGCAAAGAAATCTGTAAGTAGGCTTAAGATGGCATTTCAGGAATCAAGAGTTGTAACAGGGGGTCCTTCTCGTGCTCCCAGCCCAGAGGCACCTTTATTGCTGGCAAGAGAAAGAGGGTTTAGCTAGCGCGTACTTCTGCTGCCTTATTTTTCCCGCTACCCGCGCACAAACTAGAAGAAAAAGGCAAGGAAATGCCTTTCGGTAACACCGGCATGGCTAAATAAGCCTGCCATTTCCTTTCCCCTTCCCCTTCCCCTTCCCTTCTCTTCCCCTTCCCCTTCCCCTTCCCTCCCAATGAGTCAAATAATGATGAGACTCTTCTTTCCCTGAAATGCCAGGGCTTTTCAGCTCCAAAACCACTTTCAAGGACACAGAGCACAAAGGTTACACGTGGTAACAGGATTTTATTGTCTTTTTCTCCATCTCTTTCAGAGCAGATGCTCACAAGCATGCCCAGGCTGCGCACGTGCAGCCAGGAGCAGCCCGATGCAATCCTCGCTTGAGCTGGCAAAAACATCACTTGAAGCCGGGCAAAGGCAAGCGAGAGGCACAGCAAGTCGCAAATCCCCTACGCCGTGTGGAGAGCCGGCTGCATGATGCGTATGGTTAATCAAATCTTAAGCTTGGCCAGAAAGAGGAAAGCAGGTAAGTGACGGATGCACAAAGAAGGCGCTCTCGGGAACAAAGGGAAAAGTTGTCAGAAAGTGATTTTTCTCTCTTTTTTGGGGGAATGATTTTTGTCACGTGACTTTTGATCTTGGCATCCAAAAAAACCTGCAAAGCATTCCCAAAGCTAGTTGATGATTCTTTTTGGCCTTGTGTTTCTAATTTCTCTTTTTGTTTCAGCCCGTGAGAAGGAAGGACTATCGGCAATGTCACGTCTCACTTGGGATGAAAACCTCAAAGAGCAGGGCTGAGCAGTCCCTGTTTCCGGAAGAGCAAAAACGTGAAGAACGACCCCCAGGACCGACCACACGCAAAAGAGGAGGAGGAGGCGGAGGAGGTGCGTGGTACTTTCCAAACTTCTGACACTTGTCGATGCCAAGCCTAGTTTTTGCCCTCCCAAACATGCTGCGCTGCGCTTCTTGGCCAGCGATGGGCAAGAGAGCCAGAGAGAGCCAGGACACGAGTGGTGCCTTGGAGGTGCCAGAGCAGCAGGCAAGAAGCGAGCCGAAAGGGCCCAGAGGAGCCCTGACAAGGGGCTGTGCTCCATGGAGCACAAGGGGACAAGAAGCAAGCGCCGGGGGCCACCCTTGGGGCCCACCCTGGCGGTCTGAAAAGCTTCCTGCCCCGGGCTGCGGGGCACGAGGGCTCAGCACTCCTGTGCTGCTGAGCATGTGCAAAGCTGCTGGCCTGATTCTTTGCATGGAATGTAGTTGAAATCTTGGGCGGCCATGCTGTATCATGTGCCCAAAGGGGATGTCCTTGCCTGCTTGGTGGTCTGAGTGCTTCAGCATTCTGGAAAGGCTTGTGTGTGGCTCTGTCTACATCTTCCTTGAGAGTATTTTTACTGGTAGGGTGTATTTGGGCTGACCAGAAGATTTAGAACGCGGTCTGCGCTTCCTGAGCACAGCGTGCACGGGAGCACGAGCTCCCGAGCAGGCGCCTAGGCAAAATGGCCCAGAGCAGCCCTGTCAAGGGGCCGTGCTCAGGGCTGCAGAGGAAGGCAAAAAACCCCCGGGGAGAGTTGCTAGCCCACCTTGGGGGAAAAAAAGCCTTCCTCCCCCCAGCTGCAGGGCACGAGAGGCCGTCTCGGTGGTGCATGAGCAGCAGGCAGTAGCCTAGCCGAAAGGGAGCGGAGGAGCCCTGACAAGCGGTGGTGCTCAGTGCTGCAGAGGAAGGCAAAAAACCCCCGGGGAGCCGTGCCAATCTTCCCCGGGGGAAAATTCCTTCCTGACCCCAGAGCTGGCGATCGGCTATTCCCTGAGCACGTGAGCAAGACCTGCCTCCTCGTCCCACAGGCCTGTCATGCCTCCCAGGAGATGCCCAAGCCCTATTCTCCCTCAACCTGGAGCCATCTCAGGGGCTTCTGAGAGTGGCCACATGCCCCCGGCCTGATGGACCTTGGGGGCAAGAATCCTTCCCGCGCCTGGCAGGACACCAGTGGGTGCTCCAAAGCGCTGGGACCCCTTGCAACATCTCTGCGTGCCATTGCTTACGGCTGCTGCTGCCCCTGGCTCTGCAGGGGATGAGGACAGAGAGCTCGGCAGTGCTCCTCCAGTGCTCCTGCACAAGGCGTGCCCTTGGTCTTGCCACGGGGCTTGGTGCTCCTTCTCATCTCGTGAGGAGCTGGCGTGCGGTGTTCCCTGAGGGCTGCAGCAGGATTTCCATGCATCAGCTGGGCTTGGAACGTGGCCCTGCCAGCATGTTGCCTTGCAGGGAAGAACCTCCAGCAGCCTTGTCAGGCCTCCAGACCTCCTCCCTCCAAGTCACCCCACCGGCTCCTCAAAGACTTCTTCTCGGATGTCTTCGGGCTGCCTGCCAGGCAGACTGGCCACGGGACATGGGAGGATGCCCCTTTTATCCTGCCGCGGGGCATTGTGACTGCTGCGTTGCCGGGTGGTGGCACTGTGACACGGGGGTGACGGGGTCCCCCGTGTGCAGCCCTGCCCACCACCCCTCCGCCCAGCATCCTTCCTGGAATCATGGAATCCTTGAGCTTGGAAAAGACCTTGAAGATCATCGAGTCCATCCATTAAGCTAACACCGCCAAGTCCACCGCTAAACCGTGTCCCTAAGCACCACAAGCACAGGTCTTGGAAAGACCTCCAGGGGTGGTGCCTCAACCACTTCCCTGGGCAGCCGCTTCCAATGCTTGGCAAGCCTTTTGGTGAAGAAATGTTTCCTAACAAGCAATCTAAAGCTCCTCTGGCGCAACTTGAAGCCGTTTCCTCTTGTCCTATCGCCCGTTTCTTGGGAGAAGAGAGCGACACCCACCTCGCTACAAGCTCCTTTCAGGGAGTTGTAGAGAGCGGGGAGGTCTCCCCTGAGCCTCCTTTCCTCCAGGCTAAACAACTCCAGTTCCCTCCGGTGTCCTCGTAAGGCTTGTGCTCTGGACCCTTCAGCAGCTTCGTTGCTCTTCTAAAGGGAGGCCTGCTCTTCAGAGGAAGGCCGCTGGGGTGCTGGCCCTGAGGCAGTCCCCATGCCCAGGAGGCGCAGGGGGCTGTCCCTGCCCTTGGTGGCCATGCACTGGGCAGAGCTGAAACCGCCTGGGAATGGCGGTGGCATGAAGTGACTGAGGAGGTGACTGAGATGCAAAGGAACATCTTTTTCCTTCTTTTCCATGAATAAAGGCAAAGATGGAAAACAATCCTCTAGCACATGCTTGGTAATGAATGGGTGTGCCAAAGTGGTGCAAGGAGTGCAGCAAGCGGCCAGAGTCTGTCTGTTCAGTGAAAGAATCTCAACCTTTTGATGCCAGCTGCGTGTGAAGAGACAGGCCCTGGCACGTGTCCACACGGGGATGTGATGGATCAGCAGGCAGAGCCAGGCTAGAGACGGATCCCCTTGCCAGGAGTGCCCCCTGTCCAGAGGGCTGTTAGGAAGAAGACAGTCTGTCAGGGGCAAGGACTTCATCTGGAATGGATCAGCTCAAACCGGTGTTTTGAGTCAGGCTTGAAAACAAACCGGTAGCCAGTGCGTTTTAAGAGCATGCTTTCCTCTTTGCAGAGGGCCTGCAAGGCAAAGGGATGCTGAAATAGCCCATGCGGAAAGAAAGAGCTCTTGCTGTCCTAATTGCATGCCCACATAGTGCTGTATGTAGCCACAAGCCAGGCTGGAAGTATCAACTGCCTTGCTAGTGGCACTGGCTGCCGCATCAAAACAGACCGGTCATGTCTTTTAGCCACTGTAGATGGAGAGTTTTTTGGAAGTGCAGGTGTAACTTGGCTGTCTTCTTGCTTTAACAATCCTTCTCCTGCTCTTTTCTCTGCCCTTTTCCTTTCTTAGGAGGGGCAGATCTTGGGTTTCTACCTCATCCCAAGTGCCTTGCAGTCTCACCATACAGAAGAGATGGAAAACCTCTCCCTCTGATTCCTCCTCCCACCTCCCCACACCCATCACACAGCTCTGTCTTTCAAGCCGTCTGGATCGCCAGGCACTGTCTGAATGCTGATTTAGCCTTTCCTAATGACACAGGAAGAGCAGCTTTTTTCTCCACTTCTGCCTGCAAGTAGGCAGGGGTTGCCATCCTCTTTGAGGAAGGAAAGACTTTTGAAAAGAGTTACAACAGCAAGTGGCAAGCAAATGGTGTCAACTCGGGTCATCAATATGCCTTAAGCCTGCTTGCACGGGGGTTCGCGGGTACAGATACTCGAAAGGGAAGGGGAACAGAGGAGAGCATGGCCAAAGGCAATCGGTTCTGTAAATGGTGCAAAGAAATCTGTAAGTAGGCTTAAGATGGCATTTCAGGAATCAAGAGTTGTAACAGAGGGTCCTTCTCGTGCTCCCAGCCCAGAGGCACCTTTATTGCTGGCAAGAGAAAGAGGGTTTAGCTAGCGCGTACTTCTGCTGCCTTGTTTTTCCCGCTACCCGCGCACAAACTAGAAGAAAAAGGCAAGGAAATGCCTTTCGGTAACACCGGCATGGCTAAATAAGCCTGCCATTTCCCTTCCCCTTCCCCTTCCCCTTCCCCTTCCCCTTCCCCTTCCCCTTCCCTCCCAATGAGTCAAATAATGATGAGACTCTTCTTTCCCTGAAATGCCAGGGCTTTTCAGCTCCAAAACCACTTTCAAGGACACAGAGCACAAAGGTTACACGTGGTAACAGGATTTTATTGTCTTTTTCTCCATCTCTTTCAGAGCAGATGCTCACAAGCATGCCCAGGCTGCGCACGTGCAGCCAGGAGCAGCCCGATGCAATCCTCGCTTGAGCTGGCAAAAACATCACTTGAAGCCGGGCAAAGGCAAGCGAGAGGCACAGCAAGTCGCAAATCCCCTACGCCGTGTGGAGAGCCGGCTGCATGATGCGTATGGTTAATCAAATCTTAAGCTTGGCCAGAAAGAGGAAAGCAGGTAAGTGACGGATGCACAAAGAAGGCGCTCTCGGGAACAAAGGGAAAAGTTGTCAGAAAGTGATTTTTCTCTCTTTTTTGGGGGAATGATTTTTGTCACGTGACTTTTGATCTTGGCATCCAAAAAAACCTGCAAAGCATTCCCAAAGCTAGTTGATGATTCTTTTTGGCCTTGTGTTTCTAATTTCTCTTTTTGTTTCAGCCCGTGAGAAGGAAGGACTATCGGCAATGTCACGTCTCACTTGGGATGAAAACCTCAAAGAGCAGGGCTGAGCAGTCCCTGTTTCCGGAAGAGCAAAAACGTGAAGAACGACCCCCAGGACCGACCACACGCAAAAGAGGAGGAGGAGGCGGAGGAGGTGCGTGGTACTTTCCAAACTTCTGACACTTGTCGATGCCAAGCCTAGTTTTTGCCCTCCCAAACATGCTGCGCTGCGCTTCTTGGCCAGCGATGGGCAAGAGAGCCAGAGAGAGCCAGGGCACGAGTGGTGCCTTGGAGGTGCCAGAGCAGCAGGCAAGAAGCGAGCCGAAAGGGCCCAGAGGAGCCCTGACAAGGGGCTGTGCTCCATGGAGCACAAGGGGACAAGAAGCAAGCGCCGGGGGCCACCCTTGGGGCCCACCCTGGCGGTCTGAAAAGCTTCCTGCCCCGGGCTGCGGGGCACGAGGGCTCAGCACTCCTGTGCTGCTGAGCATGTGCAAAGCTGCTGGCCTGATTCTTTGCATGGAATGTAGTTGAAATCTTGGGCGGCCATGCTGTATCATGTGCCCAAAGGGGATGTCCTTGCCTGCTTGGTGGTCTGAGTGCTTCAGCATTCTGGAAAGGCTTGTGTGTGGCTCTGTCTACATCTTCCTTGAGAGTATTTTTACTGGTAGGGTGTATTTGGGCTGACCAGAAGATTTAGAACGCGGTCTGCGCTTCCTGAGCACAGCGTGCACGGGAGCACGAGCTCCCGAGCAGGCGCCTAGGCAAAATGGCCCAGAGCAGCCCTGTCAAGGGGCCGTGCTCAGGGCTGCAGAGGAAGGCAAAAAACCCCCGGGGAGAGTTGCTAGCCCACCTTGGGGGAAAAAAAGCCTTCCTCCCCCCAGCTGCAGGGCACGAGAGGCCGTCTCGGTGGTGCATGAGCAGCAGGCAGTAGCCTAGCCGAAAGGGAGCGGAGGAGCCCTGACAAGCGGTGGTGCTCAGTGCTGCAGAGGAAGGCAAAAAACCCCCGGGGAGCCGTGCCAATCTTCCCCGGGGGAAAATTCCTTCCTGACCCCAGAGCTGGCGATCGGCTATTCCCTGAGCACGTGAGCAAGACCTGCCTCCTCGTCCCACAGGCCTGTCATGCCTCCCAGGAGATGCCCAAGCCCTATTCTCCCTCAACCTGGAGCCATCTCAGGGGCTTCTGAGAGTGGCCACATGCCCCCGGCCTGATGGACCTTGGGGGCAAGAATCCTTCCCGCGCCTGGCAGGACACCAGTGGGTGCTCCAAAGCGCTGGGACCCCTTGCAACATCTCTGCGTGCCATTGCTTACGGCTGCTGCTGCCCCTGGCTCTGCAGGGGATGAGGACAGAGAGCTCGGCAGTGCTCCTCCAGTGCTCCTGCACAAGGCGTGCCCTTGGTCTTGCCACGGGGCTTGGTGCTCCTTCTCATCTCGTGAGGAGCTGGCGTGCGGTGTTCCCTGAGGGCTGCAGCAGGATTTCCATGCATCAGCTGGGCTTGGAACGTGGCCCTGCCAGCATGTTGCCTTGCAGGGAAGAACCTCCAGCAGCCTTGTCAGGCCTCCAGACCTCCTCCCTCCAAGTCACCCCACCGGCTCCTCAAAGACTTCTTCTCGGATGTCTTCGGGCTGCCTGCCAGGCAGACTGGCCACGGGACATGGGAGGATGCCCCTTTTATCCTGCCGCGGGGCATTGTGACTGCTGCGTTGCCGGGTGGTGGCACTGTGACACGGGGGTGACGGGGTCCCCCGTGTGCAGCCCTGCCCACCACCCCTGCGCCCAGCATCCTTCCTGGAATCATGGAATCCTTGAGCTTGGAAAAGACCTTGAAGATCATCGAGTCCATCCATTAAGCTAACACCGCCAAGTCCACCGCTAAACCGTGTCCCTAAGCACCACAAGCACAGGTCTTGGAAAGACCTCCAGGGGTGGTGCCTCAACCACTTCCCTGGGCAGCCGCTTCCAATGCTTGGCAAGCCTTTTGGTGCAGAAATGTTTCCTAACAAGCAATCTAAAGCTCCTCTGGCGCAACTTGAAGCCGTTTCCTCTTGTCCTATCGCCCGTTTCTTGGGAGAAGAGAGCGACACCCACCTCGCTACAAGCTCCTTTCAGGGAGTTGTAGCGAGCGGGGAGGTCTCCCCTGAGCCTCCTTTCCTCCAGGCTAAACAACTCCAGTTCCCTCCGGTGTCCTCGTAAGGCTTGTGCTCTGGACCCTTCAGCAGCTTCGTTGCTCTTCTAAAGGGAGGCCTGCTCTTCAGAGGAAGGCCGCTGGGGTGCTGGCCCTGAGGCAGTCCCCATGCCCAGGAGGCGCAGGGGGCTCTCCCTGCCCTTGGTGGCCATGCACTGGGCAGAGCTGAAACCGCCTGGGAATGGCGGTGGCATGAAGTGACTGAGGAGGTGACTGAGATGCAAAGGAACATCTTTTTCCTTCTTTTCCATGAATAAAGGCAAAGATGGAAAACAATCCTCTAGCACATGCTTGGTAACGAATGGGTGTGCCAAAGTGGTGCAAGGAGTGCAGCAAGCTGCCAGAGTCTGTCTGTTCAGTGAAAGAATCTCAACCTTTTGATGCCAGCTGCGTGTGAAGAGACAGGCCCTGGCACGTGTCCGCACGGGGATGTGATGGATCAGCAGGCAGAGCCAGGCTAGAGATGGATCCCCTTGCCAGGAGTGCCCCCTGTCCAGAGGGCTGTTAGGAAAAAGACAGTCTGTCAGGGGCAAGGACTTCATCTGGAATGGATCAGCTCAAACCGGTGTTTTGAGTCAGGCTTGAAAACAAACCGGTAGCCAGTGCGTTTTAAGAGCATGCTTTCCTCTTTGCAGAGGGCCTGCAAGGCAAAGGGATGCTGAAATAGCCCATGCGGAAAGAAAGAGCTCTTGCTGTCCTAATTGCATGCCCACATAGTGCTGTATGTAGCCACAAGCCAGGCTGGAAGTATCAACTGCCTTGCTAGTGGCACTGGCTGCCGCATCAAAACAGACCGGTCATGTCTTTTAGCCACTGTAGATGGAGAGTTTTTTGGAAGTGCAGGTGTAACTTGGCTGTCTTCTTGCTTTAACAATCCTTCTCCTGCTCTTTTCTCTGCCCTTTTCCTTTCTTAGGAGGGGCAGATCTTGGGTTTCTACCTCATCCCAAGTGCCTTGCAGTCTCACCATACAGAAGAGATGGAAAACCTCTCCCTCTGATTCCTCCTCCCACCTCCCCACACCCATCACACAGCTCTGTCTTTCAAGCCGTCTGGATCGCCAGGCACTGTCTGAATGCTGATTTAGCCTTTCCTAATGACACAGGAAGAGCAGCTTTTTTCTCCACTTCTGCCTGCAAGTAGGCAGGGGTTGCCATCCTCTTTGAGGAAGGAAAGACTTTTGAAAAGAGTTACAACAGCAAGTGGCAAGCAAATGGTGTCAACTCGGGTCATCAATATGCCTTAAGCCTGCTTGCACGGGGGTTCGCGGGTACAGATACTCGAAAGGGAAGGGGAACAGAGGAGAGCATGGCCAAAGGCAATCGGTTCTGTAAATGGTGCAAAGAAATCTGTAAGTAGGCTTAAGATGGCATTTCAGGAATCAAGAGTTGTAACAGGGGGTCCTTCTCGTGCTCCCAGCCCAGAGGCACCTTTATTGCTGGCAAGAGAAAGAGGGTTTAGCTAGCGCGTACTTCTGCTGCCTTATTTTTCCCGCTACCCGCGCACAAACTAGAAGAAAAAGGCAAGGAAATGCCTTTCGGTAACACCGGCATGGCTAAATAAGCCTGCCATTTCCTTTCCCCTTCCCCTTCCCCTTCCCTTCTCTTCCCCTTCCCCTTCCCCTTCCCTCCCAATGAGTCAAATAATGATGAGACTCTTCTTTCCCTGAAATGCCAGGGCTTTTCAGCTCCAAAACCACTTTCAAGGACACAGAGCACAAAGGTTACACGTGGTAACAGGATTTTATTGTCTTTTTCTCCATCTCTTTCAGAGCAGATGCTCACAAGCATGCCCAGGCTGCGCACGTGCAGCCAGGAGCAGCCCGATGCAATCCTCGCTTGAGCTGGCAAAAACATCACTTGAAGCCGGGCAAAGGCAAGCGAGAGGCACAGCAAGTCGCAAATCCCCTACGCCGTGTGGAGAGCCGGCTGCATGATGCGTATGGTTAATCAAATCTTAAGCTTGGCCAGAAAGAGGAAAGCAGGTAAGTGACGGATGCACAAAGAAGGCGCTCTCGGGAACAAAGGGAAAAGTTGTCAGAAAGTGATTTTTCTCTCTTTTTTGGGGGAATGCATTGTTGTCACGTGACTTTTGATCTTGGCATCCAAAAAAACCTGCAAAGCATTCCCAAAGCTAGTTGATGATTCTTTTTGGCCTTGTGTTTCTAATTTCTCTTTTTGTTTCAGCCCGTGAGAAGGAAGGACTATCGGCAATGTCACGTCTCACTTGGGATGAAAACCTCAAAGAGCAGGGCTGAGCAGTCCCTGTTTCCGGAAGAGCGAAAACGTGAAGAACGACCCCCAGGACCGACCACACGCAAAAGAGGAGGAGGAGGCGGAGGAGGTGCGTGGTACTTTCCAAACTTCTGACACTTGTCGATGCCAAGCCTAGTTTTTGCCCTCCCAAACATGCTGCGCTGTGCTTCTTGGCCAGCGATGGGCAAGAGAGCCGAGAGAGCCAGGGCACGAGTGGTGCCTTGGAGGTGCCAGAGCAGCAGGCAAGAAGCGAGCCGAAAGGGCCCAGAGGAGCCCTGACAAGGGGCTGTGCTCCATGGAGCACAAGGGGACAAGAAGCAAGCGCCGGGGGCCAGCCTTGGGGCCCACCCTGGCGGTCTGAAAAGCTTCCTGCCCCGGGCTGCGGGGCACGAGGGCTCAGCACTCCTGTGCTGCTGAGCATGTGCAAAGCTGCTGGCCTGATTCTTTGCATGGAATGTAGTTGAAATCTTGGGCGGCCATGCTGTATCATGTGCCCAAAGGGGATGTCCTTGCCTGCTTGGTGGTCTGAGTGCTTCAGCATTCTGGAAAGGCCTGTGTGTGGCTCTGTCTGCATCTTCCTTGAGAGTATTTTTACTGGTAGGGTGTATTTGGGCTGACCAGAAGATTTAGAACGCGGTCTGCGCTTCCTGAGCACAGCATGCACGGGAGCACGAGCTCCCGAGCAGGCGCCTAGGCAAAATGGCCCAGAGCAGCCCTGTCAAGGGGCCGTGCTCAGGGCTGCAGAGGAAGGCAAAAAACCCCCGGGGAGAGTTGCTAGCCCACCTTGGGGGAAAAAAAGCCTTCCTCCCCCCAGCTGCAGGGCACGAGAGGCCGTCTAGGTGGTGCATGAGCAGCAGGCAGTAGCCTAGCCGAAAGGGAGCGGAGGAGCCCTGACAAGCGGTGGTGCTCAGTGCTGCAGAGGAAGGCAAAAAACCCCCGGGGAGCCGTGCCAATCTTCCCCGGGGGAAAATTCCTTCCTGACCCCAGAGCTGGCGATCGGCTATTCCCTGAGCACGTGAGCAAGACCTGCCTCCTCGTCCCACAGGCCTGTCATGCCTCCCAGGAGATGCCCAAGCCCTATTCTCCCTCAACCTGGAGCCATCTCAGGGGCTTCTGAGAGTGGCCACATGCCCCCGGCCTGATGGACCTTGGGGGCAAGAATCCTTCCCGCGCCTGGCAGGACACCAGTGGGTGCTCCAAAGCGCTGGGACCCCTTGCAACATCTCTGCGTGCCATTGCTTACGGCTGCTGCTGCCCCTGGCTCTGCAGGGGATGAGGACAGAGAGCTCGGCAGTGCTCCTCCAGTGCTCCTGCACAAGGCGTGCCCTTGGTCTTGCCACGGGGCTTGGTGCTCCTTCTCATCTCGTGAGGAGCTGGCGTGCGGTGTTCCCTGAGGGCTGCAGCAGGATTTCCATGCATCAGCTGGGCTTGGAACGTGGCCCTGCCAGGATGTTGCCTTGCAGGGAAGAACCTCCAGCAGCCTTGTCAGGCCTCCAGACCTCCTCCCTCCAAGTCACCCCACCGGCTCCTCAAAGACTTCTTCTCGGATGTCTTCGGGCTGCCTGCCAGGCAGACTGGCCACGGGACATGGGAGGATGCCCCTTTTATCCTGCCGCGGGGCATTGTGACTGCTGCGTTGCCGGGTGGTGGCACTGTGACACGGGGGTGACGGGGTCCCCCGTGTGCAGCCCTGCCCACCACCCCTGCGCCCAGCATCCTTCCTGGAATCATGGAATCCTTGAGCTTGGAAAAGACCTTGAAGATCATCGAGTCCATCCATTAAGCTAACACCGCCAAGTCCACCGCTAAACCGTGTCCCTAAGCACCACAAGCACAGGTCTTGGAAAGACCTCCAGGGGTGGTGCCTCAACCACTTCCCTGGGCAGCCGCTTCCAATGCTTGGCAAGCCTTTTGGTGCAGAAATGTTTCCTAACAAGCAATCTAAAGCTCCTCTGGCGCAACTTGAAGCCGTTTCCTCTTGTCCTATCGCCCGTTTCTTGGGAGAAGAGAGCGACACCCACCTCACTACAAGCTCCTTTCAGGGAGTTGTAGCGAGCGGGGAGGTCTCCCCTGAGCCTCCTTTCCTCCAGGCTAAACAACTCCAGTTCCCTCCGGTGTCCTCGTAAGGCTTGTGCTCTGGACCCTTCAGCAGCTTCGTTGCTCTTCTAAAGGGAGGCCTGCTCTTCAGAGGAAGGCCGCTGGGGTGCTGGCCCTGAGGCAGTCCCCATGCCCAGGAGGCGCAGGGGGCTCTCCCTGCCCTTGGTGGCCATGCACTGGGCAGAGCTGAAACCGCCTGGGAATGGCGGTGGCATGAAGTGACTGAGGAGGTGACTGAGATGCAAAGGAACATCTTTTTCCTTCTTTTCCATGAATAAAGGCAAAGATGGAAAACAATCCTCTAGCACATGCTTGGTAACGAATGGGTGTGCCAAAGTGGTGCAAGGAGTGCAGCAAGCTGCCAGAGTCTGTCTGTTCAGTGAAAGAATCTCAACCTTTTGATGCCAGCTGCGTGTGAAGAGACAGGCCCTGGCACGTGTCCGCACGGGGATGTGATGGATCAGCAGGCAGAGCCAGGCTAGAGACGGATCCCCTTGCCAGGAGTGCCCCCTGTCCAGAGGGCTGTTAGGAAGAAGACAGTCTGTCAGGGGCAAGGACTTCATCTGGAATGGATCAGCTCAAACCGGTGTTTTGAGTCAGGCTTGAAAACAAACCGGTAGCCAGTGCGTTTTAAGAGCATGCTTTCCTCTTTGCAGAGGGCCTGCAAGGCAAAGGGATGCTGAAATAGCCCATGCGGAAAGAATGAGCTCTTGCTGTCCTAATTGCATGCCCACATAGTGCTGTATGTAGCCACAAGCCAGGCTGGAAGTATCAAATGCCTTGCTAGTGGCACTGGCTGCCGCATCAAAACAGACCGGTCATGTCTTTTAGCCACTGTAGATGGAGAGTTTTTTGGAAGTGCAGGTGTAACTTGGCTGTCTTCTTGCTTTAACAATCCTTCTCCTGCTCTTTTCTCTGCCCTTTTCCTTTCTTAGGAGGGGCAGATCTTGGGTTTCTACCTCATCCCAAGTGCCTTGCAGTCTCACCATACAGAAGAGATGGAAAACCTCTCCCTCTGATTCCTCCTCCCACCTCCCCACACCCATCACACAGCTCTGTCTTTCAAGCCGTCTGGATCGCCAGGCACTGTCTGAATGCTGATTTAGCCTTTCCTAATGACACAGGAAGAGCAGCTTTTTTCTCCACTTCTGCCTGCAAGTAGGCAGGGGTTGCCATCCTCTTTGAGGAAGGAAAGACTTTTGAAAAGAGTTACAACAGCAAGTGGCAAGCAAATGGTGTCAACTCGGGTCATCAATATGCCTTAAGCCTGCTTGCACGGGGGTTCGCGGGTACAGATACTCGAAAGGGAAGGGGAACAGAGGAGAGCATGGCCAAAGGCAATCGGTTCTGTAAATGGTGCAAAGAAATCTGTAAGTAGGCTTAAGATGGCATTTCAGGAATCAAGAGTTGTAACAGGGGGTCCTTCTCGTGCTCCCAGCCCAGAGGCACCTTTATTGCTGGCAAGAGAAAGAGGGTTTAGCTAGCGCGTACTTCTGCTGCCTTGTTTTTCCCGCTACCCGCGCACAAACTAGAAGAAAAAGGCAAGGAAATGCCTTTCGGTAACACCGGCATGGCTAAATAAGCCTGCCATTTCCCTTCCCCTTCCCCTTCCCCTTCCCCTTCCCCTTCCCCTTCCCCTTCCCTCCCAATGAGTCAAATAATGATGAGACTCTTCTTTCCCTGAAATGCCAGGGCTTTTCAGCTCCAAAACCACTTTCAAGGACACAGAGCACAAAGGTTACACGTGGTAACAGGATTTTATTGTCTTTTTCTCCATCTCTTTCAGAGCAGATGCTCACAAGCATGCCCAGGCTGCGCACGTGCAGCCAGGAGCAGCCCGATGCAATCCTCGCTTGAGCTGGCAAAAACATCACTTGAAGCCGGGCAAAGGCAAGCGAGAGGCACAGCAAGTCGCAAATCCCCTACGCCGTGTGGAGAGCCGGCTGCATGATGCGTATGGTTAATCAAATCTTAAGCTTGGCCAGAAAGAGGAAAGCAGGTAAGTGACGGATGCACAAAGAAGGCGCTCTCGGGAACAAAGGGAAAAGTTGTCAGAAAGTGATTTTTCTCTCTTTTTTGGGGGAATGATTTTTGTCACGTGACTTTTGATCTTGGCATCCAAAAAAACCTGCAAAGCATTCCCAAAGCTAGTTGATGATTCTTTTTGGCCTTGTGTTTCTAATTTCTCTTTTTGTTTCAGCCCGTGAGAAGGAAGGACTATCGGCAATGTCACGTCTCACTTGGGATGAAAACCTCAAAGACCAGGGCTGAGCAGTCCCTGTTTCCGGAAGAGCAAAAACGTGAAGAACGACCCCCAGGACCGACCACACGCAAAAGAGGAGGAGGAGGCGGAGGAGGTGCGTGGTACTTTCCAAACTTCTGACACTTGTCGATGCCAAGCCTAGTTTTTGCCCTCCCAAACATGCTGCGCTGCGCTTCTTGGCCAGCGATGGGCAAGAGAGCCAGAGAGAGCCAGGGCACGAGTGGTGCCTTGGAGGTGCCAGAGCAGCAGGCAAGAAGCGAGCCGAAAGGGCCCAGAGGAGCCCTGACAAGGGGCTGTGCTCCATGGAGCACAAGGGGACAAGAAGCAAGCGCCGGGGGCCACCCTTGGGGCCCACCCTGGCGGTCTGAAAAGCTTCCTGCCCCGGGCTGCGGGGCACGAGGGCTCAGCACTCCTGTGCTGCTGAGCATGTGCAAAGCTGCTGGCCTGATTCTTTGCATGGAATGTAGTTGAAATCTTGGGCGGCCATGCTGTATCATGTGCCCAAAGGGGATGTCCTTGCCTGCTTGGTGGTCTGAGTGCTTCAGCATTCTGGAAAGGCTTGTGTGTGGCTCTGTCTACATCTTCCTTGAGAGTATTTTTACTGGTAGGGTGTATTTGGGCTGACCAGAAGATTTAGAACGCGGTCTGCGCTTCCTGAGCACAGCGTGCACGGGAGCACGAGCTCCCGAGCAGGCGCCTAGGCAAAATGGCCCAGAGCAGCCCTGTCAAGGGGCCGTGCTCAGGGCTGCAGAGGAAGGCAAAAAACCCCCGGGGAGAGTTGCTAGCCCACCTTGGGGGAAAAAAAGCCTTCCTCCCCCCAGCTGCAGGGCACGAGAGGCCGTCTCGGTGGTGCATGAGCAGCAGGCAGTAGCCTAGCCGAAAGGGAGCGGAGGAGCCCTGACAAGCGGTGGTGCTCAGTGCTGCAGAGGAAGGCAAAAAACCCCCGGGGAGCCGTGCCAATCTTCCCCGGGGGAAAATTCCTTCCTGACCCCAGAGCTGGCGATCGGCTATTCCCTGAGCACGTGAGCAAGACCTGCCTCCTCGTCCCACAGGCCTGTCATGCCTCCCAGGAGATGCCCAAGCCCTATTCTCCCTCAACCTGGAGCCATCTCAGGGGCTTCTGAGAGTGGCCACATGCCCCCGGCCTGATGGACCTTGGGGGCAAGAATCCTTCCCGCGCCTGGCAGGACACCAGTGGGTGCTCCAAAGCGCTGGGACCCCTTGCAACATCTCTGCGTGCCATTGCTTACGGCTGCTGCTGCCCCTGGCTCTGCAGGGGATGAGGACAGAGAGCTCGGCAGTGCTCCTCCAGTGCTCCTGCACAAGGCGTGCCCTTGGTCTTGCCACGGGGCTTGGTGCTCCTTCTCATCTCGTGAGGAGCTGGCGTGCGGTGTTCCCTGAGGGCTGCAGCAGGATTTCCATGCATCAGCTGGGCTTGGAACGTGGCCCTGCCAGCATGTTGCCTTGCAGGGAAGAACCTCCAGCAGCCTTGTCAGGCCTCCAGACCTCCTCCCTCCAAGTCACCCCACCGGCTCCTCAAAGACTTCTTCTCGGATGTCTTCGGGCTGCCTGCCAGGCAGACTGGCCACGGGACATGGGAGGATGCCCCTTTTATCCTGCCGCGGGGCATTGTGACTGCTGCGTTGCCGGGTGGTGGCACTGTGACACGGGGGTGACGGGGTCCCCCGTGTGCAGCCCTGCCCACCACCCCTGCGCCCAGCATCCTTCCTGGAATCATGGAATCCTTGAGCTTGGAAAAGACCTTGAAGATCATCGAGTCCATCCATTAAGCTAACACCGCCAAGTCCACCGCTAAACCGTGTCCCTAAGCACCACAAGCACAGGTCTTGGAAAGACCTCCAGGGGTGGTGCCTCAACCACTTCCCTGGGCAGCCGCTTCCAATGCTTGGCAAGCCTTTTGGTGCAGAAATGTTTCCTAACAAGCAATCTAAAGCTCCTCTGGCGCAACTTGAAGCCGTTTCCTCTTGTCCTATCGCCCGTTTCTTGGGAGAAGAGAGCGACACCCACCTCACTACAAGCTCCTTTCAGGGAGTTGTAGCGAGCGGGGAGGTCTCCCCTGAGCCTCCTTTCCTCCAGGCTAAACAACTCCAGTTCCCTCCGGTGTCCTCGTAAGGCTTGTGCTCTGGACCCTTCAGCAGCTTCGTTGCTCTTCTAAAGGGAGGCCTGCTCTTCAGAGGAAGGCCGCTGGGGTGCTGGCCCTGAGGCAGTCCCCATGCCCAGGAGGCGCAGGGGGCTCTCCCTGCCCTTGGTGGCCATGCACTGGGCAGAGCTGAAACCGCCTGGGAATGGCGGTGGCATGAAGTGACTGAGGAGGTGACTGAGATGCAAAGGAACATCTTTTTCCTTCTTTTCCATGAATAAAGGCAAAGATGGAAAACAATCCTCTAGCACATGCTTGGTAACGAATGGGTGTGCCAAAGTGGTGCAAGGAGTGCAGCAAGCTGCCAGAGTCTGTCTGTTCAGTGAAAGAATCTCAACCTTTTGATGCCAGCTGCGTGTGAAGAGACAGGCCCTGGCACGTGTCCGCACGGGGATGTGATGGATCAGCAGGCAGAGCCAGGCTAGAGACGGATCCCCTTGCCAGGAGTGCCCCCTGTCCAGAGGGCTGTTAGGAAAAAGACAGTCTGTCAGGGGCAAGGACTTCATCTGGAATGGATCAGCTCAAACCGGTGTTTTGAGTCAGGCTTGAAAACAAACCGGTAGCCAGTGCGTTTTAAGAGCATGCTTTCCTCTTTGCAGAGGGCCTGCAAGGCAAAGGGATGCTGAAATAGCCCATGCGGAAAGAAAGAGCTCTTGCTGTCCTAATTGCATGCCCACATAGTGCTGTATGTAGCCACAAGCCAGGCTGGAAGTATCAACTGCCTTGCTAGTGGCACTGGCTGCCGCATCAAAACAGACCGGTCATGTCTTTTAGCCACTGTAGATGGAGAGTTTTTTGGAAGTGCAGGTGTAACTTGGCTGTCTTCTTGCTTTAACAATCCTTCTCCTGCTCTTTTCTCTGCCCTTTTCCTTTCTTAGGAGGGGCAGATCTTGGGTTTCTACCTCATCCCAAGTGCCTTGCAGTCTCACCATACAGAAGAGATGGAAAACCTCTCCCTCTGATTCCTCCTCCCACCTCCCCACACCCATCACACAGCTCTGTCTTTCAAGCCGTCTGGATCGCCAGGCACTGTCTGAATGCTGATTTAGCCTTTCCTAATGACACAGGAAGAGCAGCTTTTTTCTCCACTTCTGCCTGCAAGTAGGCAGGGGTTGCCATCCTCTTTGAGGAAGGAAAGACTTTTGAAAAGAGTTACAACAGCAAGTGGCAAGCAAATGGTGTCAACTCGGGTCATCAATATGCCTTAAGCCTGCTTGCACGGGGGTTCGCGGGTACAGATACTCGAAAGGGAAGGGGAACAGAGGAGAGCATGGCCAAAGGCAATCGGTTCTGTAAATGGTGCAAAGAAATCTGTAAGTAGGCTTAAGATGGCATTTCAGGAATCAAGAGTTGTAACAGGGGGTCCTTCTCGTGCTCCCAGCCCAGAGGCACCTTTATTGCTGGCAAGAGAAAGAGGGTTTAGCTAGCGCGTACTTCTGCTGCCTTGTTTTTCCCGCTACCCGCGCACAAACTAGAAGAAAAAGGCAAGGAAATGCCTTTCGGTAACACCGGCATGGCTAAATAAGCCTGCCATTTCCCTTCCCCTTCCCCTTCCCCTTCCCCTTCCCCTTCCCCTTCCCTCCCAATGAGTCAAATAATGATGAGACTCTTCTTTCCCTGAAATGCCAGGGCTTTTCAGCTCCAAAACCACTTTCAAGGACACAGAGCACAAAGGTTACACGTGGTAACAGGATTTTATTGTCTTTTTCTCAATCTCTTTCAGAGCAGATGCTCACAAGCATGCCCAGGCTGCGCACGTGCAGCCAGGAGCAGCCCGATGCAATCCTCGCTTGAGCTGGCAAAAACATCACTTGAAGCCGGGCAAAGGCAAGCGAGAGGCACAGCAAGTCGCAAATCCCCTACGCCGTGTGGAGAGCCGGCTGCATGATGCGTATGGTTAATCAAATCTTAAGCTTGGCCAGAAAGAGGAAAGCAGGTAAGTGACGGATGCACAAAGAAGGCGCTCTCGGGAACAAAGGGAAAAGTTGTCAGAAAGTGATTTTTCTCTCTTTTTTGGGGGAATGATTTTTGTCACGTGACTTTTGATCTTGGCATCCAAAAAAACCTGCAAAGCATTCCCAAAGCTAGTTGATGATTCTTTTTGGCCTTGTGTTTCTAATTTCTCTTTTTGTTTCAGCCCGTGAGAAGGAAGGACTATCGGCAATGTCACGTCTCACTTGGGATGAAAACCTCAAAGAGCAGGGCTGAGCAGTCCCTGTTTCCGGAAGAGCAAAAACGTGAAGAACGACCCCCAGGACCGACCACACGCAAAAGAGGAGGAGGAGGCGGAGGAGGTGCGTGGTACTTTCCAAACTTCTGACACTTGTCGATGCCAAGCCTAGTTTTTGCCCTCCCAAACATGCTGCGCTGCGCTTCTTGGCCAGCGATGGGCAAGAGAGCCAGAGAGAGCCAGGGCACGAGTGGTGCCTTGGAGGTGCCAGAGCAGCAGGCAAGAAGCGAGCCGAAAGGGCCCAGAGGAGCCCTGACAAGGGGCTGTGCTCCATGGAGCACAAGGGGACAAGAAGCAAGCGCCGGGGGCCACCCTTGGGGCCCACCCTGGCGGTCTGAAAAGCTTCCTGCCCCGGGCTGCGGGGCACGAGGGCTCAGCACTCCTGTGCTGCTGAGCATGTGCAAAGCTGCTGGCCTGATTCTTTGCATGGAATGTAGTTGAAATCTTGGGCGGCCATGCTGTATCATGTGCCCAAAGGGGATGTCCTTGCCTGCTTGGTGGTCTGAGTGCTTCAGCATTCTGGAAAGGCTTGTGTGTGGCTCTGTCTACATCTTCCTTGAGAGTATTTTTACTGGTAGGGTGTATTTGGGCTGACCAGAAGATTTAGAACGCGGTCTGCGCTTCCTGAGCACAGCGTGCACGGGAGCACGAGCTCCCGAGCAGGCGCCTAGGCAAAATGGCCCAGAGCAGCCCTGTCAAGGGGCCGTGCTCAGGGCTGCAGAGGAAGGCAAAAAACCCCCGGGGAGAGTTGCTAGCCCACCTTGGGGGAAAAAAAGCCTTCCTCCCCCCAGCTGCAGGGCACGAGAGGCCGTCTCGGTGGTGCATGAGCAGCAGGCAGTAGCCTAGCCGAAAGGGAGCGGAGGAGCCCTGACAAGCGGTGGTGCTCAGTGCTGCAGAGGAAGGCAAAAAACCCCCGGGGAGCCGTGCCAATCTTCCCCGGGGGAAAATTCCTTCCTGACCCCAGAGCTGGCGATCGGCTATTCCCTGAGCACGTGAGCAAGACCTGCCTCCTCGTCCCACAGGCCTGTCATGCCTCCCAGGAGATGCCCAAGCCCTATTCTCCCTCAACCTGGAGCCATCTCAGGGGCTTCTGAGAGTGGCCACATGCCCCCGGCCTGATGGACCTTGGGGGCAAGAATCCTTCCCGCGCCTGGCAGGACACCAGTGGGTGCTCCAAAGCGCTGGGACCCCTTGCAACATCTCTGCGTGCCATTGCTTACGGCTGCTGCTGCCCCTGGCTCTGCAGGGGATGAGGACAGAGAGCTCGGCAGTGCTCCTCCAGTGCTCCTGCACAAGGCGTGCCCTTGGTCTTGCCACGGGGCTTGGTGCTCCTTCTCATCTCGTGAGGAGCTGGCGTGCGGTGTTCCCTGAGGGCTGCAGCAGGATTTCCATGCATCAGCTGGGCTTGGAACGTGGCCCTGCCAGCATGTTGCCTTGCAGGGAAGAACCTCCAGCAGCCTTGTCAGGCCTCCAGACCTCCTCCCTCCAAGTCACCCCACCGGCTCCTCAAAGACTTCTTCTCGGATGTCTTCGGGCTGCCTGCCAGGCAGACTGGCCACGGGACATGGGAGGATGCCCCTTTTATCCTGCCGCGGGGCATTGTGACTGCTGCGTTGCCGGGTGGTGGCACTGTGACACGGGGGTGACGGGGTCCCCCGTGTGCAGCCCTGCCCACCACCCCTGCGCCCAGCATCCTTCCTGGAATCATGGAATCCTTGAGCTTGGAAAAGACCTTGAAGATCATCGAGTCCATCCATTAAGCTAACACCGCCAAGTCCACCGCTAAACCGTGTCCCTAAGCACCACAAGCACAGGTCTTGGAAAGACCTCCAGGGGTGGTGCCTCAACCACTTCCCTGGGCAGCCGCTTCCAATGCTTGGCAAGCCTTTTGGTGCAGAAATGTTTCCTAACAAGCAATCTAAAGCTCCTCTGGCGCAACTTGAAGCCGTTTCCTCTTGTCCTATCGCCCGTTTCTTGGGAGAAGAGAGCGACACCCACCTCACTACAAGCTCCTTTCAGGGAGTTGTAGCGAGCGGGGAGGTCTCCCCTGAGCCTCCTTTCCTCCAGGCTAAACAACTCCAGTTCCCTCCGGTGTCCTCGTAAGGCTTGTGCTCTGGACCCTTCAGCAGCTTCGTTGCTCTTCTAAAGGGAGGCCTGCTCTTCAGAGGAAGGCCGCTGGGGTGCTGGCCCTGAGGCAGTCCCCATGCCCAGGAGGCGCAGGGGGCTCTCCCTGCCCTTGGTGGCCATGCACTGGGCAGAGCTGAAACCGCCTGGGAATGGCGGTGGCATGAAGTGACTGAGGAGGTGACTGAGATGCAAAGGAACATCTTTTTCCTTCTTTTCCATGAATAAAGGCAAAGATGGAAAACAATCCTCTAGCACATGCTTGGTAACGAATGGGTGTGCCAAAGTGGTGCAAGGAGTGCAGCAAGCTGCCAGAGTCTGTCTGTTCAGTGAAAGAATCTCAACCTTTTGATGCCAGCTGCGTGTGAAGAGACAGGCCCTGGCACGTGTCCGCACGGGGATGTGATGGATCAGCAGGCAGAGCCAGGCTAGAGACGGATCCCCTTGCCAGGAGTGCCCCCTGTCCAGAGGGCTGTTAGGAAAAAGACAGTCTGTCAGGGGCAAGGACTTCATCTGGAATGGATCAGCTCAAACCGGTGTTTTGAGTCAGGCTTGAAAACAAACCGGTAGCCAGTGCGTTTTAAGAGCATGCTTTCCTCTTTGCAGAGGGCCTGCAAGGCAAAGGGATGCTGAAATAGCCCATGCGGAAAGAAAGAGCTCTTGCTGTCCTAATTGCATGCCCACATAGTGCTGTATGTAGCCACAAGCCAGGCTGGAAGTATCAACTGCCTTGCTAGTGGCACTGGCTGCCGCATCAAAACAGACCGGTCATGTCTTTTAGCCACTGTAGATGGAGAGTTTTTTGGAAGTGCAGGTGTAACTTGGCTGTCTTCTTGCTTTAACAATCCTTCTCCTGCTCTTTTCTCTGCCCTTTTCCTTTCTTAGGAGGGGCAGATCTTGGGTTTCTACCTCATCCCAAGTGCCTTGCAGTCTCACCATACAGAAGAGATGGAAAACCTCTCCCTCTGATTCCTCCTCCCACCTCCCCACACCCATCACACAGCTCTGTCTTTCAAGCCGTCTGGATCGCCAGGCACTGTCTGAATGCTGATTTAGCCTTTCCTAATGACACAGGAAGAGCAGCTTTTTTCTCCACTTCTGCCTGCAAGTAGGCAGGGGTTGCCATCCTCTTTGAGGAAGGAAAGACTTTTGAAAAGAGTTACAACAGCAAGTGGCAAGCAAATGGTGTCAACTCGGGTCATCAATATGCCTTAAGCCTGCTTGCACGGGGGTTCGCGGGTACAGATACTCGAAAGGGAAGGGGAACAGAGGAGAGCATGGCCAAAGGCAATCGGTTCTGTAAATGGTGCAAAGAAATCTGTAAGTAGGCTTAAGATGGCATTTCAGGAATCAAGAGTTGTAACAGGGGGTCCTTCTCGTGCTCCCAGCCCAGAGGCACCTTTATTGCTGGCAAGAGAAAGAGGGTTTAGCTAGCGCGTACTTCTGCTGCCTTGTTTTTCCCGCTACCCGCGCACAAACTAGAAGAAAAAGGCAAGGAAATGCCTTTCGGTAACACCGGCATGGCTAAATAAGCCTGCCATTTCCCTTCCCCTTCCCCTTCCCCTTCCCCTTCCCCTTCCCTCCCAATGAGTCAAATAATGATGAGACTCTTCTTTCCCTGAAATGCCAGGGCTTTTCAGCTCCAAAACCACTTTCAAGGACACAGAGCACAAAGGTTACACGTGGTAACAGGATTTTATTGTCTTTGTCTCCATCTCTTTCAGAGCAGATGCTCACAAGCATGCCCAGGCTGCGCACGTGCAGCCAGGAGCAGCCCGATGCAATCCTGGCTTGAGCTGGCAAAAACATCACTTGAAGCCGGGCAAAGGCAAGCGAGAGGCACAGCAAGTCGCAAATCCCCTACGCCGTGTGGAGAGCCGGCTGCATGATGCGTATGGTTAATCAAATCTTAAGCTTGGCCAGAAAGAGGAAAGCAGGTAAGTGACGGATGCACAAAGGCGGCGCTCTCGGGAACAAAGGGAAAAGTTGTCAGAAAGTGATTTTTCTCTCTTTTTTGGGGGAATGCATTTTTGTCACGTGACTTTTGATCTTGGCATCCAAAAAAACCTGCAAAGCATTCCCAAAGCTAGTTGATGATTCTTTTTGGCCTTGTGTTTCTAATTTCTCTTTTTGTTTCAGCCCGTGAGAAGGAAGGACTATCGGCAATGTCACGTCTCACTTGGGATGAAAACCTCAAAGACCAGGGCTGAGCAGTCCCTGTTTCCGGAAGAGCAAAAACGTGAAGAACGACCCCCAGGACCGACCACACGCAAAAGAGGAGGAGGAGGCGGAGGAGGTGCGTGGTACTTTCCAAACTTCTGACACTTGTCGATGCCAAGCCTAGTTTTTGCCCTCCCAAACATGCTGCGCTGCGCTTCTTGGCCAGCGATGGGCAAGAGAGCCAGAGAGAGCCAGGGCACGAGTGGTGCCTTGGAGGTGCCAGAGCAGCAGGCAAGAAGCGAGCCGAAAGGGCCCAGAGGAGCCCTGACAAGGGGCTGTGCTCCATGGAGCACAAGGGGACAAGAAGCAAGCGCCGGGGGCCACCCTTGGGGCCCACCCTGGCGGTCTGAAAAGCTTCCTGCCCCGGGCTGCGGGGCACGAGGGCTCAGCACTCCTGTGCTGCTGAGCATGTGCAAAGCTGCTGGCCTGATTCTTTGCATGGAATGTAGTTGAAATCTTGGGCGGCCATGCTGTATCATGTGCCCAAAGGGGATGTCCTTGCCTGCTTGGTGGTCTGAGTGCTTCAGCATTCTGGAAAGGCTTGTGTGTGGCTCTGTCTACATCTTCCTTGAGAGTATTTTTACTGGTAGGGTGTATTTGGGCTGACCAGAAGATTTAGAACGCGGTCTGCGCTTCCTGAGCACAGCGTGCACGGGAGCACGAGCTCCCGAGCAGGCGCCTAGGCAAAATGGCCCAGAGCAGCCCTGTCAAGGGGCCGTGCTCAGGGCTGCAGAGGAAGGCAAAAAACCCCCGGGGAGAGTTGCTAGCCCACCTTGGGGGAAAAAAAGCCTTCCTCCCCCCAGCTGCAGGGCACGAGAGGCCGTCTCGGTGGTGCATGAGCAGCAGGCAGTAGCCTAGCCGAAAGGGAGCGGAGGAGCCCTGACAAGCGGTGGTGCTCAGTGCTGCAGAGGAAGGCAAAAAACCCCCGGGGAGCCGTGCCAATCTTCCCCGGGGGAAAATTCCTTCCTGACCCCAGAGCTGGCGATCGGCTATTCCCTGAGCACGTGAGCAAGACCTGCCTCCTCGTCCCACAGGCCTGTCATGCCTCCCAGGAGATGCCCAAGCCCTATTCTCCCTCAACCTGGAGCCATCTCAGGGGCTTCTGAGAGTGGCCACATGCCCCCGGCCTGATGGACCTTGGGGGCAAGAATCCTTCCCGCGCCTGGCAGGACACCAGTGGGTGCTCCAAAGCGCTGGGACCCCTTGCAACATCTCTGCGTGCCATTGCTTACGGCTGCTGCTGCCCCTGGCTCTGCAGGGGATGAGGACAGAGAGCTCGGCAGTGCTCCTCCAGTGCTCCTGCACAAGGCGTGCCCTTGGTCTTGCCACGGGGCTTGGTGCTCCTTCTCATCTCGTGAGGAGCTGGCGTGCGGTGTTCCCTGAGGGCTGCAGCAGGATTTCCATGCATCAGCTGGGCTTGGAACGTGGCCCTGCCAGCATGTTGCCTTGCAGGGAAGAACCTCCAGCAGCCTTGTCAGGCCTCCAGACCTCCTCCCTCCAAGTCACCCCACCGGCTCCTCAAAGACTTCTTCTCGGATGTCTTCGGGCTGCCTGCCAGGCAGACTGGCCACGGGACATGGGAGGATGCCCCTTTTATCCTGCCGCGGGGCATTGTGACTGCTGCGTTGCCGGGTGGTGGCACTGTGACACGGGGGTGACGGGGTCCCCCGTGTGCAGCCCTGCCCACCACCCCTGCGCCCAGCATCCTTCCTGGAATCATGGAATCCTTGAGCTTGGAAAAGACCTTGAAGATCATCGAGTCCATCCATTAAGCTAACACCGCCAAGTCCACCGCTAAACCGTGTCCCTAAGCACCACAAGCACAGGTCTTGGAAAGACCTCCAGGGGTGGTGCCTCAACCACTTCCCTGGGCAGCCGCTTCCAATGCTTGGCAAGCCTTTTGGTGCAGAAATGTTTCCTAACAAGCAATCTAAAGCTCCTCTGGCGCAACTTGAAGCCGTTTCCTCTTGTCCTATCGCCCGTTTCTTGGGAGAAGAGAGCGACACCCACCTCACTACAAGCTCCTTTCAGGGAGTTGTAGCGAGCGGGGAGGTCTCCCCTGAGCCTCCTTTCCTCCAGGCTAAACAACTCCAGTTCCCTCCGGTGTCCTCGTAAGGCTTGTGCTCTGGACCCTTCAGCAGCTTCGTTGCTCTTCTAAAGGGAGGCCTGCTCTTCAGAGGAAGGCCGCTGGGGTGCTGGCCCTGAGGCAGTCCCCATGCCCAGGAGGCGCAGGGGGCTCTCCCTGCCCTTGGTGGCCATGCACTGGGCAGAGCTGAAACCGCCTGGGAATGGCGGTGGCATGAAGTGACTGAGGAGGTGACTGAGATGCAAAGGAACATCTTTTTCCTTCTTTTCCATGAATAAAGGCAAAGATGGAAAACAATCCTCTAGCACATGCTTGGTAACGAATGGGTGTGCCAAAGTGGTGCAAGGAGTGCAGCAAGCTGCCAGAGTCTGTCTGTTCAGTGAAAGAATCTCAACCTTTTGATGCCAGCTGCGTGTGAAGAGACAGGCCCTGGCACGTGTCCGCACGGGGATGTGATGGATCAGCAGGCAGAGCCAGGCTAGAGACGGATCCCCTTGCCAGGAGTGCCCCCTGTCCAGAGGGCTGTTAGGAAAAAGACAGTCTGTCAGGGGCAAGGACTTCATCTGGAATGGATCAGCTCAAACCGGTGTTTTGAGTCAGGCTTGAAAACAAACCGGTAGCCAGTGCGTTTTAAGAGCATGCTTTCCTCTTTGCAGAGGGCCTGCAAGGCAAAGGGATGCTGAAATAGCCCATGCGGAAAGAAAGAGCTCTTGCTGTCCTAATTGCATGCCCACATAGTGCTGTATGTAGCCACAAGCCAGGCTGGAAGTATCAACTGCCTTGCTAGTGGCACTGGCTGCCGCATCAAAACAGACCGGTCATGTCTTTTAGCCACTGTAGATGGAGAGTTTTTTGGAAGTGCAGGTGTAACTTGGCTGTCTTCTTGCTTTAACAATCCTTCTCCTGCTCTTTTCTCTGCCCTTTTCCTTTCTTAGGAGGGGCAGATCTTGGGTTTCTACCTCATCCCAAGTGCCTTGCAGTCTCACCATACAGAAGAGATGGAAAACCTCTCCCTCTGATTCCTCCTCCCACCTCCCCACACCCATCACACAGCTCTGTCTTTCAAGCCGTCTGGATCGCCAGGCACTGTCTGAATGCTGATTTAGCCTTTCCTAATGACACAGGAAGAGCAGCTTTTTTCTCCACTTCTGCCTGCAAGTAGGCAGGGGTTGCCATCCTCTTTGAGGAAGGAAAGACTTTTGAAAAGAGTTACAACAGCAAGTGGCAAGCAAATGGTGTCAACTCGGGTCATCAATATGCCTTAAGCCTGCTTGCACGGGGGTTCGCGGGTACAGATACTCGAAAGGGAAGGGGAACAGAGGAGAGCATGGCCAAAGGCAATCGGTTCTGTAAATGGTGCAAAGAAATCTGTAAGTAGGCTTAAGATGGCATTTCAGGAATCAAGAGTTGTAACAGGGGGTCCTTCTCGTGCTCCCAGCCCAGAGGCACCTTTATTGCTGGCAAGAGAAAGAGGGTTTAGCTAGCGCGTACTTCTGCTGCCTTGTTTTTCCCGCTACCCGCGCACAAACTAGAAGAAAAAGGCAAGGAAATGCCTTTCGGTAACACCGGCATGGCTAAATAAGCCTGCCATTTCCCTTCCCCTTCCCCTTCCCCTTCCCCTTCCCCTTCCCCTTCCCTCCCAATGAGTCAAATAATGATGAGACTCTTCTTTCCCTGAAATGCCAGGGCTTTTCAGCTCCAAAACCACTTTCAAGGACACAGAGCACAAAGGTTACACGTGGTAACAGGATTTTATTGTCTTTTTCTCAATCTCTTTCAGAGCAGATGCTCACAAGCATGCCCAGGCTGCGCACGTGCAGCCAGGAGCAGCCCGATGCAATCCTCGCTTGAGCTGGCAAAAACATCACTTGAAGCCGGGCAAAGGCAAGCGAGAGGCACAGCAAGTCGCAAATCCCCTACGCCGTGTGGAGAGCCGGCTGCATGATGCGTATGGTTAATCAAATCTTAAGCTTGGCCAGAAAGAGGAAAGCAGGTAAGTGACGGATGCACAAAGAAGGCGCTCTCGGGAACAAAGGGAAAAGTTGTCAGAAAGTGATTTTTCTCTCTTTTTTGGGGGAATGATTTTTGTCACGTGACTTTTGATCTTGGCATCCAAAAAAACCTGCAAAGCATTCCCAAAGCTAGTTGATGATTCTTTTTGGCCTTGTGTTTCTAATTTCTCTTTTTGTTTCAGCCCGTGAGAAGGAAGGACTATCGGCAATGTCACGTCTCACTTGGGATGAAAACCTCAAAGAGCAGGGCTGAGCAGTCCCTGTTTCCGGAAGAGCAAAAACGTGAAGAACGACCCCCAGGACCGACCACACGCAAAAGAGGAGGAGGAGGCGGAGGAGGTGCGTGGTACTTTCCAAACTTCTGACACTTGTCGATGCCAAGCCTAGTTTTTGCCCTCCCAAACATGCTGCGCTGCGCTTCTTGGCCAGCGATGGGCAAGAGAGCCAGAGAGAGCCAGGGCACGAGTGGTGCCTTGGAGGTGCCAGAGCAGCAGGCAAGAAGCGAGCCGAAAGGGCCCAGAGGAGCCCTGACAAGGGGCTGTGCTCCATGGAGCACAAGGGGACAAGAAGCAAGCGCCGGGGGCCACCCTTGGGGCCCACCCTGGCGGTCTGAAAAGCTTCCTGCCCCGGGCTGCGGGGCACGAGGGCTCAGCACTCCTGTGCTGCTGAGCATGTGCAAAGCTGCTGGCCTGATTCTTTGCATGGAATGTAGTTGAAATCTTGGGCGGCCATGCTGTATCATGTGCCCAAAGGGGATGTCCTTGCCTGCTTGGTGGTCTGAGTGCTTCAGCATTCTGGAAAGGCTTGTGTGTGGCTCTGTCTACATCTTCCTTGAGAGTATTTTTACTGGTAGGGTGTATTTGGGCTGACCAGAAGATTTAGAACGCGGTCTGCGCTTCCTGAGCACAGCGTGCACGGGAGCACGAGCTCCCGAGCAGGCGCCTAGGCAAAATGGCCCAGAGCAGCCCTGTCAAGGGGCCGTGCTCAGGGCTGCAGAGGAAGGCAAAAAACCCCCGGGGAGAGTTGCTAGCCCACCTTGGGGGAAAAAAAGCCTTCCTCCCCCCAGCTGCAGGGCACGAGAGGCCGTCTCGGTGGTGCATGAGCAGCAGGCAGTAGCCTAGCCGAAAGGGAGCGGAGGAGCCCTGACAAGCGGTGGTGCTCAGTGCTGCAGAGGAAGGCAAAAAACCCCCGGGGAGCCGTGCCAATCTTCCCCGGGGGAAAATTCCTTCCTGACCCCAGAGCTGGCGATCGGCTATTCCCTGAGCACGTGAGCAAGACCTGCCTCCTCGTCCCACAGGCCTGTCATGCCTCCCAGGAGATGCCCAAGCCCTATTCTCCCTCAACCTGGAGCCATCTCAGGGGCTTCTGAGAGTGGCCACATGCCCCCGGCCTGATGGACCTTGGGGGCAAGAATCCTTCCCGCGCCTGGCAGGACACCAGTGGGTGCTCCAAAGCGCTGGGACCCCTTGCAACATCTCTGCGTGCCATTGCTTACGGCTGCTGCTGCCCCTGGCTCTGCAGGGGATGAGGACAGAGAGCTCGGCAGTGCTCCTCCAGTGCTCCTGCACAAGGCGTGCCCTTGGTCTTGCCACGGGGCTTGGTGCTCCTTCTCATCTCGTGAGGAGCTGGCGTGCGGTGTTCCCTGAGGGCTGCAGCAGGATTTCCATGCATCAGCTGGGCTTGGAACGTGGCCCTGCCAGCATGTTGCCTTGCAGGGAAGAACCTCCAGCAGCCTTGTCAGGCCTCCAGACCTCCTCCCTCCAAGTCACCCCACCGGCTCCTCAAAGACTTCTTCTCGGATGTCTTCGGGCTGCCTGCCAGGCAGACTGGCCACGGGACATGGGAGGATGCCCCTTTTATCCTGCCGCGGGGCATTGTGACTGCTGCGTTGCCGGGTGGTGGCACTGTGACACGGGGGTGACGGGGTCCCCCGTGTGCAGCCCTGCCCACCACCCCTGCGCCCAGCATCCTTCCTGGAATCATGGAATCCTTGAGCTTGGAAAAGACCTTGAAGATCATCGAGTCCATCCATTAAGCTAACACCGCCAAGTCCACCGCTAAACCGTGTCCCTAAGCACCACAAGCACAGGTCTTGGAAAGACCTCCAGGGGTGGTGCCTCAACCACTTCCCTGGGCAGCCGCTTCCAATGCTTGGCAAGCCTTTTGGTGCAGAAATGTTTCCTAACAAGCAATCTAAAGCTCCTCTGGCGCAACTTGAAGCCGTTTCCTCTTGTCCTATCGCCCGTTTCTTGGGAGAAGAGAGCGACACCCACCTCACTACAAGCTCCTTTCAGGGAGTTGTAGCGAGCGGGGAGGTCTCCCCTGAGCCTCCTTTCCTCCAGGCTAAACAACTCCAGTTCCCTCCGGTGTCCTCGTAAGGCTTGTGCTCTGGACCCTTCAGCAGCTTCGTTGCTCTTCTAAAGGGAGGCCTGCTCTTCAGAGGAAGGCCGCTGGGGTGCTGGCCCTGAGGCAGTCCCCATGCCCAGGAGGCGCAGGGGGCTCTCCCTGCCCTTGGTGGCCATGCACTGGGCAGAGCTGAAACCGCCTGGGAATGGCGGTGGCATGAAGTGACTGAGGAGGTGACTGAGATGCAAAGGAACATCTTTTTCCTTCTTTTCCATGAATAAAGGCAAAGATGGAAAACAATCCTCTAGCACATGCTTGGTAACGAATGGGTGTGCCAAAGTGGTGCAAGGAGTGCAGCAAGCTGCCAGAGTCTGTCTGTTCAGTGAAAGAATCTCAACCTTTTGATGCCAGCTGCGTGTGAAGAGACAGGCCCTGGCACGTGTCCGCACGGGGATGTGATGGATCAGCAGGCAGAGCCAGGCTAGAGACGGATCCCCTTGCCAGGAGTGCCCCCTGTCCAGAGGGCTGTTAGGAAAAAGACAGTCTGTCAGGGGCAAGGACTTCATCTGGAATGGATCAGCTCAAACCGGTGTTTTGAGTCAGGCTTGAAAACAAACCGGTAGCCAGTGCGTTTTAAGAGCATGCTTTCCTCTTTGCAGAGGGCCTGCAAGGCAAAGGGATGCTGAAATAGCCCATGCGGAAAGAAAGAGCTCTTGCTGTCCTAATTGCATGCCCACATAGTGCTGTATGTAGCCACAAGCCAGGCTGGAAGTATCAACTGCCTTGCTAGTGGCACTGGCTGCCGCATCAAAACAGACCGGTCATGTCTTTTAGCCACTGTAGATGGAGAGTTTTTTGGAAGTGCAGGTGTAACTTGGCTGTCTTCTTGCTTTAACAATCCTTCTCCTGCTCTTTTCTCTGCCCTTTTCCTTTCTTAGGAGGGGCAGATCTTGGGTTTCTACCTCATCCCAAGTGCCTTGCAGTCTCACCATACAGAAGAGATGGAAAACCTCTCCCTCTGATTCCTCCTCCCACCTCCCCACACCCATCACACAGCTCTGTCTTTCAAGCCGTCTGGATCGCCAGGCACTGTCTGAATGCTGATTTAGCCTTTCCTAATGACACAGGAAGAGCAGCTTTTTTCTCCACTTCTGCCTGCAAGTAGGCAGGGGTTGCCATCCTCTTTGAGGAAGGAAAGACTTTTGAAAAGAGTTACAACAGCAAGTGGCAAGCAAATGGTGTCAACTCGGGTCATCAATATGCCTTAAGCCTGCTTGCACGGGGGTTCGCGGGTACAGATACTCGAAAGGGAAGGGGAACAGAGGAGAGCATGGCCAAAGGCAATCGGTTCTGTAAATGGTGCAAAGAAATCTGTAAGTAGGCTTAAGATGGCATTTCAGGAATCAAGAGTTGTAACAGGGGGTCCTTCTCGTGCTCCCAGCCCAGAGGCACCTTTATTGCTGGCAAGAGAAAGAGGGTTTAGCTAGCGCGTACTTCTGCTGCCTTGTTTTTCCCGCTACCCGCGCACAAACTAGAAGAAAAAGGCAAGGAAATGCCTTTCGGTAACACCGGCATGGCTAAATAAGCCTGCCATTTCCCTTCCCCTTCCCCTTCCCCTTCCCCTTCCCCTTCCCTCCCAATGAGTCAAATAATGATGAGACTCTTCTTTCCCTGAAATGCCAGGGCTTTTCAGCTCCAAAACCACTTTCAAGGACACAGAGCACAAAGGTTACACGTGGTAACAGGATTTTATTGTCTTTGTCTCCATCTCTTTCAGAGCAGATGCTCACAAGCATGCCCAGGCTGCGCACGTGCAGCCAGGAGCAGCCCGATGCAATCCTGGCTTGAGCTGGCAAAAACATCACTTGAAGCCGGGCAAAGGCAAGCGAGAGGCACAGCAAGTCGCAAATCCCCTACGCCGTGTGGAGAGCCGGCTGCATGATGCGTATGGTTAATCAAATCTTAAGCTTGGCCAGAAAGAGGAAAGCAGGTAAGTGACGGATGCACAAAGGCGGCGCTCTCGGGAACAAAGGGAAAAGTTGTCAGAAAGTGATTTTTCTCTCTTTTTTGGGGGAATGCATTTTTGTCACGTGACTTTTGATCTTGGCATCCAAAAAAACCTGCAAAGCATTCCCAAAGCTAGTTGATGATTCTTTTTGGCCTTGTGTTTCTAATTTCTCTTTTTGTTTCAGCCCGTGAGAAGGAAGGACTATCGGCAATGTCACGTCTCACTTGGGATGAAAACCTCAAAGACCAGGGCTGAGCAGTCCCTGTTTCCGGAAGAGCAAAAACGTGAAGAACGACCCCCAGGACCGACCACACGCAAAAGAGGAGGAGGAGGCGGAGGAGGTGCGTGGTACTTTCCAAACTTCTGACACTTGTCGATGCCAAGCCTAGTTTTTGCCCTCCCAAACATGCTGCGCTGCGCTTCTTGGCCAGCGATGGGCAAGAGAGCCAGAGAGAGCCAGGGCACGAGTGGTGCCTTGGAGGTGCCAGAGCAGCAGGCAAGAAGCGAGCCGAAAGGGCCCAGAGGAGCCCTGACAAGGGGCTGTGCTCCATGGAGCACAAGGGGACAAGAAGCAAGCGCCGGGGGCCACCCTTGGGGCCCACCCTGGCGGTCTGAAAAGCTTCCTGCCCCGGGCTGCGGGGCACGAGGGCTCAGCACTCCTGTGCTGCTGAGCATGTGCAAAGCTGCTGGCCTGATTCTTTGCATGGAATGTAGTTGAAATCTTGGGCGGCCATGCTGTATCATGTGCCCAAAGGGCATGTCCTTGCCTGCTTGGTGGTCTGAGTGCTTCAGCATTCTGGAAAGGCCTGTGTGTGGCTCTGTCTACATCTTCCTTGAGAGTATTTTTACTGGTAGGGTGTATTTGGGCTGACCAGAAGATTTAGAACGCGGTCTGCGCTTCCTGAGCACAGCGTGCACGGGAGCACGAGCTCCCGAGCAGGCGCCTAGGCAAAATGGCCCAGAGCAGCCCTGTCAAGGGGCCGTGCTCAGGGCTGCAGAGGAAGGCAAAAAACCCCCGGGGAGAGTTGCTAGCCCACCTTGGGGGAAAAAAAGCCTTCCTCCCCCCAGCTGCAGGGCACGAGAGGCCGTCTCGGTGGTGCATGAGCAGCAGGCAGTAGCCTAGCCGAAAGGGAGCGGAGGAGCCCTGACAAGCGGTGGTGCTCAGTGCTGCAGAGGAAGGCAAAAAACCCCCGGGGAGCCGTGCCAATCTTCCCCGGGGGAAAATTCCTTCCTGACCCCAGAGCTGGCGATCGGCTATTCCCTGAGCACGTGAGCAAGACCTGCCTCCTCGTCCCACAGGCCTGTCATGCCTCCCAGGAGATGCCCAAGCCCTATTCTCCCTCAACCTGGAGCCATCTCAGGGGCTTCTGAGAGTGGCCACATGCCCCCGGCCTGATGGACCTTGGGGGCAAGAATCCTTCCCGCGCCTGGCAGGACACCAGTGGGTGCTCCAAAGCGCTGGGACCCCTTGCAACATCTCTGCGTGCCATTGCTTACGGCTGCTGCTGCCCCTGGCTCTGCAGGGGATGAGGACAGAGAGCTTGGCAGTGCTCCTCCAGTGCTCCTGCACAAGGCGTGCCCTTGGTCTTGCCACGGGGCTTGGTGCTCCTTCTCATCTCGTGAGGAGCTGGCGTGCGGTGTTCCCTGAGGGCTGCAGCAGGATTTCCATGCATCAGCTGGGCTTGGAACGTGGCCCTGCCAGGATGTTGCCTTGCAGGGAAGAACCTCCAGCAGCCTTGTCAGGCCTCCAGACCTCCTCCCTCCAAGTCACCCCACCGGCTCCTCAAAGACTTCTTCTCGGATGTCTTCGGGCTGCCTGCCAGGCAGACTGGCCACGGGACATGGGAGGATGCCCCTTTTATCCTGCCGCGGGGCATTGTGACTGCTGCGTTGCCGGGTGGTGGCACTGTGACACGGGGGTGACGGGGTCCCCCGTGTGCAGCCCTGCCCACCACCCCTGCGCCCAGCATCCTTCCTGGAATCATGGAATCCTTGAGCTTGGAAAAGACCTTGAAGATCATCGAGTCCATCCATTAAGCTAACACCGCCAAGTCCACCGCTAAACCGTGTCCCTAAGCACCACAAGCACAGGTCTTGGAAAGACCTCCAGGGGTGGTGCCTCAACCACTTCCCTGGGCAGCCGCTTCCAATGCTTGGCAAGCCTTTTGGTGAAGAAATGTTTCCTAACAAGCAATCTAAAGCTCCTCTGGCGCAACTTGAAGCCGTTTCCTCTTGTCCTATCGCCCGTTTCTTGGGAGAAGAGAGCGACACCCACCTCGCTACAAGCTCCTTTCAGGGAGTTGTAGAGAGCGGGGAGGTCTCCCCTGAGCCTCCTTTCCTCCAGGCTAAACAACTCCAGTTCCCTCCGGTGTCCTCCTAAGGCTTGTGCTCTGGACCCTTCAGCAGCTTCGTTGCTCTTCTAAAGGGAGGCCTGCTCTTCAGAGGAAGGCCGCTGGGGTGCTGGCCCTGAGGCAGTCCCCATGCCCAGGAGGCGCAGGGGGCTCTCCCTGCCCTTGGTGGCCATGCAGTGGGCAGAGCTGAAAGCACCTGGGAATGGCGGTGGCATGAAGTGACTGAGGAGGTGATTGAGATGCAAAGGAACATCTTTTTCCTTCTTTTCCATGAATAAAGGCAAAGATGGAAAACAATCCTCTAGCACATGCTTGGTAATGAATGGGTGTGCCAAAGTGGTGCAAGGAGTGCAGCAAGCTGCCAGAGTCTGTCTGTTCAGTGAAAGAATCTCAACCTTTTGATGCCAGCTGCGTGTGAAGAGACAGGCCCTGGCACGTGTCCACACGGGGATGTGATGGATCAGCAGGCAGAGCCAGGCTAGAGACGGATCCCCTTGCCAGGAGTGCCCCCTGTCCAGAGGGCTGTTAGGAAAAAGACAGTCTGTCAGGGGCAAGGACTTCATCTGGAATGGATCAGCTCAAACCGGTGTTTTGAGTCAGGCTTGAAAACAAACCGGTAGCCAGTGCGTTTTAAGAGCATGCTTTCCTCTTTGCAGAGGGCCTGCAAGGCAAAGGGATGCTGAAATAGCCCATGCGGAAAGAAAGAGCTCTTGCTGTCCTAATTGCATGCCCACATAGTGCTGTATGTAGCCACAAGCCAGGCTGGAAGTATCAAATGCCTTGCTAGTGGCACTGGCTGCCGCATCAAAACAGACCGGTCATGTCTTTTAGCCACTGTAGATGGAGAGTTTTTTGGAAGTGCAGGTGTAACTTGGCTGTCTTCTTGCTTTAACAATCCTTCTCCTGCTCTTTTCTTTGCCCCTTTCCTTTCTTAGGAGGGGCAGATCTTGGGTTTCTACCTCATCCCAAGTGCCTTGCAGTCTCACCATACAGAAGAGATGGAAAACCTCTCCCTCTGATTCCTCCTCCCACCTCCCCACACCCATCACACAGCTCTGTCTTTCAAGCCGTCTGGATCGCCAGGCACTGTCTGAATGCTGATTTAGCCTTTCCTAATGACACAGGAAGAGCAGCTTTTTTCTCCACTTCTGCCTGCAAGTAGGCAGGGGTTGCCATCCTCTTTGAGGAAGGAAAGACTTTTGAAAAGAGTTACAACAGCAAGTTGCAAGCAAATGGTGTCGACTCAGGTCATAAATATGCCTTAAGCCTGCTTGCACGGGGGTTCGCGGGTACAGATACTCGAAAGGGAAGGGGAACAGAGGAGAGCATGGCCAAAGGCAATCGGTTCTGTAAATGGTGCAAAGAAATCTGTAAGTAGGCTTAAGATGGCATTTCAGGAATCAAGAGTTGTAACAGGGGGTCCTTCTCGTGCTCCCAGCCCAGAGGCACCTTTATTGCTGGCAAGAGAAAGAGGGTTTAGCTAGCGCGTACTTCTGCTGCCTTATTTTTCCCGCTACCCGCGCACAAACTAGAAGAAAAAGGCAAGGAAATGCCTTTCGGTAACACCGGCATGGCTAAATAAGCCTGCCATTTCCTTTCCCCTTCCCCTTCCCCTTCCCTTCTCTTCCCCTTCCCCTTCCCCTTCCCTCCCAATGAGTCAAATAATGATGAGACTCTTCTTTCCCTGAAATGCCAGGGCTTTTCAGCTCCAAAACCACTTTCAAGGACACAGAGCACAAAGGTTACACGTGGTAACAGGATTTTATTGTCTTTTTCTCCATCTCTTTCAGAGCAGATGCTCACAAGCATGCCCAGGCTGCGCACGTGCAGCCAGGAGCAGCCCGATGCAATCCTCGCTTGAGCTGGCAAAAACATCACTTGAAGCCGGGCAAAGGCAAGCGAGAGGCACAGCAAGTCGCAAATCCCCTACGCCGTGTGGAGAGCCGGCTGCATGATGCGTATGGTTAATCAAATCTTAAGCTTGGCCAGAAAGAGGAAAGCAGGTAAGTGACGGATGCACAAAGAAGGCGCTCTCGGGAACAAAGGGAAAAGTTGTCAGAAAGTGATTTTTCTCTCTTTTTTGGGGGAATGATTTTTGTCACGTGACTTTTGATCTTGGCATCCAAAAAAACCTGCAAAGCATTCCCAAAGCTAGTTGATGATTCTTTTTGGCCTTGTGTTTCTAATTTCTCTTTTTGTTTCAGCCCGTGAGAAGGAAGGACTATCGGCAATGTCACGTCTCACTTGGGATGAAAACCTCAAAGAGCAGGGCTGAGCAGTCCCTGTTTCCGGAAGAGCAAAAACGTGAAGAACGACCCCCAGGACCGACCACACGCAAAAGAGGAGGAGGAGGCGGAGGAGGTGCGTGGTACTTTCCAAACTTCTGACACTTGTCGATGCCAAGCCTAGTTTTTGCCCTCCCAAACATGCTGCGCTGCGCTTCTTGGCCAGCGATGGGCAAGAGAGCCAGAGAGAGCCAGGACACGAGTGGTGCCTTGGAGGTGCCAGAGCAGCAGGCAAGAAGCGAGCCGAAAGGGCCCAGAGGAGCCCTGACAAGGGGCTGTGCTCCATGGAGCACAAGGGGACAAGAAGCAAGCGCCGGGGGCCACCCTTGGGGCCCACCCTGGCGGTCTGAAAAGCTTCCTGCCCCGGGCTGCGGGGCACGAGGGCTCAGCACTCCTGTGCTGCTGAGCATGTGCAAAGCTGCTGGCCTGATTCTTTGCATGGAATGTAGTTGAAATCTTGGGCGGCCATGCTGTATCATGTGCCCAAAGGGGATGTCCTTGCCTGCTTGGTGGTCTGAGTGCTTCAGCATTCTGGAAAGGCTTGTGTGTGGCTCTGTCTACATCTTCCTTGAGAGTATTTTTACTGGTAGGGTGTATTTGGGCTGACCAGAAGATTTAGAACGCGGTCTGCGCTTCCTGAGCACAGCGTGCACGGGAGCACGAGCTCCCGAGCAGGCGCCTAGGCAAAATGGCCCAGAGCAGCCCTGTCAAGGGGCCGTGCTCAGGGCTGCAGAGGAAGGCAAAAAACCCCCGGGGAGAGTTGCTAGCCCACCTTGGGGGAAAAAAAGCCTTCCTCCCCCCAGCTGCAGGGCACGAGAGGCCGTCTCGGTGGTGCATGAGCAGCAGGCAGTAGCCTAGCCGAAAGGGAGCGGAGGAGCCCTGACAAGCGGTGGTGCTCAGTGCTGCAGAGGAAGGCAAAAAACCCCCGGGGAGCCGTGCCAATCTTCCCCGGGGGAAAATTCCTTCCTGACCCCAGAGCTGGCGATCGGCTATTCCCTGAGCACGTGAGCAAGACCTGCCTCCTCGTCCCACAGGCCTGTCATGCCTCCCAGGAGATGCCCAAGCCCTATTCTCCCTCAACCTGGAGCCATCTCAGGGGCTTCTGAGAGTGGCCACATGCCCCCGGCCTGATGGACCTTGGGGGCAAGAATCCTTCCCGCGCCTGGCAGGACACCAGTGGGTGCTCCAAAGCGCTGGGACCCCTTGCAACATCTCTGCGTGCCATTGCTTACGGCTGCTGCTGCCCCTGGCTCTGCAGGGGATGAGGACAGAGAGCTCGGCAGTGCTCCTCCAGTGCTCCTGCACAAGGCGTGCCCTTGGTCTTGCCACGGGGCTTGGTGCTCCTTCTCATCTCGTGAGGAGCTGGCGTGCGGTGTTCCCTGAGGGCTGCAGCAGGATTTCCATGCATCAGCTGGGCTTGGAACGTGGCCCTGCCAGCATGTTGCCTTGCAGGGAAGAACCTCCAGCAGCCTTGTCAGGCCTCCAGACCTCCTCCCTCCAAGTCACCCCACCGGCTCCTCAAAGACTTCTTCTCGGATGTCTTCGGGCTGCCTGCCAGGCAGACTGGCCACGGGACATGGGAGGATGCCCCTTTTATCCTGCCGCGGGGCATTGTGACTGCTGCGTTGCCGGGTGGTGGCACTGTGACACGGGGGTGACGGGGTCCCCCGTGTGCAGCCCTGCCCACCACCCCTCCGCCCAGCATCCTTCCTGGAATCATGGAATCCTTGAGCTTGGAAAAGACCTTGAAGATCATCGAGTCCATCCATTAAGCTAACACCGCCAAGTCCACCGCTAAACCGTGTCCCTAAGCACCACAAGCACAGGTCTTGGAAAGACCTCCAGGGGTGGTGCCTCAACCACTTCCCTGGGCAGCCGCTTCCAATGCTTGGCAAGCCTTTTGGTGAAGAAATGTTTCCTAACAAGCAATCTAAAGCTCCTCTGGCGCAACTTGAAGCCGTTTCCTCTTGTCCTATCGCCCGTTTCTTGGGAGAAGAGAGCGACACCCACCTCGCTACAAGCTCCTTTCAGGGAGTTGTAGAGAGCGGGGAGGTCTCCCCTGAGCCTCCTTTCCTCCAGGCTAAACAACTCCAGTTCCCTCCGGTGTCCTCGTAAGGCTTGTGCTCTGGACCCTTCAGCAGCTTCGTTGCTCTTCTAAAGGGAGGCCTGCTCTTCAGAGGAAGGCCGCTGGGGTGCTGGCCCTGAGGCAGTCCCCATGCCCAGGAGGCGCAGGGGGCTGTCCCTGCCCTTGGTGGCCATGCACTGGGCAGAGCTGAAACCGCCTGGGAATGGCGGTGGCATGAAGTGACTGAGGAGGTGACTGAGATGCAAAGGAACATCTTTTTCCTTCTTTTCCATGAATAAAGGCAAAGATGGAAAACAATCCTCTAGCACATGCTTGGTAATGAATGGGTGTGCCAAAGTGGTGCAAGGAGTGCAGCAAGCGGCCAGAGTCTGTCTGTTCAGTGAAAGAATCTCAACCTTTTGATGCCAGCTGCGTGTGAAGAGACAGGCCCTGGCACGTGTCCACACGGGGATGTGATGGATCAGCAGGCAGAGCCAGGCTAGAGACGGATCCCCTTGCCAGGAGTGCCCCCTGTCCAGAGGGCTGTTAGGAAGAAGACAGTCTGTCAGGGGCAAGGACTTCATCTGGAATGGATCAGCTCAAACCGGTGTTTTGAGTCAGGCTTGAAAACAAACCGGTAGCCAGTGCGTTTTAAGAGCATGCTTTCCTCTTTGCAGAGGGCCTGCAAGGCAAAGGGATGCTGAAATAGCCCATGCGGAAAGAATGAGCTCTTGCTGTCCTAATTGCATGCCCACATAGTGCTGTATGTAGCCACAAGCCAGGCTGGAAGTATCAAATGCCTTGCTAGTGGCACTGGCTGCCGCATCAAAACAGACCGGTCATGTCTTTTAGCCACTGTAGATGGAGAGTTTTTTGGAAGTGCAGGTGTACTTGGCTGTCTTCTTGCTTTAACAATCCTTCTCCTGCTCTTTTCTTTGCCCCTTTCCTTTCTTAGGAGGGGCAGATCTTGGGTTTCTACCTCATCCCAAGTGCCTTGCAGTCTCACCATACAGAAGAGATGGAAAACCTCTCCCTCTGATTCCTCCTCCCACCTCCCCACACCCATCACACAGCTCTGTCTTTCAAGCCGTCTGGATCGCCAGGCACTGTCTGAATGCTGATTTAGCCTTTCCTAATGACACAGGAAGAGCAGCTTTTTTCTCCACTTCTACCTGCAAGTAGGCAGGGGTTGCCATCCTCTTTGAGGAAGGAAAGACTTCTGAAAAGAGTTACAACAGCAAGTTGCAAGCAAATGGTGTCGACTCAGGTCATAAATATGCCTTAAGCCTGCTTGCACGGGGGTTCGCGGGTACAGATACTCGAAAGGGAAGGGGAACAGAGGAGAGCATGGCCAAAGGCAATCGGTTCTGTAAATGGTGCAAAGAAATCTGTAAGTAGGCTTAAGATGGCATTTCAGGAATCAAGAGTTGTAACAGGGGGTCCTTCTCGTGCTCCCAGCCCAGAGGCACCTTTATTGCTGGCAAGAGAAAGAGGGTTTAGCTAGCGCGTACTTCTGCTGCCTTATTTTTCCCGCTACCCGCGCACAAACTAGAAGAAAAAGGCAAGGAAATGCCTTTCGGTAACACCGGCATGGCTAAATAAGCCTGCCATTTCCTTTCCCCTTCCCCTTCCCCTTCCCTTCTCTTCCCCTTCCCCTTCCCCTTCCCTCCCAATGAGTCAAATAATGATGAGACTCTTCTTTCCCTGAAATGCCAGGGCTTTTCAGCTCCAAAACCACTTTCAAGGACACAGAGCACAAAGGTTACACGTGGTAACAGGATTTTATTGTCTTTGTCTCCATCTCTTTCAGAGCAGATGCTCACAAGCATGCCCAGGCTGCGCACGTGCAGCCAGGAGCAGCCCGATGCAATCCTCGCTTGAGCTGGCAAAAACATCACTTGAAGCCGGGCAAAGGCAAGCGAGAGGCACAGCAAGTCGCAAATCCCCTACGCCGTGTGGAGAGCCGGCTGCATGATGCGTATGGTTAATCAAATCTTAAGCTTGGCCAGAAAGAGGAAAGCAGGTAAGTGACGGATGCACAAAGAAGGCGCTCTCGGGAACAAAGGGAAAAGTTGTCAGAAAGTGATTTTTCTCTCTTTTTTGGGGGAATGATTTTTGTCACGTGACTTTTGATCTTGGCATCCAAAAAAACCTGCAAAGCATTCCCAAAGCTAGTTGATGATTCTTTTTGGCCTTGTGTTTCTAATTTCTCTTTTTGTTTCAGCCCGTGAGAAGGAAGGACTATCGGCAATGTCACGTCTCACTTGGGATGAAAACCTCAAAGAGCAGGGCTGAGCAGTCCCTGTTTCCGGAAGAGCAAAAACGTGAAGAACGACCCCCAGGACCGACCACACGCAAAAGAGGAGGAGGAGGCGGAGGAGGTGCGTGGTACTTTCCAAACTTCTGACACTTGTCGATGCCAAGCCTAGTTTTTGCCCTCCCAAACATGCTGCGCTGCGCT